>NW_011494896.1:9439659-9442339 GCF_000754665.1 Bison bison bison
GGTCATGTATGGATGTGAGAGTTGGACTGTGAAGAAGGCTGAGCACTGAAGAATTGATGCTTTTGAACTGTGGTGTTGGAGAAGACTCTTGAGAGTCCCTTGGACTGCAAGGAGATCCAACCAGTCCATTCTGAAGGAGATCAGCCCTGGGATTTCTTTGGAAAGAATGATGCTAAAGCTGAAACTCCAGTACTTTGGCCACCTCATGTGAAGAGTTGACTCATTGGAAAAGACTCTGATGCTGGGAGGGATTGGGGGCAGGAGGAGAAGGGGACGACAGAGGATGAGATGGCTGGATGGCATCACTGACTCGATGGATGTGAGTCTCAGTGAACTCCAGGAGTTGGTGATGGACAGGGAGGCCTGGCGTGCTGCGATCCATGGGGTCGCAAAGAGTCAGACACAACTGAGCGACTGATCTGATCTGAATTAACCCCCTTAGATATCCCTCTACCCTGAATATCGTGGAGTATTTGCTTTCCTCTGCTGGGTATACGTGGAATTGAAAGTAATTGCTAGTCGTCAGACCTTAAGCTTGGAAATGAACACCATGGCCTTTAACATGATGGCTTCGTGGAGATTACTGTGATCTCCTTGGTACACTGGGCCTTTATATAAAACAATCACTTTAGCAATCAGTCACCTCACCCTATTTTGCACTTTACATTAACAAAAAGGTTTTTACTTTTTTAGATGATAATTTGTAATGTTGGAGAAAATAGAGGAATTTGGTGATCTCACATGCTCTCGCTCCCTCCTTCGTCTTTCCTTCACTGTGTCTCACTGCTGGTTTCCTCCTCACCTCCTCTCTGAAGGGAGAGACCACCCACCCATGCACCCGTTCATCCATCTGTCCACACCTCCATTCGTCCATCCATCCATCCAGTGGATAGTTTAGTGAGGATCTACTATATATCAGATACTGTTCTAGTCACTGCAGATATAGCAATGAATAATAATAACATCTTTTTATGTATGTGTATGTATATAGATAGATGCATGCATATGTGTATGTGCTTAGTTGCTCAGTCATGTCCAACTCTCTGAGGCTCCATGGACCGTGGCGCACCAGGCTCCTCTGTCCATGGAATTTTCCAGGCAAATATACTGGAGTGGGTTGCCATTTCCTACTCCAGGAGATCTTCCCAACTCAGGAATTCAACCCAGGTCTCCTGCACTTCCTGAATTGGCAGGCAGATTCCTCACCACTAGCATCACTTGGGAAGCTCCACGTGTGTGTGTGTGTGTGTGTGTGTGCGCATAAATGTCTTTTGTTATACATGTATTTTTTTTTCAATTAAAAAATTTGCACTAATGAACAAAACATACAAAAACCTCCTGTTCTAAAGCATTTAGTCATCTCTTCCTCAGGGCTTTGAAGATGCCTTCGTTAATGTACTTTATTGGGTTCATGGCTGATTTCCCTCCAGGCTGTGGAAGAGGGCCCTTGCACAAGTCAGCTCGTATCTGCCCCACCCAGGCTCACATCCATCCCCCTTACATATCATTATAATACTATAAGTGAGTTTGACAAAAGGAAAGAGAATGCGTGGAACTTGACATTTATTGAGGACCTACTGCCTGCTAAGCCTCATAACTTCAGAAGCTTTGTGTCCTTCCAAACAAGCATTTTGTTCCCATTTTATAACAGAGGAAACTGAGATTTAGGAAAGGCAATGACTCATTCATGTTCTCAAAGCTGGTGGATGCAGACCAGGATTCACACCTGTTCTGCCTGATTCTGTTACAGTCCTCTCTGCTTCACCGACTCAGTGGACATGAATCTGAGCAAACTCCAGGAGATAGTGAAGGACAGGGAAGCCTGGTGTGCTGCAGTCTGTGGGGTCACAAAGAGTTGGACATGATTTAGTGACTGAATAACTTCTTCCATCATTGGCTTGGAGGAAAAGATCAGTTCTAATTTCACACATAGTGAAATTTGCAGCATGAGATGGGGCAGTGGAGGAACTGGCCCCATCTCCCACCCCCGTAGCCCCCTGCCCTGGCTGATTTTATTAGGCACCCCGGAAAGAGAGAAGCCTGGTTCTACCAGAAGGGCAAGGGCTTTTACGTTTCTGACAGAACAGCACGATTCTCTACCCCCCAATATATAATTTTAGCCTCCCCTTTTGCAGGTTCTCTTATTACATTTTTTTTTTTTCTGCAAAAGAAAATGGTCCTGACATCCAAATCCCATCATATGGGTCCTGACTTTATTACAAACCCTGGGATGTCCATCTATTAAGTATTGGATTGACCTTTTGAGATCGAGATTGGAAAAAATAAAAATAAAATCGCCACTCAAAACATATTTCATCAGCTGGCATAATGACACAAAAGTCGTTCTGTCTACACCACTTTTTGTGACCCTTATAAAAGTCCAGGAAGTTCATCTCCAGGAGGGGTTGGGAGCAGATCAGGAGCTCTGCGGATAGGGCTCTCAAAGGACCCATTCCCGTTTCCAAATCCATGTTCTAGCCCAGACATCTTGAGCTCTTAACCAGTTAATGGCAACTGTCATGCATTCATGACCACTCATCCCCGAATAAGCGTTCTAAATGCTGTTTAGGAACCATTTGCCGTACCCAACAGGGCAAAAGTGTTGCTCTGAGCTTGGGAGGTAAAAATGCCCCCCCTTTTTTCAGAATTACTGAGTTGGGGGCTGTGGGTGATCGCTTTT
>NW_011494896.1:9442439-9505112 GCF_000754665.1 Bison bison bison
TATATATATATTCCCTGGAGGTTTCTTGCCTTTGCGAATAATAACCAGCATTGTTTTAACAGCAGCTCCTATTTCTTTTGTGCCTTTTCTCAGGGAACACAGCAGAATTAGGGACCACAGTTTCCTAGCTTTTCTCAAAGCCCATCGCAGTGAGGGGTGCTGCCAGGACAGCAGGGGTGAAAAGGTTTAGACTTTTGGGAAGGGCAGACCCTTCATGCAAATTTTCTCCCTCAGGAACAGGAGGTGAGAAAGCCCCTGGGAACCAGGGCAGGGGGTATGAGTGAGTCTTAGGAGAACTTCGAACCAGCTGTGAGCCCTGTGTTTAAGCGTTTTTATGCTCTTGTCTTGGCAATGAGGCTCGTCCTGTGCTGGTGAGGGTGATATTTTCTGTATGTCAGAGCCCTAGAACTGAGCGCACAATGATTTCTGCCATGTGACCAAAATCAAGACTGGCTCTTCTCTGGCCCATTTCTTGAAAGTATCCAATAAAGTTGTGCCATGAAAACACCTTGCAACTATAAAGTGATCCTGTGTGTATGTGTGTGTGTGTGTTAGTCGCTCAGTCATGTCTGACTTATTGCAACCCCATGGACTTTAGCCCACCAGGCTCCTCTGTCCATGGAATTCTCCAGGCAAGAATACTGGAGTGGGTTAGTTAGTTCAGTTGCTCAGTCACATCCAGCTCTGCAATCCCATGGACTGCAGTACGTCAGGCCTCTCTGTCCATCACCTCCCTGTCATCACCAACTCCCGGAGTTTACTCAAACTCATGTCCATGGAGTGGGTGATGCCATCCAGCCATCTCATCCTCTGTCGTCCCCTTCTTCCTGCCCTCAATCCCTCCTAGCATCAGGGTCTTTTCAAATGAGTCAGTTCTTCGCATTAGGGGGCTAAAGTGTTGGAGTTTCAGCTTCAGCATCAGTCCTTGCGATGAATATTCCTCTAGGATGCACTGGTTGGATCTCCTTGCAGTCCAAGGGACTGTCAAGAATCTTCTCCAACACCACAATTCAAAAGCATCAATTCTTTGGTGCTCAGCTTTCTTTATCGTCTAACTCTCACATCCATACATGACTACTGGAAAAATCAAAGCTTTGATTAGATGGACCCTCTGGAGTGGGTAGTCATTCCCTTCTCCAAAGTATCTTCCTAACCCAGGGATCAAACCTGAGTCTCCCACATTGCAGGCAGATTGTTAACCATCTGAGCCATCAGGAATGCCCCAAAGTGATCATGCAACATGATTGTCATTCACATCCTTGTATTTGATGCCAACAAGCTAGTCTTGTTTAATTGATCAGCAAGTCAAGCAGTGTTATCTTGTAGAAATGGCACTGGAGCAGGGGTTCTGGGACTGAGATTTCCCTCCTGCCTCTGGTACTCAGTTGCTGGATAATCCTGGGCAAGTCATTTATCTTTCCTGTATTGGGAAAATGGAGCCACTTCTAACTAGATCAGAGTGAGATGGGAGTAAAGGTGTTTTGTATACTGTAGAGGTTTATTTGCACACTCTTTTTCTTTTCTGATCATTTTAATCTCATACTTTTAATTTGCCTCTTACCCGCCACTTCCCCTTTGGTAACCGTATGTCTGTTTTCTATGTCTATGAATCTGTTTCTGCTTTGTAAATAAGTTGATTTGTCTTATTTTTTAGATTTATATATATGTGATATAAGATAATGTTTTATCTGACTTCACTTAGTGTAATAATTTCTAGGTCCATCCTTATTGCTTAAATGACGTTATATCATTCTTTTTTATGGCTGAGTAGTAGTCAATTGTGTACATACCACATCTTTTTTATGCCTTCATCTGTTGTTGGACACTTAGGTTGCTTCTGTGTCTTGGCTATTATAAATAATGCTGTTATGCACATACAACTCTGCTCGATGTTATGTGCCAGCCTGGATGGGGCAGGGGGTTTGGGAGATTGGATATACGTACCTATGGCTGAGTCCCTTCACTGTTCACCTGAAACTATCACATTGTTAACCAGCTATACCCCAGTACAAAATGTTTTTGGTGTTAAAAAGATAAACATTTTCCAATTGAAATGTTCATATTTTCCAGATATGTGCCCAAGAGTGGGATTGCTGGATCATATGGTAACTCTATTTTTAGTTTCTTAAGGCACCTCCATACTGTACCAGTTAGCATTCCCACCAACAGTACAGGAAGATTTCCTTTTCTCTGTATCCTCTCTTGCATTTATTATTTATAGACTTTTTCATGATGGCCACTTTGACCAGTGTGAAGTGGTACCTCATTGTAGTTTTGACTTTCATTTCTCTAATAATTAGTGATGTTGAATATCTTTTCATGTGTCTGTTGGCCATCTGGATGTCTTCTTTGAAGAATTGTCTATTTAGATCTTCTGCCCACATTTTTAGATTGAGTTGTTTGTTTTTTGATATTGAGTTGTATGAGCTGTTTGTACATATTGGAAATTAAGCCCTTGTCTGTTGCATTGTTTGCATATTTTTTTCTCCCAGTCTGTTGGTTGTCTTTCCATTTTGTTTATGGTTTCCTTTGCTAGGTAAAAACTTATAAGTCTAATTAAGTCCCATTTGTTTATTTTTGCTTTTATTTGTTTTGCCTTGGGAGACTGACCTAAGAAAGTGTTGCTATGATTTCTGTCAGATAGTATTTTGCATATGTTCTCTCTTAGGAGTTTTATGACGTTATGTCTTATATTTAAATTTTTAAGCTATTTTGAGTTTATTTTTGTGTATGGTGTGAGGGAGTGTTCTAACTTCATTGATTTTTGCAGCTGTCCAGCTTCCCCAATACTGCATGCTGAAAAGACTGTCTTCTCCATTGTATATTCTCATTTTCTTTGTCAAAGATTAACCCAAAGGCTGTTGGTGTGTGGGTTTATTTAGAGGCTCTATTGTGTTCCATTGATCTATGTGTGTTTTGTTCCCAGTACTATGCTATTTTGATTACTGTAGCTTTGTAGTGTTGTCTAAAGTCTGGAAGGTTATGCCTTCAGCTTTGTTCTTTTCCCTCAGAATTGGTTTGACAATTCTGGGTCTTTTGTGGTTCTGTATAAACTTTAGGAATTATATGAACTAGTTCTGTGAAAAATGTCATAGCTTATTTGATAGTGGGAAAACTTTCATCTTTTTGCCATTTAATATTATGTTGGCTGTGGATTTGTCATAAATGGCTTTTATTTATTACGTTGCAATCTATTTCCTCAATGGGATTCCTTGGTGGCTCAGAGGTAAAGAATTCACCTGTCAATGCAGGAGACATGGGTTCAATCCCTGGGTCAGGAGGATCCCCTGGAGAAGAAAATGACAACCCACTCTAGTATTCTTGCCTGGGATGTCCCCTGGATAGAGGGGCTTGGTGGGCTACAGTCCATGAGGCGGCTAAACTTGATAAAGGCTTCAGAAGAAAAAAAAAAGGAAGAGAGGGAGAAACTGGAAAACATAAGCTAAATGACATGGGAGCACCGAATATGAAATAGAAAAAGTGAAACAAAGTAGATAAAAGTAAAAGATCATCACACAGTCTGGTTGTTTTTAAACATGGCTGCTCATTAGAAACACATCTGGAGCTTTGGCGAGAAAAAGAAGTATCTGGGCATTTTTTTTTTTAATTCCAATATAATTCTGATATGCATCTCGATTTTAAAAAGTGATTAAAGGTTTTACCAAAAACGTAGAAGAATTAAAGAACAAACAAACAAACAGAGATGAATAATATACTAGAAAAAATCAATAGCAGAATAATGAGGTAGCAAAACAGAGAAGTGACCTGGAGGATAGAATGGTGGAAATCACTGCCGCAGAACAGAATATAGATAAAAGAATGAAAAAAACTGAAGACAGCCTAAGTCACCTTGGGACAACATTAAATGCACCAACATTCACATTATAGGGGTCACAGAAGGAGAAGAGAGGAGATAGGACTTGAGAAAATATTTGAAGAGGTAATAGCTGAAAACTTCCCTAATGTGGGAAAGGAAATAGTCAGCAAAGTCCTAAGAGTGCAGATGGTCCCAGGAAGGATAAACCCAAGGAGGAATACACATAGTAATCAAATGGACAAAAATTAAAGAAAATATGGGGAGGGAGGAGGGTTCAGGATGGGGAACGCATGTATACCTGTGATGGATTCATTTTGATATTTGGCAAAACTAATACAATTATGTAAAGTATAAAAATAAAATTTAAAAAAAAAAGCAACAAGGGAGAAACAACAAATAATATACAAGGGGGCTCCCATTAGATTATCAGCTGATTTCTCAGCAGAAATTCTACAAGCCAGAAGGGAATGGCACAATATATTTAAATTGATGAAAGAGGAGAATCTAAAACCAAGAATACTATACCTGGCAAGACTCTCATTGAGATTTGTTGGAGAAATCAAAAGCTTTCCAGACAAGCAGCACCACCATACCAGCTTTACAACAAATGCTAAAGGAATTTCTCTAGGCAGGAAGCACAAGAGAAGGAAAAGACCTATAGAGAATAAACCCCAAACAGTTAAGAAAATAATAGGATCATACATATCAATAATTACCTTAAATGTAAATGGATTAAATGCACCAACCAAAAGACATAAACTGGCTGGGTGGATGAAAACACATGCATGTATGCGCTTCCACTTACCACATCACTCAAGCCCCCAACTTGTATGTAATTATTTTATATTGTTAGATTAATCGTGTTTCCATTATGGCTTGCACCTGTAATTATCATTTATTTTTTTGTCTGGCAATGATTGTGAAAACTGATAAACATCTTTTACTATTGTGATTCAGTTCAGTGCAGTTCAGTCGCTCAGTCGTGTCTGACTCTTTGCGACCCCATGAATCGCAGCACGCTAGACCTCCAGTCCATCACCAACTCCGGGAGTTCACCCAGACTCACGTCCATTGAGTCAGTGATGCCATCCAGCCATCTCATCCTCTGTCGTCCCCTTCTCCTCCTGCCCCCTATCCCTCCCAGCATCAGAGTCTTTTCCAATGAGTCAACTCTTCGCATGAGGTGGCCAAAGTATTGGAGTTTCAGCTTTAGCATCAGTCCTTGCAATGAACACCCAGGACTGATCTCCTTTAGGATGGACTGTTTGGATCTCCTTGCAGTCCAAGGGACTCTCAAGAGTCTTCTCCAACACCACAGTTCAAAAGCATCAGTTCTTCAGTGCTCAGCCCTCTTCACAGTCCAACTGTCACATCCATACATTAACTACTGGAAAAACCATAGCCTTGACTAGACGGACCTTTGTTGGCAAAGTAATGTCTCTGCTTTTGAATATGCTATCTAGGTTGGTCATAACTCCTTCTTTTAATTTCATGGCTGCAATCACTATCTGCAGTGATTTTGGAGCCCCCAAAAATAGTCTGCCACTGTTTCCCCATCTATTTCCCATGAAGTGATGGGACCAGATGCCATGATCTTCATTTTCTAAATGTTGAGCTTTAAGCCAACTTTTTCACTCTCCTCTTTCACTTTCATCAAGAGGCTTTTGAGTTCCTCTTCACTTTCTGCCATAAGGGTGGTATCATCTGCATATCTGAGGTTACTGATATTTCTCCTGGCAATCTTGAATCCAGCTTGTGCTTCTTCCAGCCCAGCATTTCTCATGATGTACTCTGCATAT
This sequence comes from Bison bison bison, assembly GCF_000754665.1. Taxonomy (NCBI): domain Eukaryota; kingdom Metazoa; phylum Chordata; class Mammalia; order Artiodactyla; family Bovidae; genus Bison; species Bison bison. Next base: position 9,448,056 of record NW_011494896.1, read on the forward strand.
AAGTTAAATAAGCAGGGTGACAATATACAGCCTTGATGTACTGCTTTTCCTATTTGGAACCAGTCTGTTGTTCCATGTCCAGTTTTAACTGTTGCTTCCTGACCTGCATATAGGTTTCTCAAGAGGCAGGTCAAGGTATTCCCATCTCTTTCAGAAATTTCCACAGTTAATTGTGATCCACACAGTCAAAGGCTTTGGCATAGTCAATAAAGCAGAAATGTTTTTCTGGAACTCTCTTGCTTTTTCAATGATCCGTCGGATGTTGGCAATTTGATCTCTGGTTCCTCTGCCTTTTCTAAAAACCAGCTTGAACATCTGGAAGTTCACGGTTCATGTATTGCTGAAGCCTAGCTTGGAGAATTTTGAGCATTACTTTACTAGCGTGTGAGATGAGTGCAATTGTGCGGTAGTTTGAGCATTCTTTGGCATTGCCTTTCTTTAGGATTGGAATGAAAGCTGACCTTTTCCAATCCTGTGGCCACTGCTGAGTTTTCCAAATTTGCTGGCATAGTAAGTGCAGCACTTTCACAGCATCATCTTTCAGGATTTGAAATAGCTCAACTGGAATTCCATCACCTCCAATAGCTTTGTTCATAGTGATGCTTTCTAAGGCCCGCTTAACTTCACATTCCTATTGTGATTATGTAACTGTTATTCACTTAATACCATTGTATCATGATTGGTCAACAGAAATAAAATTCTGTATCACCAAAACTACCATTTAATGCATATTGAATTTTATCAAATGCTTTTAATGCATCAGTTGATATGATCATGTGGTTTTTGTTTTTCTTTCATTGATGACAACATTGATTTGCATTTATTGAACCATCCTTATGACCCTGGAATGAGTCCAGCTTGAATGTGGTGTATGATCCTTTTTATGTGTTATCAGATTTGGTTTGCTAACATTTTTTTGAGGAGTTTTACATTTACATTAATGAAAGATATTGGCCTATAATTTTCTTTTTTGGTAGTATCTTTGCTAGTGTTGTTATCAGGGTGATTGTGGCTTCATAGAATGACTCTGGGAGTATTTCCTCCTCTTCAGTCTTTTGGAAGAGTTTGAGAAGAGTCAGTCTAAGTTCTTTGTATGTTTGGTAGAATTCCCCAGTGAAGTCATCTGGTCCTGGAGTTTTGTTTGCAGGGAGTTATTATTTTTACAGATTGTATTTTACTTCTAGTGATTGGTCTGTTCAGGTTATCTGTTTCTTCTTGATGCAGTTTTGGCAGGCTCTATGTTTCTAGAAGAGCTTCCCCATGGCTCAGAGGTAAAATATCTGCCTGCAGTGCAGGAAGTGCAGGAGATGCAGGTTCGATCCCTGGGTCAGGAAGATCCCCTGGAGGAGGAAATGGCAACCCACTCCAATATTCTTGCCTGGAAACTCCCATGGACAGAGGAGCCTGGTGGGCTACAGTCCATAGGATCACAAATAGACACGACTAAAGTGACTTAGCATAGCACAACCCACAGCATGTGTTCTAGAAACTTGTCCATTTCTTGTATGTTGTCCATTTTGTTGGTGTGTAACTGTCCATAGCATTTTCTTGTGATTTTTTTTTTTTTTTTTGTATTTCTGCACTATTGGTTCTAACTTCTCCTTTTTCATTTATTTCATTTATTTGGGTCCTTTACCTTTTCTTCTTGGTGAGCCTGTCCAGAGGTTTATGGATTTTGTTTGTCCTTTGAAAGAACCAGCTCTTGGTTTTATTGATTTTTTTTCTATTTTTAATCTCCATTTATTCCTCTCTGATCTTTATTATTTCCTTCCTTCTGCTAACATTAGGTTGTGTTTGTTCTTCTTTTTCTAATTCTTTTAGGTGGTAGGTTAGGATTTTTATTTGGGATTTTTTTTTTTTTTTTTTTTTTTTTTTTTTTTTGAGAAAGACCTATACTGATATGAACTTCTCTCTTAGGATTGTTTTTGCTGCACCTCATAGATTTTGTATGATTGTGTTTTCTGCACACTCTTGAGATGAAGGAGAAAAATATTCTGAGAGGCATGTTTACAATTCCTTGCAAGACTTACTATTAAATCAATTAATGGTTGGGTCATCTAGTTGCACACCCTTCTTCAAGTCAACATGCCCGATCCTTACTGTTTTTAATTTATTCCTAACTTTTATAACAGTACCCAATCCCAAGCCTCCTTTGACTTCTTTCTCCCTATTCTAGTTTTCTTCTTAGCAATCATCACTCCCAGACATTGTTATCTATTCATTGCTCTCCATGGTCTATCCTGCCCCGTTAGAATGTAAGTTTCTTGAGGACAAGGGTGAGGTCTCATTTGTTCATTGCTATCCCCCACTGCCCAGAACTGCTTCAGCTAGCATACAATAGGCAATCAGCACTCATTGTGATGTGAAAGAATACCTACATTGTTCTTCTGCCTTCACTAAGAAGCCCTGCTTTGAGAAGAAAAATGATCCCCTAGGAAACAAGGCAGAACCTGGCCTCGACAGGCTTAATCTGGATAATGCACTGGCCTCATGAACTACGAACACATGTCATGCAGGCTGGGCTACATGATCTTGGGAAAGTGGCTTCTTACTCTCAGCCTTATTCCTGGATGAACTTCACTGAAGTGCAGAGTTGGTCACAAAGTCTAAATAAGTCTGTGAGTTCACTGCTCTAAGGTCCTGTTTCTTCGTCCAGAGGGTAGAGGTGAGACTACCAACTTTGTGATGTTTTTGTATCGCTTAGATCAATGACTGGCCTAGAAGAGGTGATTAGTGTGGGTTCTAGATACCTATTGAAAGAAGTGTTTGCTAGGGATGGAAATGGGGAGGAAACCATGGGGACACTGGGCACCTTAGAAGGGATAGAAGAGAAACTACCATTTAATGAGTACCTGCTGTAGACCAAATGCGGCCCGGGGGTCACATTCTTCATATGCATCCAGTTAAAATCTCACAATTACTCAAAGAAGTTTGGGGTCAATACATCTCACAAGGAGGAAACTGAGGCTTAGAGAAGCTTCTGTTGCTTGACTGAGTCCCGCAGCTGCTATGTGAAAGAGAGGGTTTGGCACTAGGTCAGTCTGATTTCCAGGCTTATCATGTTCCTCTGAGTCCCAGGAGGTGTTTAGGACCATCTCATGGGGGCTGTTGGCAGGCCATGCCAGTATCTCAGTATAAATCTCTGCCTCTGCTGGGTGAGAAGGGCAAAGCAACAGCCACAATCAGCGAGGCAAGTCAAGGATGCTACTGTTTTTAGACTTCAGGTGCTGACTGTTCATTGTTCTCTTCCTATTATGAAACATCATCCTTGAACATAGGTACATTTTTTTGAGCTAATAATTCCCTTTTATCTCCATCCCCCACTTTTATTGCCCCCCCTCATATTTTTGAAGTTGAGCCTTTTGTTTATGTGTGTTGTTTTAAAACACATATAGTTTTGTGTTCAAATATTTTTAATTTACACAGATGACATTGTCCTGTAGACCTCTGTTTCCTACTTTTTTCTTGTTGCACTTCGATTTTAAGATCCATCCACGTTGCTGTGTATACATATTAACCCATTATTCCTTTTTTTTTTAATTTTTATTTATTTGGCTGCATCAGGTCTTAGTTGTGGCATGCAGGATCTTTGTCGTGTCTCATGCAGAATCTTACAGCTCGCAGGCATGGACGCCAACTCAGCAGTTGAGGTGCATAGGCTTAGTTGCTCTGGGGCATGTGGGATCTTAGTTCCCTGACCAGGGATAGAACCTCTGTCTCCTGCATTGGCAGGTGGATTCTTAACCACTGGACCACCAGAGAAGTCCCTAGCCCATTATTCCTAACTGCTGCAAATAGTCCTTTTGTGCACACTTGATGTTCTACACATGCATGCCTCCAGAGAGGCACACCAGGGTGGTTTCCAGCTCTCTGCTCTTATTAACAACACCATGGTGGACATCCTCCTATACACCCCCAATATACCTGTGTGAGAATTGCTTACTTATTCTGGGCTACTTGGGGTAGAGAGCACATGTGTATGTAACTTAGCTAAGTAGTTCCAGACGGCTCTCTTCCAAGGCTGTCCCCATGTGCCGTCACCCTGACGTGATGCTTCCTCTTTCCTATACTTCCTCATAGCCTCTGACACTTGGGGTAGGATTTTGTATTTGTGCCAATCTGATGGGTGCAAACATAACTTAAAAAAAAAGAAACTTTGTTTTTATTTGACTGTAAATAAGTCTGAGTATCTATAGCATGTCAGCCTTTTGCATTTCTCTTCACTGAATTACTTCTCCATATCCTGTGTTCATTTGTTGGTTAGGGTTCCTGATATTTTCTTGTTCACTCTCATAAGGAGTTCCTGGTGTGTTATAAATACTAATCTCTTCTCACTCTTTTGCTGGAGTGGGGAGCTGTGCTGTCCGGCATGCGGGATCTTAGTTCCTCAACCAGAGATCGAACCCATGCGCCCTACATTGGGAGGGCAGAGTCTTAACCACTGGATCACCAGGGATGTCTCCCTTGTCACTTTTAGACAAGTATCTTCTCCCAGACTATATCCATCTATTAATTTTGTTAAGCAAAAACTTTAATTCTGGGATTATTAAGTTCATCTTTTTTTGTATTTTTCATCTTAGAATTTGGGCATGGGATTGGTGGTTTGAGAAATCCATCCCCATCAGCTGGTCACAAAGACATTCTTCAGTATTTTCTTCTAACAGCCCACATGGGCAGAGGGGGCATCAGTCTTGTGTTCCTGTTAGCAGAAGGCTCAGGCTTATGAATCCCTTGCTGATCTGGAGGGTAGAGAGTTTTGTTTTCTTTCCTTCAAAGGGCCCTACAAGCCAACGGGAAAGCAGTTAGAGAGGGCTTTAACTGAATTTTCTGCTTTTTAATTTTTCTGAACTTCAGGGGTGCTCATCCCTCACATCACATAGGCTAGAATAGTTAGTGAGTGGAGTTGTCCCTATGGCCCTCTACTGCCCTAACATCTTGAGATGAGGAGGCCTGGGAACCTCATCCCCAGTGATGAGGATAACTCCTGGTGTCTGGCACAGAGGTGTCTGTGAAATTCAAAGTCAGAGGGCAAGAGGGAGGAGACTGGCCTGTGCTACTGTGGTAGTGCTATGGGGGCCCAGGCCTCCACTTTAATGGGCCCACGTGGACAGAAAGACCTCAGTGGGATGTGAGTGGGAGCCTGGTTCCAGGGATCAAGGCACCTCTGACATTTGCTGGACTTCACTCCTGGGGCCGCTTCTTTGTACACATCAGTTCAACATGAAAACAAATCCTGGAAAATCAAATTGGGATGGAGGAGTTTGAATGTCACCCTGTCTGACCTCCTTCCTTTACTGATGGGGAAACAGACCCAGAGTGAGGGAGCTTATGAAACATCACACAGCTTGTGAATTGGAGATCCAGGGCTGGAACCCAGGCTTTTTAATACCAGGCTGAAGCTCTGACTGCTCCACTTGGAAAGATTCCATCATGTGGAGACAGAGAGTCCTGGGTTTGAACCTCATTGTTCATTTCATAATTGCATAAATAGATGTATTTGCCACTGTGGCCAGTGCTTTAAAGAGGTATGCTCAGGGCTGTGAGATCTTGGAGGAATCTGACCTTGTCTCAGATCTTCAGAGAAGGTTCTAGAAGGAAATGGGCTGAAGTCTACAGTTGAATCGAGCTTAACCTACTAGAGAGGGGAGAGCTTGGATGGGTGGATGGATGACTGTGAGCCTGAGTTTAAGAGGTTGGTTGTTTCCCCACTGTGAACTCTCTCTCTTGGCCCAGGGAGGCCTGCTGGTAAATTGCTAAATGTGTCAGTCCTTTGAGTGTTTAACTTAAAGCTGGGCAGCTGTTCCCTTGAAGTACTTACCTCTGTCCCTATACACTTCTTTGAACCCTATCACTAATCCCTGGGAAGGGAAAATGCAAAAGCAAAAAAAAAAAAAAAAAAGAGTAAAATGCATTGTTAATCATGCTGAAATGTAACGCTGCTCTCTGAACCTTGGAAGATGAGAAATTTACATGCTGATTTCATCCATTACTTCACTCAGGGGATGACAGGCTGCAATTGAAGAGGCTTCGGCGAGTTAAGTACTACAAACCTTGCCCAGGTTCTTAAGCCTCTCTTGGAACTCTTGGAGACCAATTGGTAATGTTGGCATTCTTTCCAGTGACTTCTGGCCCTGCCAGCCAGGGTGTGGACAGTTCCCACTCAAAAAAAGATTTCGCATTAGACCATGACACAGGACGTGGTCTGTTCATTTGTTGGGGAACCTGAGACTGTTAAGGGAAAAGAGGGTGAGAAAGGGATTCTGCGGAGAAACAAAAGCAGGCAAGAGTGGCCATTACAGATGCCACAGCCCCTCTGACAAAGCTCTCTTGTTGCTGGAATCAGAGAAGGAAGAAGGGGAAAAAAACTAACATTTATTTGGCACTTGCTGTGTACGAGGTATCTGTCCCTGACTCCTCACACTCCGTGGGAGGTGTTGTCATTCTCATTTTGCAGGTGGGGAAACTAAGCTAATTAACATGCCCAATACAGTGACAACAATGATGATGATAGCAGTTCATATTCATATGCTAGACGCCGTGCTAAGCTCTTGCCATGTGTAACTCATTTAATCCTCATAAAAACTCTGTAGGGCAGGAGCTGGTATGATCTACATTTTTTCAGTTGAGGAAAGTAAAGCATGAAAAGGTTGAGAGTCTTGCCCTTAAACAGTCAATGGCAGTGGTGTTAGTATTTAGTCGCTCAGTCATGTCCGACTCTTTGTGACCCTATGGTCTGTAGCTGGCCAGGCTCTTCTGTCCATGAAATTTTCCAGGCAAGAATACTGGAGTGGGTTGCTGTTTCCTCCTCCTTGGGACCTTCCGGACCCAGGGATCAAACCTGGGTCTCCTGCAGCTCCTGCATTGCACTCTAGAGTTTACTTTTTTTTTTTTTGACTGGAATTTAGCCTGTTGCTCATATTGAACTTGAGTAACCTTAAAGGAAAATTCATATTTATGGCCAGAGTCAGAATAAGTATGTTTGGCCAAGTGAATAGGTCTTATCTAATGATTATCAGTCATCGCCCAGACAGAACTGTAATAATTCCTTTCTTCTAAAATAAACTTTCTAAGAGCCATCCAGTCAGAGCCTTGGAGAGGAGAAACCCACCAAGGTAAACCAGAAGTACTGGATACAGGTAACTGACCACAACCCAGCAATTTGATTGATTTCTAAAATTTGCATAATATTATGCCTGTGATAGAAAAACACTTGATTCACGTCTAAGAGTCCAAGAAACCAAGAAAGAAATGTTATGAACAATCATATGAGTCAGGCCTAGCATCTTGGATCAGCTGTCTACTTCTGATGTCTTCTTCTCTTCTCTTTCTGGCGTTGGTGTTTCTTATTATCAGAGCATTGCTTTAAGGTGAATTTGAGGTCAGCAGTTCTCTCTGTAGACCAGTCTGGTGCTGCTGCTGCTGCTGCTGCTGCTGCTGCTAAGTCGCTTCAGTCGTGTCTGGTTCTGTGCAACCCCATGGACTGCAGCCTACCAGGCTCCTCCATCCATGGGATTTTCCAGGCAAGAGTACTGGAGTGGGGTGCCATTGCCTTCTCCACAGTCTGGTGCATGAGCTCCAAATTCGCCCGCACTCCCTGAGGAGGTAGATGGGCACAGGGGGCCACTGCTGGTACCAAAGCTCCAGGTCCTCGTGGAGTTGAGGCAAAGGAAGCAAGTCCTCTCTGGGTCACTTGGTGGTCACCATAACTGTCGACTAAGAAACATGCGCAACGTGAGAGCTGCAAGTTAAGTTTTATTGGGGGCAAAAGGACTGCAGCCTGGGAGACAGCGCCTCAGTTAGTAAATGGCAGAACTGGGATTGAGACAGGGAGAGTGGCTCCAGTTCTCATGCTTTAACCACTAGGGTGGAGGTTGGAAAGCAAGTCTGATACACTTGAAAAATCCTTGCCCTTTCAACCGTGCCTGTCACCCTGCTGCTTGATGAGGATGCTGCTCTCATAAATGATACCATTTAATGAGTGCTGAACATGAATGGGCACTGTGCCTGTTGCTTCCCATTGCTGTGTATTTCAGTCTTACCATCTATCATTAAGTGAAGACTGAAACTCAAAGAGGCCACGTGTTCTGCCCAAGGTCACACCACTAATGGTGGCTCTGGGCCACTTTCTAAACAGGAGGGGTTCACTTGCTGGCTCATTGCATTACCTTCAGGGAATCATTCTGGAAGCTTATCTGTGGGATGAGCGGTGTTTCAGCAAACAGTGAGTGTCTGCTCTTGACTCCGGGTGAGGCTGAGTGCTGGGGGACAAGAGATGGCACCTGTGTGGTAGTCCCGGCCTGGAGGAGCCCCTGGGCTTGGAAGTGGGAGGAGCTCTGGCCTTGGTGCCACCTCGTTCTTCCCCCTACACGCCCTGGACAGGCAGGACTTTGCCTCTCTAAACACCGTACTGGCTCTCTTTTGACTAAAGAAACAGCAGCTTCCACCTGTTTAGTCGGATCTAGTTACAGCAAGAGGCTATTTTATTATTGCTATTAATCTGATGTAGAGAAGGTTTGAAACTCTTGATTCTGAGGAATAAAAGACCCCCCAAAAAGAAAGATCAGTAATCATCCAAATTGTGGCTATTTGAAGGCTTCAAGGGAAGAGGTTGTTTTTTTTTTTTTTCTTTTTTTGCTCAAAGCAGGCCATTTGCATGTCACATTTGTTTTATCTCCTTTTTCTTTTCTTCCAATAATTTGGATCAAAATGATCATAAAGTTGCTCCATTTTAGGCAATTTCAGCAGGCCATTGACACATTGGATTAGCAAAAATAAGTTATTTCCAAAGCCCCAATTCATATCGCCAAGAAAATTATAAGCAAATAAATAATTATATGCATTTTTTTCACAAGTAGCTATTGACATAATGATGGCAGTTCTTCCATTGTACCTAATCAGTGACAGATGTGCATCAGAGAAGGTGTGATGTGTATTAGCTCCTGGCAGGAGGAAGGGATGTTTAAAGGAACCATTTTCTTAGACTCTCCTGGAAAGAGGGAGAGAGTGGGAGGCAGGCAGGAAGAGAGAGAGAACGAAAATAATCTTGCACCATACCGTGCAGACGTCCTCTTTCTGGCTGACTCACGGGAAGTAGCTGCTGGTAAAGGAACCCTCAATGAGCACATCGGGGCTTCTAGCAGAAATGCATATATTAAGGTCAGGAGGAAAGAAAGGAAAAAAAAAAAACAAAAAACACACTTATTGAGCAAGAATTCCTTTGCAGATGTTCACACAGATTTGCTCGTTTTGTCTTCCCAATTTTGCCAAGCTGGTTAGAACCCAATCGCATTGTTGTACAAATAAGGAAATGAAGACCCAAGGTCCAAGGAAAGGCTTGTCTCAGGCGATCCAGCTGATCTGTGTCAGGGTCGGGATGTGAACCTAGGGTTGAAAATCCCAAAGTCTTGTTTCTACCCTCGGTAGTCCTTTTTCCACCTAAGCTATGTAAAATGATACTTACTTTATTATTATTATTCTCTGATCCGAGGGAGAAGAACTATGGATAAATCTCAGATGAAAGTTGTGAATGGGTGACTAGTCACTGAGTGATCTATGGGCCTGTGCCTTCTGACAGAGCTATGGAATGAGTGATAGAACCTTTCTGTAGAGACTTGTATCTTTCATTCATTCCTCAACTGTCTACCTTAATGTTATTTCCCTGCATGTAAATGTATTTCAACTGCTGTCTACGCTTCTAGGGCCTGGAGATCCCAGGGGGAATAGAACACGTCTCCGGTCCTCAAGGAACTTTATAGGGAAGACAGGGAGCTTGACCGCTGGGGCACGATACTGTGTAGTAGTGGGGGGTGGAATTAACATCTAATGTCAGAATCAGAAGTGAAAATCGCCTGCAGGTTGGTTGGCGGGCACATGAAAGGATACCCAATGTCACTAATTCTTAGAGAAATGCAAATCAAAGCTGTAGTGAGGCACCACCTCACACCAAAGTCTGTAAACAGTACATGCAGGAGAGAGTGTAGAGAAAAGGGAACCCTCCTACACTGTTGGTGGAAATGTGAATTGGTGCAGCCAATATGGAGGTTCCTTAAAAAACTGAAAGTAGAGTTACTGTGTGATCCATCAGTACCAGTCCTGTATGTGGCATGTATCTGGAGAAAACTCTAATTGAAAAAGATCCATGCACCGAAATGTTCACTGTTGTTGCTGTTCAGTCTCTTAGTCATGTCCCATGACTTTGCAACCCCATGGACTGCAGCACGCCAGGCTCCCCAGACCTTCACTATCTCCTGGAGTTTGCTCAAGCTCATGTCCCTTGCGTTGGTATTGCCATCCAACCGTCTTATTCTCTGTCGTCCCCTTCTCTTCCCAACTTCAATCTTTTCTAGCATCAGGCTCTTTTCCGACGAGTCAGCTCTTCACATCAGGTGGCCAAAGTATTGAAGCTTCAGCATCAGCCCTTCCAATGAATACTCAGGGTTGATTTCCTTTAGGATTGACTGGTTTGATCTGCCTGCCATCCAAGGGACTCCTAAGAGTCTTCTCCAGCACTACGGTTTGAAAGTATCAATTCTTTGGCACTCAGCCTTCTTTGTGGTCCAACTTTTACATCCTACATGACTACTGGAAAAACCATAGCTTTGACTAGATGGATCTTTGTCAGCAAAGTGATGTCTCTGCTTTGTAATACACTGTCTAGGTTTGTCATAGCTTTTCTTCCAAGGAGCAAGTGTCTTAATTTCATGGCTGCAGTCACTGTCTGCAGTGATTTTGAAGCCCAAGGAAATAATGTCTGTCACTGTTTACATTCAAGAGAGAGACTCAAATAGTCTTAAAAAAACCTACAGTCCATGAAGCCTACCATACGCATGTCCTGGATTGAAGGGGGACTTTGAGTGATATGACTGGAATGTAAATTCACTGCTCTCTGAAGCTTCTCATGGTGTGATCATCTCTCTGCTTCAAAGGCAATCTAAGGGGTTTTCAAGGGTAATGTAACCTACAGGCAATTTTCAGTGTTCGTAGAAGAACTACTTATAGAATCTAAGATGTGGAAGCAATCTAAGTGGTCATCAACAGATGAACACTTATATATGTGTATATATATTTATATGTCAGTACACACACACACACACATGGAATATTACTCAGCCATAAAAAGGATGAAATAATGCCATTTGCAATAGCATGAATGAACCTAGAGATTATCATGTTACACGAGGTAAGTCAAAGATAAAAATATCATATAATATCACTTATATGTGGAATCTAAAAAAATGATACAAATGAACTTATTTATATGATAGAAATAGACTCACAGATATAGAAAACAAACTTATGCTTATCAAAGGGGATATGGGGGGATAATTTAGGATTTGGGGATTAGCACATGCATACTACTACATGCAAAATAGATAAACAAGGACCTACTGTATAGCACAGGGACCATATGCTATATCTTATAATAACTAATAATGGAAGAGAATCCAAAAAAAGAATATATATGTATATATATATATATATAGCTGAATCATTTTGCTGTGCATTTGAAACTAACCCAACATTGTAAATTAACTTCAATTTAAAAAATTGCCTGTAGGCTCAATTCAGTTCAGTCGCTCAGTCGTGTCCAACTCTTTGCAACCCCATGATCTCAGCACACCAGGCCTCCCTGTCCATCACCAACTTCCGGAGTTGACTCAGACTCACGTCCATCGAGTCCATGATGCCATCCAGCCATCTCATCCTCTGTCGTCCCCTTCTCCTCCTGCCCCCAATCCCTCCCAGCATCAGAGTCTTTTCCAATGAGTCAACTCTTCTCATGAGGTGGCCAAAGTACTGGAGTTTCAGCTTTAGCATCATTCCTTCCAAAGAAATCCCAGGGCTGATCTCCTTCAGAATGGACTGGTTGGATCTCCTTGCAGTCCAAGGGACTCTCAAGAGTCTTCTCCAACACCACAGTTCAAAAGCATCAATTCTTCGGCGCTCAGCCTTCTTCACAGTCCAACTCTCACATCCATACATGACCACAGGAAAAACCATAGCCTTGACTAGACGGACCTTTGTTCGCAAAGTAATGTCTCTGCTTTTGAATATGCTATCTAGGTTGGTCATAACTTTCCTTGCAAGGATTAAGCGTCTTTTAATTTCATGGCTGCAGTCACCATCTGCAGGTTACATTATTACTCTTGAAAACCCCTTAGGTTGTCTTTGAAGTAGAGAGATGATCACACCATGAGAAGCTTGAGAAAGCAGTGAATTTACATTCCAGTCATATCACTCCAAGTCCCCCTTCAATCCAGATCATGTATATGGTGGGCTTCATGGGCTGGTAGGTTTCTTAGACTATTCGAGTCTCTCTCTTTCTACCAGCCCCTACAAACTGTATAGTAGAACTTGCAAAAGAAACAAGCCTGTATGAGGCACCTTCCCCATGCAGGGTAAACTTAGCCTGCAAATGCCATAGTAAACTGCCAGGGTCTGACTAGGACCCTTATCTGGAAGGTGACGTTAAGAGGGCAGTTCCTAGGAAGGGTCTTGGAGAGTGACCGGAAAGCTCCGTACCTCCAGGAATGCTGCCCCGCATCATTAGAGACAAGCCTGCCACACTCGCAGAGCTGGGGGTGGGCAGTGGTGGGGCTGCATCCCCTTTGTGGACACGCGGCCTGTCCTCTCCCTTCCGCATCCTCAACCTGGACGTGGGAGGTGCTTAGAAATATTTGTGACACCTGTGTGTCTCTGTCTCCCTTTCATCATATACAGCTGATAGACAAACACACACTCACCTCCTTTTCTTCATCCCCAGTGCCACCACCCTGGTCCCACACCCTCCTCTTCTGTTGGGTTCCTGTTCCTAACTGGGCTTCTCACCACCATCCTTGTCCACTTGAGCCAGTGGTGCATGAGGGTCAATATTTAGCAATTGGCTCTCTGAGGCAGGGAGAACCTGGATTTGAAGTGTTTTCTGATTGCTGTGGTGTAAATATTCCCACCATGGCCGAAATCCTGCTACCAACACCATGCCTGGGCACACAGTTGGGATGCACACAGGCTCTCTCTGTGTCATGCAAGCTCACTGCAGTGCACCACTGCTTCCAACTCACCATCCACTCCGCTGCTGTGGTCACCTTTCACAGTGGACTCCATGCTTAGAGCCCATCGGTGGCTTCCCACTGACCTAGAAATAGAGTCCCAAGTCCTTAAGGTGCTTCTCGGCCTTGTAGGACCCAGGGCTTCCCATGTAGCGCTAGTAGTAAAGAATCTGCCTGCCGTTGTAGGGTTCGGGTTTGATCCCTGGGTCGGGAAGATCCCCTGGAGAAGGAAATGGCAACCCACTCCAGTATTCTTGCTGGAAGAATCCCATGGACAGAGGAGCCTTGTGCGTTACAGTCCATGGGGGTCACAAAGAGTTGGACATGATTGAGCATCTGAGTCACATAAGACCCAACCCTGCAGCCTCAGCAGCCTTATCCTGCCTTGACCCCTGCTCGGCATCCTCAAGTTCACTCAACATACTTTGCTTCTCCAGTGTCACTTCCCCCATAGATCTTCCCAAGTTCTCCCAAGATCTGGCAGAGCTGCCCTTGTTCTGCTTTCTTAACTTCTACTGTGTCTCTCTGCACTTGTCACTAACTCAGCAATCGGTTCCTTATATTTGTCTCTACACTGGCATATGAACTCCAGACAGCAGTAGCCACGTTGTCATGTTCATCAGCGTGTCCTCAGCCCCTGGCACAGAGCTTGGTGAAATGGGGTTCTGGAGCAGATTATAGAATTTAGAGAGCATGGTTGGAGGACAACAGAGGTCAGCCTCATATGGGTATTTGACTTTTGCCTCTGACAGGGTATATTTTGTTAACTGCTCAGAGTATATTTCATCAGGAGACCACCCGAGGTTGGTTTTTGAACTGTCCTTAGGGAAGAAGTAAGACAGTCACAACTTTCACCCACGCCTTCTGAACAAAATCCTTAGGATGAAGGCCTTGAATCCGTTATTACACATCCAAGTAACTAATCAATGTAACAGTTTTTAACTGCTTTCCTGAGATATGATTGGCATACAATAAGCTGTAGGTAATTAATGTATACAACCTGATGTGTTTGGAGATTAAGTATAGACTTGTGAAAACATCATGATTATCAATGCCAGCAAGCTTATCCATCACCTCTGGAACTTTCCTCCCATCTGGCAGGATTTAAACACCCAGGGTCTTGTTTGCTTTCAAATCTCATGACTTCAAAACCTTCCCAATAAAACGAACCCTGGAATCATTCATAATATAATTGCTGCTGAGACCTCTGAGGCTGTGATTCATAAAGGGGCAGTGGTGGATCCGAGAAGTGGGGAGGGCCAAAGGGCTGGCTTTCTACTTCATCACAGACCGTGTTACACCTCATTCCAATCTTTGAGAAGAGAGTTCGCTCAACAGAAAGACCTTTGAGGGTATTTGGGGGGCAGATATGATGCTTAACATTCCAGCCTAACGCCTCTTGATGCTTCAGTTTTCCATGCCAGGAGTTGAAAAACAATTTGTTAGTCATACCTTGCTTAATCTTTGTAATTACACATATTTTCTGGAAGGTCTGAGTGGCAATCCCATATTTATCCCGCAATCAAAGCCATTGTGGATTATCAGCTAAATACCTCATTAGGAAGATTTTAAAACATGTCTCCCAAAGGTTTTTGTTTTCCTTTTTTTAAAAAAAAGACTTAATTTTAAAGAAAAAGCAATCTATCTATTGTATTGTACAGTCTCATGCTGAGTGATTTTAAGGATTCCTATTATATCCACTTGAGAAGAGAGATTTATAAAGTAGTAAATTATAAAGAGGCTCATTTTTAAAGCAGATAACAGACAATTATATTGTTGGGCCACTGACCTGAGACTCAGACTGGCCTGAGGTTCAACTTTCCCTCTGAAATTGGCAGCTGTGTGACTTTGGGCCTCCGTGTGATCTGAGTCTCAGTTTCCTTGTCTGAAAAATGGATTCTGATGCCTTGAGTTGTTGCTGGCTGAAATGAGATAGTGCAGTGCCTGGCAAGAAACAGGTGCTTAATAAATGCTCTCTACTTTGTTGTGACTGTTAATACGGTCATGTTGTAATTCGTTGCCCACCAGTAAATTTCCCTCATTCATATATTTTATGATACCTTTTTCATACCTGTGAGGATTTTAGTTACATATGAGTCTTGACATCACTCTGGATGCAGATAACCAGAAAAAGATGTTTCCGACTTGGGCAGGGAAGAGATAAGACTGATTAGGCTGCAGGCAGAGAGAGATGGAAAGAGGAACTCTCACTATACCTCCGAGGTCTTGTCATCCATGTGGGACGGGTAGAGGAGCTGGATGTAAGGAAGCTGACCAGGGTCTCACATGCCCAGTCACGTCCATGTGGTCCGTGGTTCAAGGACCACGTCTGTCCCATCCACTGCTTCGTCCCCGGTGTCCAGCAGGTGCAGCGTCTGACCTGGGTCGATGTGGATCATGTGTGTTTGGCGAGTAGAGTTTCCAGGGCCAGAGTTAAGATTACGTAGCTTTCTGTTTTATGGAAAGGGTTTGAAAAACACTTCTTGGCTAAGTCACGTAGGTAAAATAAGGGTTTCTGAAAGCATTTTTCAGTCTCAATCAGTGAAATTCCCTTTCATCTCTGGGAACACAATGGAATTCGGAAGGTAGAAGCCAGTGGCTCCGGGTGAAAACTTCAGATTCGTTAAGATGAAGGACCAGATCTGGGAAAAAAAAATTCCTTTGACTTATGTACTAAGTGCAACTAAGCAAATGAAGTCCCATCATGGCACTGATCCCATCATCTCACCTAATCCTCACACCTGCTTTGGGAGATCAGGATTTGAGCCCCCTTTTTCCAGATGAAGAAATGTGAAATTCCAGGTTAATTCAGAGACAACTGAGTTTCAGAGACAAACACTCCCAAGGCCACACTGCTAGGAAGTGTCAGAGCCCCACGTCAAACTCGGTTCTGTCAAGTTCCAAAATCCAAATTCCAAAATTCACTTATGACATCAGAAGTTGCCATTTGCCAAATGCGTTACCTTTGCTGAATCCACATTTTTTTCCTTCAGGTTGGAGACAGAAAGCTTCACATCAGAATGAGTCCTAAACTCAGATATTTGGAGGGATCAGGCTGGTGGGGCAATAGGGCTGTGTTGGTGGAGAATCCATGGTGGCCCTTCGAAAGGGGGCAGCTGCCATTCAAATACATCTCAATGTGGCTAAAAGGAAATGCAGAGGTTTGGTCACCACACCTTTTACTCTTCCAAGAGAAAGTGGAAACCCCGATTTTTATGGGAAATGTTAGAATTAATTTATTGTCAATTAAATTTAAAGAAAAAATGTACCGGCCAGTAAAATATACCAGGGCTGTGCTCCAAGAACCAGTGCGTTCAATCCAGCAGGGTTAGATTACTAACACTTTAGAACCCTCCCTGGGGAATGTTGTTTGTATAGGACAATGGGTCGCACAAGGAAATCAGCCTAATAGTAATGGTTAAAGCTCGTTGATTGTTAAGGATGTGCTGACACTTTACTTCTGTTATTTTATTGAATATCCCAGCACTCTAATAGGATTTTATTACCCTTCTCTTACTGGTAAGAGAACAGGTTTGGAGATGCTGAGATTCACCTAGGGTCACAGACTTATGAAATAGTAGACCAGGGCTTGAACCCAGGTGTGCCTGGCTTCTAAATCTGTGCTTTTAATCTTTGCACTGTGCTGTCTCCCACAGACTCCAAAAATATGGAAAAACTGCCCCAGACGTTTCTTTGTTTGGTGCTCATGGTTTCCCGGGATTGGATGTCAGAAAGTGTGGGAACTTGTTCTGGAAATGAACACCTTGCTTAGAAAAGCATCAGTCTTCCAAGTAAAGTGCTTTGTGCATCGTAAAACCTTCAATTTTGCTCCATTATATTTTGGGTCCATGAGGGATAGATTGCAGTTCATGTCTTCCTGCTGATTAGTGCATCCTATTTACGTGTATATGGTACCGATTAGATGGTGCGCTTTGCAGAATTAGCTCCCTGATGAACAGGTATTATTTCCCCCTCTGCTGACATGGAGCAGCTGTCTGCACTCATTGTGTTCAAGCCTCTGCACATAAAACTGGGTGTGGGGAAAAACATGCACAACTCAGCAGTTAGATGTCTTGCCTTTAAACTCAAAGCTGTGTAAGATCTGGGCCTATGGATTGTGTCCTCTTTGCTGCTGCTTAGGTGAGCCTGGACAAGCCATCAGTCTTGGTTTCATTGTTTCATCTATTAAATGGGAATGATCCTTTTTCCTAACAGGATGCAGGGATCTGGTGCAGAAGATCTCTTGAGGTACATCTGTTTTTATCCCAACTTCTGTGATTCTTTGAGTCTCTGAATATGTGCTAAGTATGGAGGAACTTAGTGTCTAGTTTTGAGACTTGACTTGTAAGTAAGCATCTCCCCAGTGTGTATGGCACAAGCTTTACTTCTCTGTGTGGTTAGATAGTGGTCCTGACATTGTTTATTGAATAGCCTGTTCTTTCCTCCACTTTCATTGAATTGTCACGTCCAGCATATGTCACATCCCACATAGAGAAGACCTCTGATCCTCTCCTGTTGACATATTTGTTTATCTCCTCATCTGTTCTACACTACTGAAAGCGGATAGCTTGATATCTGGAGAAGCAACGGCCCCTTCTTTTTTTCCCCTTCGTTATTTTTTTTTTTGGCTGCACCGGGTCTTTGGTGCTGCACGTGGGCTTTCTCTAGTTGAGGCGAGCAGCGGCTACTCTGTAGTTGCTGTGCGTGGGTTTCTGATTGCCATGGCTTCTCTTGTTGCAGAGCACAGGGTCTAGGCTCGTTTTCTCAGTAGTTCTGTGTGGCTCATGGGCTGAGCTGCTTCACAGCCTGTGGATCTTCCCAGACCAGGGATCGAGCCCATGTCCCCTGCATTGGCAGATGGATTATTAACCACTGGACTGCCAGGGAAGTCCCTTCCCTTTTTTATTCTTATTTTACAAAATAGTCTGTGTATTTCTCAGCAGGAAATAGATGGCACATTCAAATGGGATGACTAAAGAGGGTTTAATGAATGGACTATTTATAGAGGTTTAGGCAAGGACAGGGCTGGCCAGGTGATGATGAAGTTCCCAGAATCTGGCAACAGTGGGGCGCTCTTACCACCCTGGGCCCAGAGAGGGAGGGGAGGACCCAAGGACTGGAACTCAGAGAAAGTAGCTCCTTGGATGTGGCTATGGAAGGGTTTGACGGGATGATAGCGTGACTTGATTCAAGCTTAAAATATATCACTCTGACCTTGTGGTGGGTTTGGGAACTAGCCCAGCAGAGGCTTAAATAGGCAGAGGCTTGAGGCTTGGCGAAAATGAGCTCTCTAAACTCATAAACCTGATACAGGTGACATTTTACTGCAATAAACTCAAGAAAGTAAAAGTAAAAGTCACTCAGTAGTGTCTGACTCTTTGTGACCCCATAGACTGTAGCCACCAGGTTCCTCTGTCTGTGGGATTCTCCAGACAAGCATACTGAAGTGGGTTGCCACTCCCTTCTCCAGGGAATCTTCCCAATCCAGAGATTGAACCCGGCTCGTCTACACTGCAGGCAGACTCTTTACCATCTGAGCCACCAGGGTATTAATAAATGCAAAGGATCCCTCTATAGCTAAAAACATCAGGTGAGTCTGAGAAATGTCATTGATTCAGCTTCTTAGGCTTCCCCAGACTCTAATGGTGGTGACACAGATGCACGTCTCTCAGATCTTAGACCTCCATCCCTATTACTCCCAGAGTCTAATGTGATTGCCTTCAGCCTCATCTGAATCTGACATCTGGTTCTGCAGTCAGGGTCCCCGGTGCCACCTTGCTGCATTGTCACAGGTTGTATGATATTTGTGAGGTATCACACATGCACAGTTGCATCAAGTTGTGTTTTGTGACTAGGCTGTGGCATGCCTGGCGGTTTGGTCTGCTGGGGGTACTGGGCAGGGCAGGCCTGGTGAGGGCTACCACTCAACAAGGCTGGTTGTCACCTTTCAGCAAGATGAGGCTCGCAGGGGGAAGACATCACTTGGGGATGGTTTTAGTTCATTTCGGGACATGGTGGAGTTGAGATTCCTACAAAACATTCTGTAAGTAGAAGTGAGGGTGAGATTTAAGAAATGTCCCTTCTCACTTAAAGGTACCTCATAAATAATGAGAAGGTCTCATTGCTAGCCTGTTCATTCATAAAAATGACCCTTAATATCTTAGGGGAATTGGGCCTTGAGATGGCTAAATATCTGACAATACATCTAGTCACTCAAGTCCCAAACAGTGGTATTCAACTTGATCACTGGAAATGAAATTTGCTTTTATGGTTGAAGTGGTTTCTCCTGGCATGAATGCCAACTTTTGGCTTTATTTCCTTGATTTTGAGAATGGGTAGTGGGGTAGCACAGTCCTGCATGCTCTCTGGTAATTCCTTTGACTACAAACTTGGCCCAAGGCAGATTCCTACTCCAGCTGAAAAGGGAGCGGTTCTTTGTGTGGGCAGAATCAACACGCTGCTCTGAACTGGGACAAGATGCCAATCTAACTTTTATATTTCATATACAGATTCTTTCTGACCTGTGACGTCAGTTATCGCAATTTTAGGGGAAACATTTGCAAACTTACCTATTGTACCAGGATTTTGTGAGATCAGTTTAACAAGGTATTCACTGTATGCCCAGCCCAGTATAAAGAACTGGGACGCAAGAATGGGAAAGTGTAACCCTCTGCCCTCCTGGAGTCAACAGAGAAGTCAGACACATAAATGAATGATAATATAGCAGAATAAATACTATCGTCAAACCATACAAAGTACACTGGGGACCCACAGAGGCAGAGGCTGTGGTTCTTTAGTGAACGCCCTAAATACTGGAGGGATGTGTTTGTGTTTGATGAAATTGAATGATGATAGAAGTAGAAGGAGGTAAATTTTTTTTTTAGATCGTCTCTATTCTGCCTAGGTACCTATTCTCCTTTTCTTCATCCCTCCCCCCTCCACACCCCCACGCCCCCCAGGACCTCAGCATTTTCCATCAGACTTGTCCCACTGTGCTTACATATATTTTGATTTTGTTTTGCTTTTATTATGGAAAATTTCAAACTTATGCAAAACTAGCAGCTCATGTAATAAACCCCTATGTACTTACCACCTAGCATCAGCAATTATCAATACCTGGCTGTTGGGATACTGAGTCACAATTCCCAACATCATGTTATTTCATCTGTAAATACTTCAGTACATATCTCTAGAAAATTAGGATTTCCCCACCTGAGAAAACAAAAACCAGAAAACCTTGATCATGGGTAACTATTGCCAGTAAATCTTTAGTAGCGTCAGCAATCCAGTCAATATGCCAGGTTCCATGATTGTCTTGGAAAGTTTCACAACTTGTTCTTTTTTTTTAATAATGTATTTTTATTTTTATGTCAAAATATGCCTTTTTATTCGGAGAAGGTGATGGCACCCCACTCCAGTACTCTTGTCTGGAAAACCCCGTGGACAGAGGAGCCTGGTGGGCTGCAGTCCATGGGGTTGTGAAGAGTCGGACACGACTGAGCGACTTGACTTTCACTTTTCACTTTCATGCATTGGAGAAGGAAATGGCAACCCACTCCAGTGTTCTTGCCTGGAGAATCCCAGGGACGGGGGAGCCTGGTGGCCTGCCGTCTATGGGGTCGCACAGAGTTGGACACGACTGAAGCGACTTAGCAGCAGCAGCGTGCCTTTTTATTATTTTTAAAAAATGGTTTGCAAAAATGCATAATGTAGAATGAAAGGTAAGGCTTTTTTGTTTGTTTGTTTTTACTGCATTATCATCACCATCTAGCACAATGCCTGGCCCATGGTATTTATTGAGAGAAAGGAG
This sequence comes from Bison bison bison, assembly GCF_000754665.1. Classification (NCBI taxonomy): domain Eukaryota; kingdom Metazoa; phylum Chordata; class Mammalia; order Artiodactyla; family Bovidae; genus Bison; species Bison bison. Next base: position 9,468,915 of record NW_011494896.1, read on the forward strand.
GAAAGGAGGCTTAGAGGAAATTAGGACAGAAAGTAGGAAGGAAGGAAGAGAGGAAATGAAAGGGAAAAAAGGAAAGGAAGAAGGCGTTTCCTACGCTCACTCCTCACATCAGTTTTTGAATGCAGCAACTTACAAATGCATAATTTGGTAGTCCTCTGATCATACTGCATGTTCAATTATTTATCCTGTTTTTTTTGCATATGGTGACCTAAACATTTTTCACAGGGCCCACAAGGGATTGACATATATCCTATCTCGAGAATCCCCAGCCCTGACAATAACCCCATCTGGCCAGAGCTCCCCAAGGAGAGACCTTCATCTCACAGGCTGCCCAGGCCTGTAAACAAACATGATTCAGTGCTGGCGTTCACATAATGGGTGCTGTGCTAAAGTTCATTTTAGAAATACCTACTGTTTAATTCCTGAAATTGTCAGCCCCATGTTGGAGGAGGGAAATTTGCTAAGGGGATAAAGACCTAAAAATTCTAAGGCATCTTGGAGGATTCTTATCTCGCAGGACTGCGGCGATGATTATAGCCTAGATTTTACCAGAGCTCAGAAGCCTTTAGGATGGGACTGCTGTAAAGAAACAGTATTTCCCGGGTAGCCCTAGATCATGGCAAATCAGGCTCTGGGCGTGGTAATTACTGTGTTAACATCAACAGGGAGACATTTCCATTCCATTTAGTCTGTTTCCATCTCTCAGTTAACCTCATGCATAGTAGTAAAGGAGCTATTTTGATGTTCCAGGAATCAAATGTTCTTGTGGTGTGTCTTACAATGCTTGTTTACCTATAAACACACACCACTCTTGGATATATTAAACTCCGGTAATTGTTGGTAGTAGTGGGTGAGATAATTTAGGGTTTATCAACCCCAGGCATAAATTTGAGCCCCAGAAATGTTATCACCTACACTCATTTCCTACTCTTTTTTTTTTTTTACTTGGCAGGATGGGAGAACTTGATGTAAAGTGATTGGTTTTTGAGGAATGACTTATACCTGCTGTACTATGGAGGGCATTTGTGATGATGCTGTTATCAGTCTCGTCACTTGGCTGTTTAAAATGTCCTCCTTAGACGTGCCAAAGGAACTGCCAAGACAGTGGGTTACCATCAGGGTGGGCAAAGCAAGAATGATTGAGTCAACTCTTCACAAAAACACGTCTGCAAAACCCTGGGTCCTCGTGTTACTTCAGGTCCACGTGCCCAATGCACAGTGAGGCCAAACAAGACCAAAACATCAGAATTTGGAGCAGAGCAAGGTTCATTGCAGGGCCATGCAAGAAGACTGGCGACTCATGCCTTAGAAACCCTGAACTCCCCAACAGCTTTCAGCCAAGCCCTTTTATAGGAAAGGTGAGGGAGGGGCGTGGTTAGTGGTTGCAAATGTCTTGGTGTCAGAGCCTTTGTTCTAGAGGTCAGATCATGGTCAAGTAACCATGTTCCTGTGAACTTCCACCAAAACAAGTGTTACAGTCTGTTCTGACAAGAAAGGGCAATGTCCCAAGGCTCAACATTCCCCTTCCAAGGTCCAGGCCCTGGCTAAGGGGAGGGTGTCCTGCATGGCCTGTTAGCCTGCTCCGGAGGATTCGTCCAGCACCCAGGCTGGGTCTTTCTGCTAATGCCCAGACCTGGCTGAGGAGGCAGATCTCAGCTGGCCAGGTTTTCAGACCCTGCTCAGTCATCATCACTGAGGGGGCCAGGTGCCCAGGACCCAGCCAGCCCCCAGGTTCCTGAGGCTGCCGTGTGGATCCCGTGGACTGTGACCCACGGAGATGCCGCTGCCTCTAGGTCTCGAAGGTGGGGCTGGGGGAGAGGTTCGCTGCTGCTTCAAGGCCTGTGCCCAGCCTGTGGGTGGCTGTGGCCAGGACCCTGGAGCCCTGCTGGACACAGTCCTCAGCCTGTCCCCCGGGTCCTCCAGCTCACCTGCTGGGTTGAGCCTGGAGGACCCGGGAGAAGGCTGCGATCTCCCCTTCAGCACAGTCTCTGTGATAGGGGCCAGTGCCAGAAGGATGGTTGGTGGAGCGAGACCTGGTCTCCTGATAACTGTCTCTGTCCCTCACTAAGGATTATGAACTGCCCACCCCACACTTATCACACTCCTAGATGGTTGAGCTGGGACTCAAGGTGGAGTGGAGAATGTCTCCAGGTAATATTTGAATGACCTGAGGGCTTTCCTCGCAGCTCAGTGGGTTAAGAATCTGCCTGCGATGCAGGAGAAGCAGGTCCGATTCCTGGGTCGGGAAGATCCCCTGGAGGAGGGCATGGCAACCCACTCCAGTATTCTTGCCTGGAGAATTCCATGGACAGAGGAGCCTGGCAGGCTACAGTCCATGGGGTTGCAAGAATCGGACACAACTTCGTGACTAAACCACCACCTATCCCCTGGGGACTGATTAGAGGTTGCCTTCCTCACCCTCCATCTTTATCAACAAGGTCATCTCTGAAGCAGGCTGATGTCAGAGCTGGCCATGAACAGAGGGAGAAACATCCTGACCTGAATCTGCAACACGTGTGCCTTTGGAGACACTTTAAGAGAGCATGCAGCATTTAAGAGCATGCTGTTTCTTTGGAAACTTCTAGGTAAGAGACTGTAGCCCTTAGCCAAGGCATATGTTAGCTACTGCCTTGTTGAGTGAGTAGTGAAAGCCGCTCAGTAGTGTCTGACACTTTGCAACCACATGAACTGCAGTCCGTCAGGCTTTCTCTGTTAATGGAATACTCCAGGCAAGAATCTGGAGTGGGGAGCCATTTCCTTCTCCAGGGGATCTTCCCGACCTAGGGATTGAACGTGGGTCTCCTGCTTTACAGGCAAACTCTTTACCATCTGAGCCACCAGGCTTCCCTAACTAATGTCAGTCACTGTCTTCTTTAGTGGGACCTTTTTAAAAGGGCTGCCCCTGGTCGCTTGATGAGACTGCTCCCAACATGTGTAACCAACACCCCATGTGCTCTGTCTTCTGGCCTGTGGGCTGTGGCAGTGAGTGGAGAGAGAGAGAGAGAGAGGAAGACCTAGGACCCAGGACAGCTTTGTAAAATGAGGATAATGCTTGCCTCTCACAGAAGAAGTCTCTGTTCCTGGGACACAGTAGTAGAAAAATAGATAGGTCTCATCATAATATCCACTATGAATATATAGTATGGAAATGGTTGCTGAGAGCAAGCACAGATCATGCAATAAAAGTCCAAAAGGGGAGGAAAAAAAAGGTATTGTTCTATTAGATATAAAAATGAATAGGAATGGTTCCGCAGATTAGTTCCTTACCCAATGCAGTGACTCTTCCATCATTGAAGACTAACAATAGGGATGCTGGTAATGACCTTGATTCATTTGTGAACACCTCTTCACTGTTTACAAAGCCCTTTCATATCTATTTATCTTCCTTGATCCCCTTAATGACCCCACTAGACAGGTATTACAGGGCTTTTATTTCCATTTGATAGGAGAGAAAACTAAAGCTCGGAGGGCTTATGTAGTTTAACCTGGGTCAAACAGTGAGGAGAGTCAGACTGGGAGGCCCAGAAGTGGTCCTTCTCTTCCAGCGTGCTGTTGTAGCGGTGGTGGTGGGGGCAATGGTGATAACCCCCACACTTTACTACAGACTCTGTGGTGGGCATTGGACACTTACTTCACATGCATTTGTTTGATCTGTACAGAAACCCAAGGGGTAGATACAAGCAGTATCCCTCTTGAGTAGATGAAGAGCTTGAGGGTGGAGAAGGTCATCACTTTCCTCAGTCACTCGACTAGTTAGGAGGACTTGAATCCCAGCCTCCATGGCCCCCTTATTACTGCTACCCATGCTCTTGCAGAAGCTGTTAAATACAGGACAGAAAGTTCTCTTTCCTCTACTTGGATCTGTGTCTAGATGCAGGGCTGGCAGGCACCAGACTGTGTGCTTATCTTGCCCAGATGCCCTGACCACTGACGGGGGGTCACCCCTGCGTGGGTGCCCTGGGGGCACTTCCAAAGCTGTAGGTCTAAGGAATACGAGAGGTTCTATTTATTTATTTATTTTTTTAGAAAATGCTTTTTAAATCTTTCCCCCCTGCAAGTTTTTGACTCTGGATACTAAAAGGAGCAGAGTAATTTTCATTTCTCATCTTGACAAACACTCAGTTGTGTACATCTGTTCTGCTGTGGCCCCGTGATTTATCACTCATGTCTCAGAGAACTCAGGCTTGAGCCGAAGCCCTGATTATAGCCAGCAAGCCTTGTGACTTGGGCACCTACTTTTCTATGTTTTGGTTTCCCTTCTCTGTAAAATGGGAGGATAGGACATGCGTCTCACCTTCCTCATGTGATTGTTGTATTTTTTACACTTATAGGAATGTTTAAAATTACTTTTCTCTGTTTTACTTTTTTTAATTTTTAGATCTCTTTCATATTATTGTATATTTGTGCTATAAATTATTTTTTTAATTATTTTTACATTTGTTTTTGGCTGTGCTGGGTCTTCGTCGCTGCATGCTGGCTTTCTCTAATTGTGACACTCTAGCTGGGGTGTGAGGGCTTCTCATTGTGGTGGCTTCTTGTTGCGGACTCTAGAGCACGCGGGCTCAGTAGTTGTGGCGCGTGGGTCTGGCTGTTCCACAGCACGTGGAATCCTCCTGGACCAGGGATCGAACCTGTGTTCCCCTGCACTGGCAGGTGGACTCTTCACCACTGGACCACCAGGGAAGTCTCTATCAATTATTTTTAACAGCTCTGTTGAGATAACATTGGCGTAAAATTTGTATGTATTTAAGGTATACAGCTTGATGTCTAGTATACACATACTTTGTAAAATGATCACTTGAGTGAGTGAAAGTCGCTCAGTCGTGTCAGACTCTTTGCAACCCTACAGTCCCTGGTAGGACTGTAGCCCACCAGGCTCCTCTGTCCATGGGATTCTCCAGGCAAGAATACTGGAGTGGGTAGCCATGCCCTCCTCCAGGGGATCTTCCTGACCCAGGGATTGAACCCATGTCTGCTGCATTGCAGGCAGATTCTTTACCATCTGAGCCACTAGGGAAGCCCAAAATGATTCCTACATCAAGCTGATTAACAGATCCACTACTTCTGAATCGTTACCATTGTGTGTGTGTGTGTGTGTGTGTGTATATATGCGTGTGTGTGGTGAGAAGATTTACCATCTATTCTCATAAATAAATTACAAGCATACCACATAGTATTATCAAATACCATCCCCTCTTGTGATTTTTTTTTAATAACTCACCAGTACTCTGTGCATGCAGAATATTATTTTCTTCTTGGCGTATTATTTTTAGGACAGGCTTAAACCTCTTGGACTTCAGATTCTGTTTTGTTCTTTGTGTTTTGTGCATTTCACGTGGAGATTATCATGTATCCTTGAGACAGAATGAGATCAGAAAAGGGACAGATTTTGTCCTGGTTTTGTCCTCTGAAACTCCTGTAAATCAGGGCCCTTTTGTACCAGGAAACACAAACGTTTGGAGAAAGGCTACTGTGTCACCACTAATTCGTCGTCTTCTAAGTAAAATAACAGCAGCTTCATCAAACACTCAGATCAATGGGCTTAAGCTTTGAAGCACACAGAGCTGGGCTTGCTTTCCCTGGCTTTATGTGATTTTGACCTCCCTGAACCTCAACATCCTCCCTTGTTACATGGCACTGAGTTCTTCTGAAAATCAGAGACAAAATAATACAAACTTGGCAGAGAGTGTCACTCACGAAGCGCTTGCTTCCCTCACCTTCCTTCAGAGGTCCCGGAATTCATTTTATCATGGTGCAGTTTGTCAACCAACCCTGCCTCCCCTGAACTTCCCTGTCTCCTGGAAGCAGCATCTGCTAAAACAATGTCAATAACACTGAGATGCTATCTGATGAGAGCTCCCTATGTTCCAAGCAGGGTAGACTGCTTTTATGTAACTTTTTAAGAACTTTAATTTTCAGTCTGGGGGATGGTTGTTATAAACCCATTTTGTAAGCGGAAAAACCGAGGTTGTGGAAAACATCATACCCTAGATTCAGCTGCTGTGAACACAAAAGTATGAACCTATATTATATCCTGGAGGTCGGCAAGCTACTTTTTATAAAGGCCTAAATGGCAAATGTTTTAGGTTTTGCAGGTCACACAATTTCTATCATAACTTGCTGGACTCTGCCTTGTAGAGGAAAGCAGCCTTAGAGGATGAGTAAACAAATGGATGTGTCTATGTGCCAATAAAACTTTATTCATAAAAGCCAGCCAGCTGGATCTGGTCCATGGGCTGGAGTTTGGCAACCCCTGGTAAAAACTACTGCACTGTTCTCTCAATCCCCCTCTTTATTCCTTCTTTTATTTTAATTGCACATCTCTGGCTGGTTGATCATGCGTATCTCCTTTGTAGCTTTTCTTGGCAGTAGGTATATAACCTGTAAGCTATTTTTGCAGTGTTTCTGATTTACCTGATGGATTGTAAGTGTTTTTCATGTACCAGGCGGCACGTCAGGCTCATTTATAAACCATGATGCATTAGAGATCGTCACAGCTCCAGGATGGCACGTTTGCAGAGTGACAGATGAGGCTTAGCAAGTCTAAGCAATTCAGTGTCTGGGGTGTCAGGTTCAAGGCAAAGACTATTTTTTCCCCAATAACCACATTAAAATCCAGTCTAGAAACGAGATTGCTTAGCTCAGAAAACCTTTCTGGGCTTGACCATCAGAGCAAAGACACTCCCTGTCTACAAATCATCACCAGGAGCCTTCCCTGTACTGTTGTTCGAGCAGGTAGGTTTGAAGGGAAGGAAACCCCCAAAGAAAACAGATTTAAACTACGGATGGTCCTCACTTACAGTGGTTCAACTTAAGATGGTTTGAATTTACGATAGTGTGAAAGCAACGCGCAATTCAGTATACTTTGAACTTGGAACTTTGACTCTTTCCAGGCAGGTGATGTGCTGTGTGATATACTCCCTGGTGGTGCCGCGTGGCAGCAGCCACGGTCCCCAGCCAGCTACGCAATCGTGAGGGTGAACAACAGATACAGCCGTCCTTCCCTTTCAGTACAATATTCGACATCAACTCTTTATTATAAAATAGGCTTTGGGTTACATCATTTTGCCCAACTGTGAGCTAATGTAAGTGTTCTGAGCACGCTTAAGGTAGGCGAGACTAGGCTGTGGCGTTCGGAAGGTTAGGTATGTAAGTACATTTTTGGCTTATATTTTCAACTTATGAGGGATTTATAGGGACATAGAGTCACTGTAAGTCGAGAAAGATCTGGAAAGTAAACTCAGTTGAAACGCCAGGTTGGGGGATGTCAGAGGCAGAGATGCTCTGGTCCCGGGAGGGAGTTGTGTGGCGTTCATGCTGTCTCCTCCCGCTCTCCTGCCCACGCTGGACATCCTCGTCTGTGCCCTCCTGCTGGCTCATCCTTGGTCTCCCCTCGCCTAAGGTAAAAGTCATTAGGGCCCAGAGAGATCCATGCCCTTTCCCCCTCATTAACCTCTAAGTCAGAGGTAGGTTTATCCCAGGATTTGGAGCTGATCTTGTTTATCCATCACCAGCCTGGCCGGGCCGGGGTACCCAACGGCCTGGGTCCCTCCATCATTTTCCTGCCTGTGTCTCTTTCTCTGGCCCCCCTCTCTTCCCTCACATTGCCTTTATCTTACCTGCTTCTTTAAGTGAGAACTTGGTCCTGGTGCATAGTAAATGCTCAAAAACCTTAATGTGTTATGAGTCCCTTTTTATGTCTGTTTCCTGCTGTTTGCTTCTCTCTCTCCTTCCCTCCCTGTGCCCTTTCTTCCCTTCCTGCTTGTCTCTTTTTCTTCCTAGAGGAAACTCACAGAGGCCGACAGGGAGTCTGCTACCGGACTACCCTGCAGGCCATCCGGGAGAGCCAAGGTGGGCTCCCCCTCCCCCCGCCTCTCTGTCTGGTCCAGCCCTCTCTGCCTGGAACACCCCCACCCCTAATCTTCAGTGGGGACTGTGCACATCCTTCTGTCAGCAGCTCAAACAAATTAATTAGCTGCAGGCAGTCACGCTCTGTGGCTTTCTCTGTTCCCACAGATGTCGCCTGGGCAGCAGTGTAAAGCACCCATTTAGAGAGAGGAGGCCTGTTGCATGGAGCTTGGGCCTGACTGGGGCAGAGGAGACAGGAGGGAGGAGGGCACTCAGTTCAGGGGGCCGGGGAGCCCTGGGAGCTCTGTGGTGCTGGAGAGTTGTGGTCTTACCCCTGGTACACTGACTGTTGCCGATCACGTTTGGGTTGGAGATTCAACTAAAACTGAGCGCCTTTTGGCAGCTGGGGTTGCCCCTCACCACGTGCCTCTCCTTCCCACCCCTTAGTGCTTTCCGGTCCTCCAGGCAGGGCTTGCTGCAGCCTCCTGACTCATCCTGGCAGCAGCAGGACTGGGAAAGAGGGCGAGAAATTGACATATTTCAGAGATGTTCAGAAGCAAGGCTCCCTAGAATTCAGTGTCAGCTGGAGGGTTTTTTTTTTATTAGTCATCTGCTCTGTGGCAAATATTCCTGGAATCTTAACTCACATGATCTCACTTCAGTTTATGAAATAGGTAGTATTACCTTGACCATACAGATGAAAAAACTGAGGTTTCACTTGAATTTGACGGGTGGGGAAAGAAGAGGAAGCAGAAGGTTTAACTTTGTTTCTATGAAGCCAGCCCAAGGTCATCACCTTCTTGGCTGCAAGCAAAGCTTGTTGGACCTTTTTTTTTTTTTTTTAAAATATCAAGCTTTATTAAAATATAATTTACAAATAATAAAGTAAAATTGGATTAGTTTTGACAAAGGCATATAGTCTTGAAACCATCAATACAGTATAGACAAAATAGTTTCATCACTGTTTGGCTCCAACCAAGGTGGCACCCCACTCCAGCACTCTTGCCTGGAAAATCCCATGGATGGAGGAGCCTGGGTGGCTGCAGTCCATGGGGTCGCAAAGAGTCGGACACGACTAAGCGACTTCACTTTCACTTTTCACTTTCATGCATTGGAGAAGGAAATGGCAGCCCACTCCAGTGTTCTTGCCAGGAGAATCCCAGGGATGGGGGAGCCTCATGGGCTGCCGTCTATGGGGTCGCACAGAGTCAGACACGACTGAAGCAACTTAGACTTAGCAAGGCTTGCTGAGCCACTGGGGGATCCTACCATCAACAGAAAAACAGACATCAGAGGAGAAATAGTCTTGGTGTGGGGAAGGTGATTTCTCTAGATATTTATTGATTCAACAGATATTTATCAGACACCTTTGATATTCCTGGCACTTTCCCATTATGTGCCAGAAATCCCTATCTTTATGGGGCTTTTGTTCTAGTAAGAGAGACAAACAGTAAGCAAAATAGGTGAATGAATGATACCATGTAGGAGAAGGTGATAAATGAGAAGAAGAAAAAGGTGGAAATAAGGAGACAGTGTATTAAAAAGCAAAGACATCACTTTGCCAGCAAAGGTCCATATAGTTAAAGCTACGCTTTTTCCAGTAGTCACATATGAATGTGAGAGTTGGACCATAAAGAAGGCTGCGTGCCCAAGAACTGATGCTTTTGAACTACAGTCTCGGAGAAGACTCTTGAGAATCCCTTGGACTGCAAGATCAAACCAGTCAATCCTACAGGAAATCAGTCCTGAATATTCACTGGAAGGATTGACGCTGAAGCTGAAGCTTCAGTACTTTGGCCACCTATTACAAAGAGCCAACCCATTGGAAAAGACCCTGATGCTGGGAAGAATTGAAAGCAGGAGGAGAAGGGGATGACAGAGGATGAGATGGTTAGATAGCATGACAGACTCAATGGACATGAAATTGAGCAAACTCTGGGAGACAGTGAAGGACAGGGAAGCCTGGCATGCTACAGTCCATGGGGTTTCAGAGAGTTGGACACGACTTAGTGACTGACAACAACAACAAGGAATGTTGGGATGGGGATGGGCTGGAGTCTACAAATCAAAATAGAGCTTTGGACAAAGACTCCTAGGAGGTAAGAGAGAAGGTTGAATACCTGCAGGAAGAACATTCCAGGCAGAGTAGCAAGTAGAGTGGGCCCTTGAACAACACAATTTGAACTGCATGGGTCCACTTACACACCTTTTTCAGAAGTAAAGATTACTGTAGATGGGGCCTGTGGTTGGTTGAATCCACAGCTAGAGAGGAACCTGGGACACGGGACCAACTCTAAGTTACACGTGACTTAGCCTCAGCATTGTTCAAGGGTCAAGTGTATAAGGGCTCTGGGGTGGGCCCATGCCTGACGGATGGGAAGCAGAGCAAGGAGGTGAGTATAACCAAGGGATGGAAGCAAGGAAGAGAGTTGTAAGAAGGAAGTAAGGTCCTAGATGGGAGATGGAGCAGATCACATAGAGCCTTGTAGGCCGATGTGAGGTTTAGCTTTTCCTCTGAATGAGTTGGGTACCACTGGTGGTCTCTGAGTGGAGGAATGTCATGCCTGATAGAAGTTTTAATATGATCACTCTGCCTACTGAGTGAAGAACATGCTGAAAGGTGTGCTGATCATGGCCAAGGGGAGGAGCAAAAGTTAGGAGGCGGTTACAGTGAGTGGGTAAAAGCGTCTGATTACAATGTGGGAGACCTGGGTTCGGTCCCTGTGTTGGGAAGATCCCCTGGAGAAGGAAATGGCAACCCACTCCAGTACTCTTGCCTGGAAAATCCCATGGACAGAGGAGCCTGGTGGGCTACAGTCCACGGGGTCGCAAAGAGTTGGACACAGCTGAGTGACTTCACTTCACAGTATTCCGAGCAAGGGCCGTGGTGTCGAGAAAGGGAGTCACCTGCAGAGATGCCTGGATGGTTGACACCACACAAGTGATGGCTCTCAGTGAGGCATCTGGGACCAGCACATAATTCACATTTGTTGATCAAAGAGAGGAAAATCCAGGAGGTTGGAGAACTTTTTCTTAGTGTGTGCTGGAGAAGCAGCCCCATTCTGAAGGATCTGAAGTAGACATGTCCTTTCTAACACAAGTCCCAGTTACCCATGAACTTGTCTTATATTCTTCAATATCCTGGAAGCTCCCTGAGGGCAGGGCCCATGTCCACCTCGTCTCTTTAGTCCCAGTGCCCAGCTCAGGGCCCAGGGCACAGTAATAGTGCGTGGTGAGGTTGGATGAGACACAAGAGCTTGATCTCCATGCAGACTGGGTTTGCTTGTCCCTGGACCCAGACTTGAGACTTAGCAATTCTCGGGCTAGGATGGATAGAATATGAATTTTCTTCCTGGTCCACCATCTACCTACCCTGTGAGTCTGGGCCATGTTTCCATATCTATAAAGTGAGGGTCAGTCATTCCCCCAGCAATGTGAATATTCCCTGCCCAGAATGTATCTCAGAGAAAGCTTTCCTGGCTGCTCACAACAATTCTCTCTCTCTTCCCTTTTCCAGCTTTATTTTTTCTTAACATTTGCCAGTATTTCTTTACTTACATTTTTATTTATTTACGTATATATTGTCTGTCTCCCCTGCTAGAGCAGAAACCCCATGAAGGCAGAGGGTTTTATGCGTTTATACATTGTTAAACCCCTTGGTACCAAAAACGTGCCTGGTACCTGGAAGGAGCTAAATTTGTATTTATGAATAAATGAATGAATGAATGATTATAGAGGCTTAGCCCAACAATCTCTGAGTTTGTAAAGATGCCTTACAGACTAAAAGGGACAAAACCAATGAAAGGTACTGGGGCTATTATTATAAATGTGCTTCACTCTAGTATAACCCTGACGCCACCCACATTTTTCAAGCCAAACATGGATGAGAATTTTTTTTTTTTCTATTTGGTTTACTTCAAAGAGAAGAATTCCAGCACCCTAACTTTAAGAGAATTTCCAGGTGTGGAATTCAGTGATGGATCCTCATCTCCTAGCAACCTTACCCAGGAGTCACTCACCACGTGAAAGGTGACAGTTTCCAGTGGGTGTGCCAAGTGACAGGGATGAAGACAGGGATGGATGGTGAGGACGGAGGACGAGACCTTCCCGGGTGGATGGGGACAGACCTGGAGCTGGAGGCAGAGAGCCCAGGGTAGGATCTCCCTTGCTATGCATCCTGGGCGAGTCATTCCCCTCTGAGCCTCATTTCCTCCATACATTGAGGGGACTGACAAGACCCCTTCCAGCTCTGCCATCCTGGGGCTTACATTTACAATTGGGCACAGAGAGGATAGTAATTATCATTTAATTTTTTTTAAATATAAATTTTAATTATAGTTGACTTACAATATTGTGTTAATTTCAGGTGTGTGAAATGCTGATTCAGTGTTTTTGCAGATTATACTGCATTATAGGTTATTACAAGTAATAGATATAATTCCTTGTGCTGCATGGTATATCTTTGTTGCTTATCAGTTTTACATATAATCGTTTCTGCCATGAATCCTAAACCCCTAATTTGTCCCTTCTCCCTTCCCTCACCCCTTTGGTAGCCCCAAATTTGTTATCTGTGCATCTGTGTCTTTTTTTGTGTATGCATTCATTTATACTTACTTTATATTTCACATATAAGTGGTATGCAGTATTTTTCTGTCTGACTTAGTTCACCAAGCATATTCTCTAGTCCTGTCCTTGTTGCTGAAAATAGCAGAATTTCATTCTTTTTATGAACTGAGTAATATTCTGTTCTATATACACACACACACACACACACACACACACATACATGTATATAGATAGACACACACACACACATGTCACATCTTCTCAATCCATTCAGGTTGCTTTCGTGTCTCGGCTATCATAATACATAGTACTGCTATGAATATTGTGATGCATGCATCTTTTCAAATGAGTGGTTTCCTTTTTTCTGGATATATGGCCAGGAATGGATTTGCTGGGTCATATGGTAATAACTACCATTTACTGAGCAAGTCCCTGGGCTAAGAATTTTACCTTATATCATCTACTCCTTACTTTAATTCATAGGTAGGATTGTAATTATCCCTATTTTCCAGGTGAGGAAAGTGAGGCATATAGAAGATAAGAAACTAAGGTCACTGCATTAATCAGTTCAGACTGCCATAACAAAACACTTCATGGGTAGCTTAAACAACAGAAATGTCGTTCCTACAGTCTTGGAGACTGGTCCAAGATCGAGGTCGCAGCTAACATGGTTTCTGGTGGGGCTCTGGTTTGCAGACGGTCATTGTCTTGTGATGGCCTCGTCTCACACTTCCTCTGTGCATGCAGATGGAGAGAGCCCTCTTGACCCTGCACACACACACACACACTCTCTCTCTCTCTCTCTCTCTCTCCTTAGAAACCCGCTAACTCTGTCTTGAGGTGCTCACCTTCATGACCTAATCTAACCCTAATTACCTCCCAAATTCCATCTTCAGATCCCTTCACACTGGGGTTAGGACTTCAATATAGGGATTTGGGGTGAGATGACATAAACATTTGGTCCCTAACAGTCACAAAGCTAGCAAGTGATAGAACTTAACTGCAGTCGTTTGTTGGCCCCTCATTCTCACTCTGAGGCATCTTGCATGATCCTTCCACTTAGATACCAGATACCCATCAAGGAGTTTCTCCTGGACTGGACGGTCCTCTGGGACACCACTAGTGTTTGCATTCAGAGGAGAGCCTCCATGAGCTCGGAGGACACAGGAATGTCGTTCACCGCTATGTCCTTAGCAGGCAGCCTCGTACCTGAGAGAGATAATCAATATTCACTATAGAAATAAATGACTCTGTTAAAGACTGGCAGCTATGGTTGGATATAAAAAAACCCCAAAAATGGTTTTGGGGAATTCCTTAGCGACCCAGTGGTTAGGATTCTGCTCTTCCAATGCAGGGAGTGTGAGTAAGATCTTGTCAGGGACCTAAGATCCCACAAGCTGTGCCGCATGGCCCCCTGCAAAAAAAGAATTTGTTCATATATCCTGGGAAGATGGGCCCCTTGAGGTTTTATCAAGAAAGTGAAGTAATAGCAGTAAACATCTGATATATGCCACATTCTCCCAGCTTCTTTTCACATATTTTACTTCATTCAAACCTCACACCAACCCTGAGATAAAGTTCCTCTTTTTATAGACAAGGAAACAGAGACTGAGAGACGCTCAGAGCCCCACTTGCCAAAGGTCACGTGCACACCTGGAAGGTGTGGCTGCCGGCAGGCCCCGCCTACAAGCAGAGTGGATTCCAAAGTGCTGGCAGAGCAGGGTCTTCCTGCGGGAGCACCGAAGCCAGCCCCCACCACCGCACCTCCTTTAGTGTGAAAGGAATCCTGGCCCTAAAGCCAGGCGATCACCTTGGTCTCTTTCATTATCTTTGAATTCACCGTGGGGAAGAGACGAGTCAACATCAGTTTTTGGAGCCTTGCCCTCAGACCTAAGCATAGCAGGGGTTGTTCAGAGAGTGGAGAGGAAGCCACAAGGCTTTGGCACAAGGTAGCCCCACCGTCTCTGCAGGACCAGAGCAGAAGTTCCACTGAGAGGGCCAGACGGGGCGCGAAGAGGGCTGCAGGCCCTGCCTTGGAAGTTCACTGGCATAGCAGGAGATACATCATGAAGACTAATGGAGTTTATGGAGGCTAAATCACAACCCCTCCACCACCCCCCCACCACACACACATGCATACCACCATCGTTGATCATGCCACTTCTGATTTTGAAAGAGAAAGGCGGTCTCTGAGACACATTCATCTGGTGATGGGTAAATTGAAGGGGGAAGAAAGAAAGACCCAGGATGGAGCCTCTGGGGAACCTGTGCAGTCGTGGAGACCTGTTCAAAGGCAGGGGATTTGGTGGGAAAGGGAGGAAAAGAGAAGAATGAGACAAAAATGGATGAAAATCATCACGAGACCAGGGCTTGGGGCCCGGGAGGAAGCAGAGGTCATGGGGATCGTCTCCATTTGTTCAGCGGGCTTTGTGTGGCTATAGAGGTGCAAATCACTTTCAGATGCTTCATTTTATGAGCTCTTCACTCTGGCCCTGAGGGAGTCAGAGGAAATGATATTATGTCCATTTTATAGATGAGGAAAGTGATATTGTCAGTGGTTAAGTGGCTTTCCCAAGGAAGTAACTAGGAGACAGAGAGGGAAGTTGAATTTGTTTGTTCCATCTCTGGTTATTCTTGGCCTCCCCTCATGGCAGGAGGTGACTGACACTAAGAATTTGTCTTTGCAACCTGGGATGTGTTCGCTTCTTTTGCAGATGTGGTAATAATGACAGCAGCAGCTCCAACCCCCACACCCACCTCCATCCATACACATTATTACTAAGGCTGCTACTGCCGCAGCCATAATTAAGTGCCTATGATGTGCCAGGCATCAGGCTTGACATCTGCATTGATTCTCAGACAACCCTGGAGGTAAGGATTGCTCTTCTCGCCTTACAGATGAGGTGACCCGGGTGGAAAGGAAAAGAGACTTACCTTAGTTTGAAGGGAACTGTTTCACTTATATCAAAACAATGTGTCTCAGACTCTACCTGAATCAACAAACGGCATTGCTTTTCATTATGCTTAATGATCATTGCTCTTGGGAAGAGGGTAAAAGGTTCCCTGGGGGGTTACAGCTGCTTGCATAATGGAATAAGCCAGAATGGACTTCAGGGTTTTCTTTAGGATTGTCTTTTCTTGGCATCTCCTAAGACATCTAGGTTGAAACAAATTGTCCAGAAAGTCAGGACACTTTCTAGGGACAATCTCTTTTCTGTCAACTACCTGGGCTTCCCTGGTGGCTCAGATGTTAAAGCATCTGCCTGGAGTGCCTTAGACCCGGGTTCGATCCCTGGGTTGGGAAGATCCCCTGGAGAAAGAAATGGCAGCCCACTCCAGTATTCTTGCCTGGAGAACTCTGAGTACAGAAGAGCCTGATAGGCTGAAGTCCATGGGGTTGCAAAGAGTCGGACGTGACTGAGCGACTTCACTTTCACCTTCACCTGGAGTTATGTTATTTTTTTCCTGGGAAAGGAACCACGAGCCTGCGTTTCGGTAGTTCCCAGGTGATGCTGACCTGCTGGTTTGTGAACCACATTTTGAGTAGTAAGGGATTTCTCTCTAAAATCCTTTGAGGTCAATAAGTCCATTTGGAAGTCCTAAATACACCCATTAAAATATTTGTGTGTGCTGTGGTCCTAATATCTGGCTACATGATTGAAGTTCTTGATAAACTCTGATAATAACAGATGCAATTCAAAAAACTGTGTGCAAGAAACATCCCAACAAAATGCGCTCACTGTTGTGTTAGTTTTGTTCTTTTCTAGATGAGGAAATTCAAGCATAGAGAGGTAAGTTCACCTAAGCTCGTATAGCAAATAAGTGGTGAGACTGGAATTCGAAGTAAGTCTTCCTTACTCTGAAATGTGCTTTTTCTACACATGAATATAAGCTTACTCAGTACTTGAGAGATGAAGGCTCTTGATGCACTAGGCCATTGTTTCTCTGCTTTATTGTAGAGATACAGTGGAGAAATGTGTCTTTCAAATTGTTGAGACCCTTGTTGATGCTAATTCTTATCATCAAAAATCAAATAACAATAAGTGGAAATTTAATGACACTAATAACATGAAAAATTAAGAGGATAAGCATGTAAATCAGGATTTAAGCAAAGCATAACATTTGTAATCATGCCATGTAAATACAGGAGCAGGAAAACCCAGGAACAATGGGTATCCATTGAGAAAAAAGCCCGTGGCATTAGAGAAGAATGAAACAGAAAAAAACACCAGCATTGCTTGGCTTCGCTCCCTCCCCTTTGGGTTCAGAAAATAGAATTGAGACAACACCAAAGGGGGTGGATAAAGAGTTTGAACAATGAATACACATTACCAGCATCAGCTGGGGATCTTGTTAACATTAACCTGATACATTGCAAGTGAGCTGCAGTTAGAACAGTAATTACAGTAAATAGAATCCATTTGGAATCCTCAAGCAAATATGAGCTGGGAAGAAAGATGGGCTGAAAAAAAATCCATTACCCTTTGGAAGTTATGGAGGCTTTGGATGGCAGCGGTTTCTGCTGTGAATTGCATCTGACTAAGATGTGGCAACTTGAATGAATCTTTCTCAGCTCTCAAGTGCGTTTAGATGGTAAATAAAATGAATTATCCAACCATTCCAGCCAAATGCAGTTTCCCGAAATATTTGTCTTAGTAATTTAGGAAGAAAATTTAGGTAGAATTGGGAAGGTGGCCTGTCTACTCTGCTTCCTGCTTTGTGCTGATGGTGTTTCATAGGAAAAATGAAATGGGATTCTTCTGGAAAGATCAGGATCAAGGAGGGGTGGGAGAAGGTAGAGAAAGATTCTGAGCCTTTCAAAGTGGTCTGCATTCTTTTTTATTATTTTTAATTAAAGGATTCATCTTCTACTTCTTGTTTTAGTAATTTTATTCATGTATTTATTGGGCTGTGCTGGGTCTTTGTTGCTGTGTGGGCGTTTCTCCAGTTTCGGGGAGCAGGATTGCATTCTAGTTGTGATGTGCGAGCTTCTTCTTGTGGTGACTTCTTTCATTGTGGAGCACAGGCCCCAAAGGTATGAGCTTCAGTAGTTACAGCACGTGGTCTCAGGAGTTGTGGCTCGCAGGTTCTAGAGCCCACAGGCTCAGTAGTTGTGGTACATGGGCTCAGTGGTGCACAAGCTCTTTCGCCCCAAAGCATGTGGGATCCTTCCGGACCAGGGATCTAAACCATGTCTCCTGCATTGGCAGGCGGATTCCTATCCACTGAGCCACCAGGGAAACGCAGGCTGCGCTCTCGAGTGTCGGTCAAAGAGGAGTTTCATTTTCAAATACTCCAGTGCCAGTCCACTATGGTCTGACACCAGCCCCTTCTGTGGGCATCTGACTACAATCCTCCCATGCCATCTGTTCTCGAAAGCTCTGTAGTTGCAGCCAGCTCGGCCATCTGAGACATCTCACGGCTTTCTGTCCTTTTCATGCCCCGGCTTGACCCTCAGCCCCTCCCCTTCTTCCCAGGCACTGACCCGTGTGCCCAGGTCAGATTCTCTTCCCTGGTTTCCTGACCTCACCTCCCCCAACTTTGGGAAAGAGTCAGCTCTTCCTTGATCTCAGGTTCATGGAGGCCTCATGCTCTGAGTGGCCCCCCATTACCACCCCCATGAGTAAGTAAGACCTCAGAAGTGCTGAGTCTAGAGACTGGGAGTCATCGGCAACGTAACTGAGTTTTCACATGTTCATTCATTCAAGTCGTTTATTAGGTGCCTCCTCTGCCCCAGGTCTGGAACTGTCTGAAACATATTTCTCTCTGTGGGGTCTGGGATGCCCCACTGATAGGAGGCTGGCTTAGAATAGGAAGAAGATACTGGTAATCGGAAGGGATAAGCACTGAAATGGCATCTCTGTGAATGCAGCTGGGTATTGTAGGGGATGCCCTAGACCTAATATGTGGTCTTAGTGCCATCCGAGAGGGGCGCGAAGGACCCGGGCCCCAGTGGGTCCAGGCACAGGCCTGGAGAAGCAGTCCTGCTTCTCCTCTCTCAGCCTTGCACCCGAAGGACGCCAGGTGGCTGACCTTGGATATCTTCCTGTTGCTTGAGTGCCAGGACGAGAGCTAATTAGCATTGGTAACAAGCTCATTAGTTTTCCAAAGAGTACAAAGAAGGGAGATTTGAGGTGCGAATGGGAAAAAAGAATTCTCTGGTCTCCATCCAATATTTTTTTCCTTTAAGATTTAGCTATACTATCTCGTCAAACCACATACACATTAGGATGGAGTCCCTTCTTAAAAAGGCCATTTTTATGACGCATAAACTGAATTCTAAGCAGTCTAGTCTATGTTTTATATAGGTTAACATGCTACATTAAAAAATATTTTTATTTATTTGGTTACGCCAGATCTTAGTTGCAGCACACAGGATCTTTGTTACATCATGTGGAAACTTTCGTTGTTGTGCACAGACTCTAGATGTACTGCGTGGGCTCCGGAGTGCGTGGGCTCAGTAATTCCGGCGCATGAGCTCCGTTGCTCCCTGGCATGTGGGATCTTAGCTGCGATGGAACCCGAGTCCCTTGCATTGTAAAGCAGATGGATTCTTAACCCCTGGACCACCAGGGGAGTTCCAACATGCCACATTTTTAATGCTTACCATAACCCTATGAAGGAGGAAATACTGTGATTCCCATTTTATAAGTGGGAAACTGGGACTGTGAGCATTAGAGGCCCTGGAGTCAGCAGATGTGGGGGTGAGACAGCCCTCACCTTTCCCTTCTGTGAAACCTTCAGACGAGTCACCCGACCTGCCTGGGCCCATGTGTTCTCATCTGTAGAACAGGATGATCTCAAGTATCTGTGTCATAAGGTAGAATAAGGATAAATTAACTGCATGAGATGTACCTTGCGTAACGCTGGCCACAGAGCAAGGGCTGAGTGCATGCTATCTCTTTCTTTCTCCAGGGCCAGTAGGAAAAAGCTCTTCATTTCTATCCCCTTGTCCCCAGGCCACTCCTGCTAGGGGTCAGCCACAGAGACACTGAGTGATGCTCCGAGTGAGCTGGGAGTATTGAAGCATCTAGAGCCCCCATCTCCCCAGCAAGGGGGGTGCCCCCGGGCAGGGCCACCAAATCATTGTCCTGGCCACAGGAAATGGGGCAGTTGGAACCTTCTCCTCAAACAACTGACACCCCCCCCACCTCTCCCAACCCACCTGTCCCAAACCCCGCAAACCCCCAAAGACTCCAGTTCAGACCAAGGACAGGAAGTGAAGTAGCATGTTTAGGCAAAGCTGCAGGGCTTGAGGGGGAAAGGGGGAAAGGACGCATTTAAACATCACTGGACACAACTGCTGAAGGTAATTCGCAGAATCGGAGCCCGGGAGACTCCAGGCATCTGGTCCCTGGACCCAGGCCCGAGGAGCAGAGCTTCTGAGCCTTGCGGGTGCAGCGGTGGCACATGGGGAGCTTTGACTGATGCCGTGATGCCCAGGTCGCTGCCCCCTCCCGGTCCCTGCCACTTTCAATTACTGGGACTGGAGTGCAGCCTGGACGTAGGGATTTTGAAAACTTTCCAGATGATTCTCTGCAGCCAGGACTGGGAGACTCTCGGACTTCCAATGTCTGGTCATGCGAAGAGACTTCTAGAGGCCCTTGGAGCCCCTCATTTCCTGGTGGCCCCACTGTTCTCCCAGACACCCGCCCTGCCCCCTCTCTCTCTTTCCACCTACATTTGATCACTCCAGTCTGGCTACCAGCTCTTGTTTGTGGGACCCCGTGGCCTTTGCCACGTACCCCATGCTCCCAGGGCCTCAGAGTGCCCCTTCCCCCTTGGGCTCCTATTCTCTAGGTCCTTGCTCAGCCCACATGCACCTCATCCAAGCCCTCCTCTTCACCGTGTCCCTCGAGGTCCCCGTGATGGTCTTTGACTGTCACAGGCTGGCACCTCCGGAAAACCATCCGAGCATCCCAGCTCAAGATGACCTTTGTCACGTCTGCATTTCGGCAGCACCTAACTTGGACAGCCCTCCTGGTTTTCAGGCCTGATGACCTGATGCGTTTGCTGGGGTGCTCTGTCAGCCTGGTGGGGGTGGGGACCTCAGTTTCTGCATCTGTGGCTGGTGAATAAGACCGCCTGCCCAGGTGCTGCCAGCTTTGTTATGAGGCTCAGAGGACAAGAGTGCTATTCTATGCACGTCTCATATATCATCTCCCGTGCCTCTTCCATCAGTGGTATTATGGTACCCATTTTATGGATGAAGAAACTGAGGGTCTACGCGGTGCGACCTGGCCCAGAGGTTCCTCAATTCCAATTCCCAGATTCCTCCCACTTTACCATGCCACCTAGAGGGAACTCTCATAGAAAGTATACCCACCATAAGGTGTTTTATGCTAATGTTACAAATAATCTAGTTCGATTAGAAGGTTCAGTTCTAATCTACCTGCTTCACACAACAGAATTCGATGAATAAAAAGAGCTCTTGGGTAGGGTCAGGGAGGCCCCCACTCAGCTCTTTGCTCATTCTGCAGTGCTTGGAGGCTCCGTTAAATCAGGCCTGGACCAGGCTCTGGGGACGCAGACACGGTCCAACAGGCATCCTACAGGTACTGCAGGAAAGCCTGCTTTCTGACTGAAGAGACCAAGCCTTAAACCTCGGATCTCTATACAGTGTGCCCTGGGTTCAAGTCCCAGCTCTGTCACGTACTACCTGCACGATTTTCTTTCTTTTTCCCCCACCGTGTGATTTTATGTAGGCGAGCTGCACAATGTCTCTGGGCTTTAGTTTCCTCCTCTGTAAAGTGGGGTAGTAGAACCTTCCCAGCAGGGTGTGGTAAGATTGAGTTAATGCGTGTGTGGCACTTAGAATAGGCCTGGCCGGTGAAGTCCCAGGAGTGCTGGGAAGGAGAGGAACCGCCACGTGCTTTGGTTTCCTTTGGCTTCTGCGACACATCACCACACACCGAGTGACTTAGAACAACCCAGGTTGCTTCTCTTACAGTTCCAGAGGTCAGAAATCCAACATTAGTCTCACTGGGCTCAGTTAGTTGGCACGGCTGGTTCCTTCTAGAGTCTCTGAGAAGAGACTCCGTTTCCTCCCCTTGGTCGTCTTCACAAGTCTGCCTGCTTTCCTTGGTCTGCGACCCCTTCCTTGTACCACCCCAGCCTCTCGCTCCATGTCATGTGCTACGGACTCTGATCTTCCTGCCTCCCTCTTACAAGAACTCTTGTGATTACCGTGGGCCCACCTGGATCAACCAGCCTAAGCCTCCCATCTCTCCATCCTTAACTCATTCACATTGGCAAAGCCCTTTTGCCATATCAGGTAACATGTTTATAGGTTCTGGGGATTAGGATATGGGCATTTGGCAGGGAGGGCATTATCCAGGTTGCGGTACCAGGGAACAGAAGTCCCCTTCTCAAGGGAGGGAGGTCAGGGATGACTTCCTATGGAGGCACATTTCAGCTCGTTCCTGTAGGATGGGTGGGAGTTTTTCAGACTGATGTGCAAAAAAGGGCATCCAGGTGAGGAAAGCCCTCCAGTGAAGACGCCAGGCGTGGAGGAAAAGTATTCCATGTTTGGGGAGAGGTGAGAAGCTTGTGGCATCAGGAACATGTGTGAGGGAAGGAAGGAGGGGTGGGCAGGCCTTTGAGGCCGTGACCCTGGATGCAAACGTGGGTGGTGGGGCGGCAGCTGGTGGAGTCCTCTCTGCGGTGTGACGTCCCGCCCAGGGGACTCTGGCATTCCACTCTGGCCCGTCTAGCCAGCCTCAAGAGTATCAAGTTCCAGCCAAGCAGCGTGTGTGTCTGGGCCATCAGGAGCTCGTATCCCTGGGGCTGTCGCATTTGTCTCCATCTCCCTGCCCTTCCTGCGCCACCCCCCCAACCCCCTAACAGAACAGACGCCCAGACTCCCCCTGACCCCACCTCCCCTGGCTCCTGAGCTGCAGAACAGAGGATCAGCTCTGGTGATGGAGAACCAGACCCGGGGCCCCTTTATTGGAAGCCATTTTCCTTCCCAATATCTTCTGGAGAGATGGAGCGCCAAAGCGAAATTCCCACAGAAATAATTTTTCAATTTCTTATAATAGGACATAAAAGTCGGCCCAGGGAAATTGATTCCATTCGCAGCTCCCTTTGTAGGACACTTCATCTTGCATTGCGGCCTCTGTATTTCAGCAATTTCTAAAGCCCGAGGAAGTCTCGTTTAATGTTTTTTTGCCACCCTGGCAGAAGGCTTTTGTAGCTCAGCTGAATGGCTCTGCTGATCTGTCACTTCCTCAGACCCAAGGCTGGGGCAGGGATGGGGTGGGTGGGGGGGTGCCTCGAATCCCACACCCAACCCCAGGGGCTGGCTGACCAGGTCCCCCCTCACGTCCACACTTGCCCCCAACGTGGAGACCTGTTCTCCTTTGCGCTTCCTTCCCCGTGCCTCATCTCCCCTCCTCCCCTCCTGTCTTTTCACCTCCTTTCTTCTTTTCTTGACATGCTTCCACTTTTGTCCCTGCCTTCCTCTTCTATTTCTCTTCAACCCCCACCCCACCCTCTTTCCCTGGAGTGGTATCCATCGCTCGACAACCATGGGACCCAGCAGGTTACTCAGTCTCCCTGGGTCTCAGCTTCTTCATCTTTCAAGGGGGGGATTATAATGTGCCTTTCACAGGCTTGTGAGAAAGATCCCACATTTAGGTGTTCAGGAGATCCCAGGGAGAGAGGGATATACGGGGTGGAAGGAGCTAGTGTTAGCCTGGCAGCTCTGCATGGGAGAACCTGAGCTTCACACCAGGAGAAGAGGGCACAGGGCTGCTTCCAGACTGCTCTAGGATGATGCTTTTCAAAGGAATCGCACATTTTAGTTTACCAAGAGTTTTCTGAGCCAGTTGATGGAGCAGAGCAGATAACGCAGCCTGGCCTGGAAATGAGGAGATAGAGGGTCTTTAAATAAATGTTTGTGGTTTATCCTGTGTTACGCAACTCAGATCAAGTGCCCCCTGAGCCTGTGCACTTTTCTCTCCTGGGATCATGAAATGGACTGCAAGGAAGGTCCATCCAACCAAGCCTCTCCCACTTGGCCTCCTGCCTCTCTCCTGACCCTGGAGTTAGAGTCTGGGGAAAACCAAGTTATCCAAGGTCTCCCTAGCCACTCTGAGCCTCGACTTTGTTACTGTATCCTGCTTGAGATTTGGGAAGGGGTTGCAAGCCAGCCTCCATCATCTCCCACTTCAAGGCGCAGCCTGGGTCCTGTGGCCCTAAAGTGGACTGACTCTACCACCAGAATAAATCTGACTTTCAAGGTAGCCTTGACTCGACAGCCCATTTGAATGCTCCGAGCAGGCAGATGTTACACTCAGCTGGCTGGCCTTAGTCTCCTAGAGTTGAGGAAACAGGCTCAGCTAAAGCGAATAGCCTGAGGCTCAGCTGAGATGAGAACCCAGGTACCTCTACCAGACCTCAGAACTATTGGTTTCAGAATGTCAAGAGACTGGCCCAAGTCATCCAGCAAATCTGGAAACCATGTCCCTAGACCCCATTCCAGAATATTTGTTCATTCCATACTCCACTTGCAACAGTTTAGGGTTCTTGTATGAAACCCTGAGGCCCAGAGCCAGGACCAAGTGGAAAGAAGTTACAGGGAGTTTTAAGCCAACTTTCCACCAGCCAGAGTGGCCCTGAGGTAGAAGGGACAGCTCTCATGGTTTGCTCCCTAACATAGCAATTCAGGCAGGGCCACAGGTCACCTGTTGGAGAGGCTATGGCGGGAATTCCTGCATCTGATGTCTGGCTGGCTGTCACAGGCCAGCCTGTTCCAAGGATGCGACGGTCCTCTGTGCCTCTTACTCCCAGAGCTGACCGGGAGCTGAACCCAAGCTCACAGCAGCTGCTTTTCACAAACAATTCCCAAAGGAGTAGTAGGAAGGGAATTTTTTTCCTCTAGAAGAATGAAATTCCCAAGGAAGCAGCACTTATTGCTGTCTGTGGGTGAGGATGCACAAAACTCATCATGGCTTGAAAATCCTGGGACTGATATTGATTCAGTTATTCGTTCAGCAATCTTAAGCATCTCTTCTGCAGTCAGCCTTCCTGTAGGCTGTGGGGAGCCAGCCGTAAACAAAGGAACACCGTCCCCACCCTCTCGGCACTCACATCTAGTGGAAGAGGCAGCCGAGAAACGTCCTCACGGTATCTGCCTGTCTAGAGCTGTCTCTTCTTTCCTCTGAGGCTCAGAGAACAGTCTCACGGCTCCTTGCAGACTGAGAAGCGCTGAAGAACAGCGGAAAGGCCACAGAACTTTCTGAGGACTGACACCCTGATCTAGCGGTGAGAAGCCAGGCAGCATCCATTCTCTGTGTCTCAGGGTTTTAGTATGTAAAGGGAGAACAGAAGTACCCCCTTAGTCCTTTCCTGCTCAGCGTCTTTGATGACAAGGAACAGAGATCCACCCACGCCAACTCAGGGAAAGGGAGAGGGTGGCTGGTGATACTAGCAAGATCTTTCCAGGAGTCCAAAGGCAAGAAGCATGATGCAGCAGGACCTCATGGAAACCCCAAATCGGAAGCTGCTAACAGCTAAGGCATCCATGTGGTCTGTCTTGGTGGCCCTTTTCCTCTCTGCATTTCTACTCTGTTTTCCTCTCTGCTCATCTGTTTATTTTGCGTTGTTTCTTTTTTTTTTTTTTTTAGATCACAGTCCCACAAAGCTTTGCAGAGACCCATCCCCACCACCCTGGCCTTCTCCATGACCTGACAACTCATAGTAACTCCTTTGGATTTTTCTCCCCTCTGCTAGCTAGCTACCCAGTCTCTGTTCCTCAAATCCAGGTCCCAGTCCTTGAAGGAGGAATTGAAGTGAGACAAGCAGCAGGTTACTGAACAAGCCAATGGTTGGAGTGTGCATGGAATAGGTACCCACCTCTGGTCCAATCAGCTGTGAGGGACCCGGTCACGTGATTTAAAAAACATGGGTGGCACAGGTCATATAGCATAAAACGTGTGACTGTAGATGGGACAGCTTCTCTTAGAAGGCAGTGGTGGTATGTGTAGTCACCGTAAAACATCTGGTGCTCAGCTACTCCTCTCAGGCTGCTCTGACCAATTAAATGACGTATTGAATGAATATTCTTTGCAGTGACCTTTAGTGAATTGTTGACTTCCCTGGTGGCTCAGACGGTAAAGCGTCTGTCTACAGTGCGGGAGACCCAGGTTTGATCCCTGGGTTGGCAAGATCCCCTGGAGAAGGAAATGGCAATCCACTCCAGGACTATTGCCTGGAAAATCCCATGGACAGAGGAGCGTGGTAGGCTACAGCCCATGGGTCGCAGAGAGTCGGACACGACTGAGCAACTTCACTTCATTTTCACTTTAGTGAGTTGTAAGATGCTGTGCAGGTGTGAAGTGTGAGAATCACCATAGGTTACCGGCTGAACTTGAACTTTGCCAAAGCTGGCTTGGCTGGCTTCAGCCAGTTGCTTTAATTGGAAAACGATTAGCTTGGTAACCTTCTTGTTCCCTAAGCTATTGCATTTCCCTGGGGCCTGGTGCGAGTGTGCCTCAAATGTGGATTTCTCAAAGTGGCTCCATGCTGTGCCCCTGCGTGGGGCTAGGGCTCAGCCTTGGAAATTACAGTTTGTCTCATCCTGCTGGGCACGATTGAGTAAGTGCTGTCGTGCGTACTGGCGGATCCCAGCAGCTAGGGGCCTCCAGGGCAGCTGGCCAGCGGAGTGACAGGCAACTCTAGGCCACTTCTGCCTTCTTCCGGTGGTTCTGTCTTCCAGAGGACAGATGGGTGGAGAGTACTCAGATATGCTGCATCCTGACAGGACCTGGATCTTCACACCTTAACTTACTGTATCTTCCTAGCAATATTGTTGAGGGAACATTATAATCCCCATTTTACAGACGGAAGCAGTGATGCTTAGGAAGATTAAGTAATTTGCTCAAAATGGTGGAAACCAAGTGGGAACCATTCCTGGCTCTCTGGGCCCCTCAGAGCATTGCAGTAATAGCTTACAAGCATTCAGCCAGCTGATTCTTTCTGAACACATACTGTGTGCTAAGTATTCATAGTGCTGTGCCTTTTAAAGCTCTTTTCCCACTTATCCTCTAATACCCAGAGAAGTGAGTTACAGGATGACTTTTGTTATCCCTATTTAATATCAGAAGCTAGAGGCCCAGAGGAGGCTCAAGGCAACATATATAGTTAGTGGCAGAGCTGGGTCTGCAACCCAACCCCATGAATACACGTGCAAGCCTCTGTGGACCAAACTGTGCTTTCCTCCCACGCCTCAAGACACTCTTCCATACCCAGGAGAAGGAAAATATCCAAATATAAAGTATCGCACTCGTCTGTTTCCTATTTCATTTAGGTTTAACTGATATCGCATATATGATAGACTTGGGCTGAAGTCCTGGCCTGCTGATAACTTGTAGTGTGATCACTCTGAGTGTCTGGTTTTCATCCATAAACAAGTGATAATCCTCATGACAGCACCTAGCAGATGGTTCTGGGTTTGGACACGGAGTCAGCAAAGAGGGCTTCTTAGAGAAAGTGCTTCCTAAGATGGCCTCCTGAAAGGAAGCTGCCTGTTAAGACTTCATCCTGTAATGGGCTAGTCATTCCTACTTGCACTTTGAAAGCCTCAGGAAACCAGTCTCAATCTTGCAGGTTGAATGAGTCACACCAATCCCTAGGTGTCTGTACCTGAGCGTCGTGAGAGGGAGCCACAGGGCCCTAGGACCCCTCCTTCTCCCTGGAGGTTCTTCTTTTCCATCCTGTGTCTCCTCCAGGCTCCTCCCAGGCTAAGATGCACAAGGGGTCTCCGTGAAGGACCAGGGCAGAATTAAGTGCAATCCCTTTGAGGGCTCGGTGCTTACAGAGTCACTGCCATTCTTCAAGAAGTGCTCCTCAGACTCCTCTGAGAAGCACTCGCAGGTCTTTAATTTTAACCTGACTTCAAATTTTGCCTTTACACCTAGGCTGGAGAAAGAACTAGGCTGGAGATGCAACTGCGCTGGTGGTTGGTTTAGGGAGGGGAGGAAGACGCAGCCATTTCTTAGTTTGTTTCTTCGTAATGCTAATCAACTTTGCCTTGTAGCAAACTAGCTGTTTCCTAGCAACGCCAAGTGAGGTAGCAGGATGGCATCTATTTTGAATCTTCCTGATGTGACCTGTTGACTCCCTTTGAGAGTGGCAGCCATGGCCTTGAGACCCTGTTGCTTTGCCAAGAGGAGGGGCTGTCCTTAATCATGGCAGGGGGACCCCTGGCAGGGTTCTGTAGCTGGGCCAGGCCGAACCACATACCCATTATGAATATGGACTCCTTTTCTTTCTCGCTCATTCTGGGATGCATATCCCATCACACAGTGACTGTGGTCCACTGTTGGAGGCACTCTGCAAGACCCTGGTGATTCTAGGGGAAAAAACCCATGCCTGGTTCCTATCCTTGGGGAGAGGCAGGCTTGTAACAGGTTCTGAGATGCATGCTATCACGGCAAGAACAGAATCAAACCTGGAGTTTACAGAAATATTTTTTAGAGGAGTTGTGAGTTGAACTAGGCTTTGAAATATGAATAAAACTATTGCAGGTATTGAAAGAGGAATAAGGTATTTGTTGGAAGTCAAGTGAAAGGTCGCTCAGTTGTGTCTGACTCTTTGTGACTCCATGGATGATACACTCTATGGAATTCTCCAGGCCAGAATACTGGAGTGGGGAGCCTATCCCTTCTCCGTGAATCTTCCCAACCCAGGAATTGAACTGGGGTCTCCGCATTGCAGGCAGATTCTTTACCAACCGAGCTACCAGGAAAGCCCATATCTGTTGGAGAGAACAGCACAATGCAGTACCCTAAAGGCATAAAAGAAGCAGTGGGAAATTGATGATATCAACGGTGAATCAAAAAGTCTTTCCCCTGGGACTTTAATGGCTACTATTCAAATATGAGGTTCTGTCACCAAATAAGAAATTCAGGCTTAGAGTTAAATAGATCTTGTTAATGACAGGACTTCACAGCCATGCACAGCTCACTTATGTTTATTTTGATTTTTCAAAATCATATGTGTATGCATGCTCAGTCGCTCCAGTCATGTCTGACTCTTTGCAACCCCATGGACTGTAGCCTGCCAGGCTCCTCTGTCCAAGGGATTCTCCAGGCAAGAATACTGGAGTGGGTTGCCATGCCCTCCTCCAGGGGATCTTCCCAACCCCAGGATCAAACCCACGTCTCTTAGGGGAGGCAAGTTCTTTACCACTAGCGCTACCATGAAATTGTAGCATTTCCTTGACTTAATGATTTTGCAGGACACTGAGAGCATTTTTTAAGAGTGGGTTCCTTGGAATCTTGGAAAATGCTAAGCTATCTTGTTGGGCTGTTTCCTGGGGATGGTTGAAGAGAGGCAAGGCCAACCCCTAAGAGGTCTCTGATGGCATAGAGTGAGGATGGGTGATGAGTAGCCAGGGAAGGATTCTTTCAACTGGGCCTGTATTATAAAGCACTCAGGGCACAGAGGGAAAATGGGCCAGGAAGGGAAGCCTGGAGGCTGGGATTCCAGGTTGGAGGCTGTGTGATAGTTACTTTTTGGTGTCTGTAGCTGTGGACATGTAGGCATCCCCTGACATCTGGTTTAAGTAAGGGAATTTAGCCCTAATCCAAGACAATAACCTTCAGAGAGATCGTTGAGGACCTCCAAATGAGCCCACATTGAGGTCTACCTGAGTCTTGCTGGGCTGCGTGTGACACTGTAAGGTATTCCCTTGTGTGTGTGTGTGTGTGTGTGTGTGTGTATGCACAGGCATTCCCTTGTTGTGTGTGTGTGTGTGTATGTGTGTGTGTGCACAGGCTGTCCTGCGCACGCTTAGTCGCTCAGTCATGTCCAACTCTTTGCGACCCCATGGACTGTTGTGCCAGGCTCCTCTGTCCATGGGATTCTCCAGGCAAGAATACTGGAGTGGGTTGCCATTCCCTTCTCCAGGGGATCTTCCTGATCCAGGGATCGAACCAGGGTCTTCTGCCCTGCAGGCAAATTCTTTCCCATCTGCGCCACCAGGGAAGCCCCCTGTGTTTAGCAGTAGCTCTTTAGTTGGAAGGTGACTGGCATCTGCTCATTGGATCTGGTGTTGTTTCGTTAGGGCTGTCACTCTGTTTAGTTTCTGCCACAAGCCCAGTTAGGTAGTCAATGGTGCTGCTGTGCTCAGTGTTGATGTGCTCAGGAACTATAGCTGACTTAGACAGATTATTCTTTGTGCTAAGAAAGGCAGAAAGAATCATGAGGATATTGCATGAAAGACAATAGTCCAAAGCAATCGTCCTGTTCAAAGGAGAGGAAATTTAATAGGTGTGAACGTGAAACCCACTGGGAAAACAAGCCCTGGAGTTAGACAGCCATGGGCTCATATCCCAGCTCCATGACTTACTGGCTGGGTAATCACAGGCAAGTCACTTAACCTCTCTGAGCTTCACTTTTCTTGATGGAAAATGGAAATAGTCATATGAATTTTAAAATGTTTGTAAGATGTTTTGCACGCAAAATTGGCTCAATAGATGTCAGAGATGCTTCCATTTTTCTTGGGTCTTTAAATTCAATATCCAAAAACCCAGACATGGTTTAGTAGCAGCAGCTGTGAAAACAATTTTCACGGTTTTGGTTGAAAAGTTGTTTGTGGGAAGGCCGCCAGAAAAGCTGATATGAGCATGGGCTCCATCAAGAAAAGGAGAGAACACAAGTCAGAGAGGGGATACTCCCAGCCACGGGCTTGTTCAGGTTCTGTCCAAGGATCACCTTCCATTTCAGGCAATAATTGTAACAGGAATGTTGACACTTGTTGGTACTAACAAGTCAGGGAAGGAAAAGAGCCCAGAAACTTGACTATATAAAGAGCAGGTGAAAAAGTGCAGGTGTCTTAGCCTGAAAAAGATGACGATGGCAAGTGGTATGGTGAAGGCTTTTGTATCTAGAGCCTGTGCATGAAACACAGTAAGTTCTCAAAAAATATTCGTTGGATGGATGGATGAGTAGAAAGGTAGCCATGGAATCAGGCAGATCTCCTTTTGAATCCCCTTGGCATCATATGCCAACTGTGACCTTGGGGATGGTATTTGGCCTCCCTTTACCTTTCTTATACTTGGCAAGAGGGAAGCCTACTGTGCTGTGCTCTTCTGAGGATTCAGTGAAAACATGTGTTAGGTTTTAAACACTGAGCTTATTGCCCTGGAAATGTTTAGTGACAATTCCTCTTTATTCACTGCTGTCTACTTGGTACAACCTGTTGTGTGAATGAGGAATAGGGCATACACCTCCAGCGTTCCAGAGTGGATGGACAGGTGGAAGTTCAGATGACTTCCTCGAGATTAGAACCCCTTAAAAATGGTTCGAGGTGCTGTAACAGGACTGCACTCCCTGGCTCTGAAGGAGGTGTGTAAATTACTACCCTAAGGTCACTCGGGGTTCCAGCTGTGTTCTGGTGGACCTACATAATGTCAGCCTATTCTTTTCTTAGACATTTCACATGAACGTTCAGGCTGTTCACCTTTTTTGAAAAAAGAGGATATGGGCACCAGGCCCTCATTTCCATCTGATCACCTAGAGCTGAGACATGGCACGCTTCTATAGTTTGCCACACTCCATACCATTTCAGGTTGTCTCTTGAAACCCAGACCGGACCTTTCTGGTCTTGAAAGACATTTGACTTGTGCCCTCAGCCTTCGATGCTGAATGCTGGACTTAGCTTCGAAATTCAGCCTCTCACCTGCGAATAAAGCGCTCCAGCACCGCAGCAGCCGAAGAGGCAGCCTGGAGTGGTGGCAGAGGGCGTGGCTTCTGCCATTGGGCTGCCTGGGGTCATATCCCAGCTCTGCTACTTTCCTGCTGTGCTGATCCTGATGAGTCACTTAACCTCTCTGATCTCAGTTTCTTCATCTCTACAATAGGCATAATGATCAAACCCACTTTACAGGTTGTGTGAGGATCAGACGTATGTCTGGCTCTCAGTAAGCAAACCACATCTATTGTGAAAGCAAAATATTCCATTATAATATGAATCATCCTTTCCTGATGCTGACTGGGTGTTTGCTGTGGGGCCCCTGAACACCAAAATCTGACAAATTTCTCAACAACAGAGAGTTCAGAACAAGTGTCCTCTCCACATGAGTAGCAGAGGCTACGGTCATTGCATGGCAAAGCGGGGATTCTGCCTGAAGCCCCCTCTGCCTCCAGTAGAGCAGGAGAGGCTGGCTGGGTTCCCACTGTGAGGTTCCTCAGCCCCCGTGAGACTCCCTTTCCCAGTAGTTGCAGGAAGCGCTGTGATTTACCAAGACTGTTAGGCTCTGTTTGACATCCCACAATTTGTAGCCTTCCCAGGGTGAGAGGGAACTAATACGTCACTCCCGTTTGTATAACACTTCCAAGTGAGTGGATGAGACTTCCCCTTCTGCTCTGTTTGTTTACATTGTGAGCAGCAGACCTTGGGGAGGAAGGAGATGCCTCATTACATGATCTGTACCCCAGCTCTCCTCCTGACCCACCCTGTGAGCCTGCGCCATCCTCACCACAGCCCCTGGAGATGAGGACTCCACTGTGTCCCCATTTTACAGATGAGAAAGTGGAGGTGCAAGGAGCTTACCTGCACTCTACTTGCTCATAGTCCTTAAGTAGCAAGAGCAGAGTCAGTACTCACAACTCTGACCCCAAGCCTGGGCTTGTAAATGTCTATTAGGTTAAAAAAAAAAAAAATGTTGGCCGTGCAAAAGGGTAAAAATATCCACTTATCAGGCAGGGACAGGACATGCCATCTCCACTAGGGGAACACCCTCACCATTGTGCTGAGCACAATTAGGGCTTTTTCCAGCCCGGCTGCCATGCCTCCATCCCTACACTTTGCCTCACGTTGAATCCTTCATCCCAAACCAATGAGCAAATGCTCTTCCATCCAGGTGGGCCTCTTCTTTCCCTCCTTCCTGGTTGGGAGAGGAAATGCCCTGATTCTCACCTCTTGCCTGGGTTTCATTCATGTAGTTTCCCTGTAGGATTTGACAAAGCCAGGACAGCTGATGTGTCCCGTGACTCTGCGTGGTCTCTGCTGTCCCTGGTGAGAGAGAAGACACTGACCAGCCCTTGGCTGGGTGGCCCCAGCAGCTGAGGAGGTCAGCTGACTGCCTGGGACTGCTTGAATTGGGTTCTGCCACTTATAAGCTGAATGGGTTTAGACTCGTGGCTTAATGGCTCTGAGCTTCATTTTTCCATCTGTCAAATGGGGCAGGAACAGGTCACAGGCTGCAGTGTGGATCATGATGTAACGCCAATGGGTTCCGTTGCTCTTGGCTCTGATGGCTCTTGCATCAGTTCCCGTTTGATTCTCATGGTGACCCTTGAGGAGTGTTAGTATCACTGTTCCATTTTGCAGATCAGGAGGTCAAGGTCACACCTTCTTGGGTTTGTCCTTCATATGTTCCATCTGTGCACGAGGCCTGCAGTCAAGGATCCCCAGAGCCTGGTGGGTGCCCTCATTCCCCCAAAGCCTCCTGCCTTTCAGGAACTTGGGGGGCCAGGGAATGGACAGAAGCTAGAGGTTCCAGAAGTGGCTGCTCCATCTTTCCCATCACTGGAGTTCAAATCCTAGAAGTCACCTCTCATGCCACCATTTCCCTTAGCCCACGGTCAGGCTGTTAGCAAGCCCTTCAGGCCTCCTGGAAGCCCAGGGTGTGCTGGCCAGCTCCCCCAGCTCGAAAGAGAGAACTCCGCGTGGCTCTTTCCAGCTCTGCTTTCCTTAATGTCACACTGACACAGCCATAGTGGAAGTATTTACACCACGGAAATCGGCAAAGCAGGCTTTGTTCCCCTGAGAGCCGCGTATTAAACATTTACCAGCACGCCATTACCCGAATCTCCCCACTTTCCTTTATTTCTATTTCTGCCATTTTAGCCCAAACCACTCTCACCTCTTCTTACTCAGCAGACTTTACATGCCCCCCCGCCCCGCTCCCCGTTTGCCCTTCTATACCCACTCCTACAGGGCTGTTGGAGAGACCTTTAAAAATGTAAGTCAGCTGCTGACACTCTCTTCTGTAAAACCTTCCTGTGGCTTCCCAGAACACTCAGAATAAAAACCAAATGTCTCGCTGAGGCCCACCGAGCCTACTCTGTCTGTCCTGCCAACTTCTGATCTCATCTCCTCATCTCCCCTACTAACCTGGCCTCCAGCACTGGCCTTACTGTTACTGGAAAAAGCCAGCACCTTCCTGCCTCAAGGCTCTGCCCTTCTCCTGCTGTTGGGAGCGCTCCGCCCCCAGGTCTTTGCACGGCTGCTTCTTCTAGTTTTCCAGGTCATCACTTAAGTCCCACCTCCTCTGAGAAGGCTTCCTTGACCACCCCTCCCTCCCCAGGATAGACAAGTCCACCTGTGTGCATCCTGCTCCTCCTGCCCCATGTCAGTTTCTGTGGTAGCTTCCCGGGTCTTCTGTTTCCTATGTAATTCACCCTCTCTCCATTGAAACAAAAGCTTCATTTTGTCTGTGACAGAGGCTGGGGTATCAGAGGTGCTTAGCAAACATTTGATGAATGAAGAGATGCGTCTCACTTTCCTAAGAGAAGACGTTCTGGAGATGGTTTCTCCCAGCACTGCTGAGCAGCCCACTCAGGGTACTGTGATGGAAGTTCTGGCAGTGTGTAGGGATGGGTCTGAAAGAGAAAATGGGAGGAAGAGACATTGAAAAAGAAGTTTTTCAAGCCATCTCCCCACGTTTACAGTCCCTCTGGGTGACAGGGGCTTGATCAGGCTGTGGGCACTGATCATTAAGGCACTGGCTAAAGCATTCGTTCCTAAATTATGTGCCTGGGAAGCATTTTCCATCCTAGTCCACGGGCAGAGCCTGAAAACCTTTAGGCTTCGGGCACTGTCCTACTTTAATGACCTTTAAAGGACAGTGGTGGACTCGCCTCTTTGGAGACCCACATTAGCTTTTGAGGTACCTGGATGCAGATCCCTGGACTTGGATTCCTTCCCCAAGCTCTGTGTTACCCCCACCGCTCCTTCCGTTGGTTTCTTAGGTAGATCTGGTTTTGTGCATATGTCACAGGGCTTGGAGACGGGGGTGCGGTGGAGTCAAAATAAGTCTTATTTCAAAGTTAAACTATGCTCTCCCTGGATTTATGTTTGGACAAAATGCACAAATCCACCAAGACTCAGTTTTCTCAGCTGTAAAATGGGAATAATAACAGGACTAGATACAGTTTCCTTCACTGACTGTGAACTTTCAATTGAGATTGACTTAAACTCAATGGGCTAATCAATACAAAAGTATTTTCTACAAAATGTTTGTTGTGCCAGTGACTGTATATGAATTGATAAATTGCAAAATGCTCCTTTCCAAGATACTTTTGCTACTGCCCCTAAACTTTCATTTACTGCACAGGAGTGAAATGAAAGGTAATTGACCTGTAGACCTTCTTCATTGATTCCAATTAAACTTCACTCTCATCCAGTGGTGGAACCCTTGGCCTCTATCTCAATCATAGTGTTTTATTTCTGTAGAAATACTGTACCCATTAAAATTATCTATTTCTGTGGCACTTGAAATTGTCAACATAGTCTTTCTGCCTCACCTTCTGGCTGACTTACATAACCTCACTTCACTAAGGCTGGCGGGAAAATAACTGAGAGCTTGTGAAGATTAATGATCTGTTTTAAGTATTAAGACCTGCATATAGTTCAGTTCCGATCAACCCCTATCTTTTATTGAGCATCTGCTGAAGCCAGAGAGCATTAAAGGGAACAAAGAAAACTAAGATGGGGCCCCTGCCCTTGAGGAGTTTGAGATCCAGTTTTTCTTTTCTTTTAGTTTATTATATTGCTTCCTATTTCCTCCACAGTTAATAGGTATTTTTCAAAGCTTACCATATACCTAGCACTGGATTGTGGGGACAGAGAGACATGAGACCCAAACCCTTCCCAAAAGGAGGTGTCTGCCTGGCTAAGGAGATAGTAATGGATGTGAAAAAGCTCCAGGGATGGAGGGAAAGAGACACAGTTGAGTGGGAACCATATACGGGACACCAAGTTTCATGGCTTTCGGCCAGTGTTGGGATTCTGATGGGAGAAGGATGCCTTATAAATGCCACGCCTGGGGGATACTTGTTGCTGGAGAATTTGACCTGAATCTGACAGTAGGT
The DNA here is from genome assembly GCF_000754665.1 of Bison bison bison. Taxonomy (NCBI): domain Eukaryota; kingdom Metazoa; phylum Chordata; class Mammalia; order Artiodactyla; family Bovidae; genus Bison; species Bison bison. The sequence goes on from NW_011494896.1 coordinate 9,504,435, forward strand.
GGCACAGGAGGAGGGGATGAGAAACATACAGGAAAGTGACAGTCTGTCACTTAGTCCAGTAAGCACAGTACACTTAGTGCAGTAATGTTGATGCTTTTGAACTGTGGTGTTGGAAAAGACTCTGGAGAGTCCCTCGGACAGAAAGGAGATCAAACCAGTCGATCCTAGAGGAGATCAGGCCTGAATGTTCATTGGAAGGACTGATGTTGAAGCTGAAACTCCAATACTTTGGCCACCTGATGCAAAAAACTGACACATTAGAAAAGACCCTGATGCTGGGAAAGGTTGAAGGCCGGAGAAGGGGATGACAGAGGATGAGATGGTTGGATGGCATCACCAACTCGATGGACATGAGTTCGAACAAGCTCCAGGAGTTGGTGATGGACAGGGAGGCTCGGCGTGCTGCAGTCCATGGGGTCACAAAGAGTCAGACACGACTGAGCGACTGAACTGAAGTGAGCAGTAAGTGCTGTGGAAGACAAATGAGGCAAGAGCTATTGGACTTTGGGTGAGGGGGTTTACTTTGGACTGAGGAGTCCAGACCAGCTTGGCAGAAAAGGAAGCCTTTGGGGAAGGCTGTCAGGACCGAATAGATACCTGATGGGCAAGGATATGAAGGGAAGGGCTTCAGGCAGCCTTGACTCTAAGTAAGACACCACGTGGGCAAGGTAATCAAGT
>NW_011494896.1:9505212-9507408 GCF_000754665.1 Bison bison bison
CTTGGTGGCCCATGGGCTGGGTTATGTATAAGGAAGTGCAAAGGAGACCCAGCTGGGGTGGTGTGGGCGTAGTGGGGGGAGGGGGGCTTAGTCATAAAGGCCTTGAATGTCTGTCTAGGAACTTATGGTGATTTCTCTAGGCAATGGGGAGCCCAAGATGTGTTTTGAGCCAGCTTCTACTTCAAAGAGGTGGGATTAAAAAAAAAAAAAGCTTACCGATTACACTGTATTAAGCAGGCTCTTCCCCCACAATATATTCCTGGGATGAGGCGCACATTTCCTCTCCAAGGGTGGTGGTTAATAATAGGCGCAGGACCCACAGCAGGAACAGGAGAAGCACGCGGAGAGGCAGGCAGGCACACGTTTAAAGAGGTCACAGAGCGGTTTTGTTTCCTAATTTTCACCCCCCCCCCAAAACCTTGTGCAAAAATCCCCTGATGGAGCTGGTATCTCATGATCCCTTGAGGACAGCAGGAGCTGCAGGAGGTGGCAGTGTAACCTCTGCTGGGGGTTAGGGAGCCATGTGGGTGCAGCCTCGTAGGCATCGAAGTCAGTTGCTGGGCCTCCACATCCCTGACTGAGGGGAAGGCAACACAGCGACCTGTGCTCACTGAGTGCCCGCCATGGACGGGGCAACATGGCTTCAGTTCATACTTTGCGTCATCTTGAAAGGCGGGCATTTGACAGTGGACACTGCTATCCAGAGGCAGCATGTCCATGTTCATGCTCACGCAGCTGGTCACTGAATGGCTGGGCGGTGGAGTCAGAATTCCACTGACCAGGGGTTCTATTTGGAGCGGAGCGTGAGCCAACCAAAGGCAGAACAGAGGGAATTGTCACGGTCTTTCTGTTCTACTGTGAGTCCCAAATCCAACTTACTTCTCTAATTTCCTCGACAGTAAAATGCGTGTGGCCATTCCTCCTTCATAATGTCTGTGACAAGGTTAAAGGGGCTCATCTGGCCCCCATTAGGCGTCCACAGATGTGAGCTGCTCCTGGGGCGTCACTGAAGGACAGGAGGCTGGGATCTCCACCCCTGGCACGGACAGCCCCCTCACTTCTCAGGACGGGCTAGGGCCGGCCTAAACCAGCTCTTCCCTGTAATGCCCTCTCCCTGCTTCTCCCCGCATCACATGCTAAATCGGACACATCGCAATGACTTCTTCAGACAGGTAGATGGGGCAGGTATGTCGTCGCCAATCAGCCTCCTCCTCCCCCAGAAAACCCGTCACTGGCCTTGTTTGCTCTTTCTAGGGCTTTTCCCAAGAACAGATGGGGACAACCCATAAATAATCCCATCAGAGTAAGTTCTCATTACCAAACTGCTGACTTGTAGAACCTGTGCTTTATGGAAGTTTCATCAGCCTGGACTGAGGGTCGTTATGAGAAAGCATCTACTGTGCCTATCCTTACAGTCCCCAATTAATCTTAATCCTTTGTGAGTTGTGGGCATTTTGGAGAATCCAGCCCAAGCCATGGAGCCTTCCTTCAAAACAGTGCTCCCCTCAAGATGCACCAAATATGACTGTTTCGTTAGGTATAGATACCAGGCCAGAGACTTATCTGGTTGACAAGGCCCCTTTTATGAAGATTCTCAGAGAAATTTCAGTTTTTCTCAATGTTAAGAATAAACATGTTTCTCCAGAGAAGTGGGCTTGTTTTTAATCTCTTAAATACGGAACTGTGTGAACAATACTGTTTCATTTGCTTTATAGACTGCTAGGGAGCACAGGGCCAAATCTGCAGTCTGCCTGTTAAGAAAATTCACCTCATTCCTGGCTTCATTTTGGTTACCTGCCTTTCTTTTCCTTGTTTCATTGCTCACCTAATACCAGTGTATGCCAAACTGCTGTTTGCTATGTTTTGGGTTTTTTTTGTTTTTTTTTTTTATTTATTTGTCATATCATTTTTAACTGTCTGAATACTGTTTTTTTCGGCAACAAGGTGGGGTGAAAGAGACAAATAATTAAGCACAATGTCAGGTTCCACAGTCTAGGAATGTCTAAGGTGTTGAGACCTCAGGGTGGGAGCCCCTGACTTCATTTCAGGGGATGCTGCTGCTGCTGCTGCTGCTAAGTTGCTTCAGTCGTGTCTGACTCTGCACGACCCCATAGACGGAAGCCCACCAGGCTCCCCCGTCCCTGGGATTCTCCAGGCAAGAACACTGGAGTGGGTTGCCATTTCCTTGTCCAATGC
>NW_011494896.1:9507508-9560365 GCF_000754665.1 Bison bison bison
TCTAATGCGTGAAAGTGAAAAATGAAAGTGAAGTCGCTCAGTTGTGTCTGACTCTTCGCGACCCCATGGACTGCAGCCTACCAGGCTCCTCCATCCATGGGATTTTTCCAGGCAAGAGGATGGAGTGGGTTACCATTGCTTTCTCTGATCTCAGGGGATGGGAGTAAGTCATTTGCAGGTCCCAGTGCAAATCAAAAATGCAGAGCCCCTTGTTCAAACAGTGTTAAGAATTTGAAGCTAGCACCAGCAGAGCATTAAGCCAAGTGTAGAGCTCTTCTAAGTATGAGCCGTGTGCTGCTGCCCACATTACACACCCATGAATCCAGCCCTGGTTAGGAAGGAGGCTTCCCAAGTCAGGTGACGTTTGAACAAGCTGGAGGGAAGGGTAGGACTTTGCAGGCAGAGCATGGTTGGGGATTGGGGGAGGGCCTTCCTGACAGAGGGAACAGCTGGTCCTAAGACAGGGGGATGTGGGAGTTGAGTCGTGAGAGGGGATGTAGCAGGAGGTGATGCAGGGGAGGTGGAAGTAGGTGAGACCATCCAGACTGTGTAAATCACCGAGAGCTATGCCTGCTACCTATAATTTATACCAGCCCTAATCCCACATCACCCAGGACATCCTCAGCTGCCCTTTGCCCATCCCTGCCATGCAGCCTGATATTCCCACAATGCACTGGGGCAGGCTAACTGGTCACTGTTACTCTGAAATCCCTACACAGGCCGTGAGCTCCATAGCTGCTATGGTGGGGAAAGCTCTGAGACACGTTTTATACTCAGTGTCCCACATTGTCTGTGACTTTGAGACATCAGCAGGCACCATGAACTTCGGTCAGCTCTTTCAGCACGTTCTCAATTGTCCATGTTTTGCAGTTCCTGGCTTATACGAGAAGTCGCCTAAAGGCAGCCCCGTGACAAGTTGTTTGAACTCATACAGATGGTCTGCTCCCTCCAGCGCTGTCTGCCCCTCACCTTCCCAGCAAGAACTGGGTAGTTAACCCCCTTCCTCACCCCCTGAGGTTTCTTGCTGCTCTTTACATTACCTTCGCTGATAAATCATTTGGGACGTTGCTCTATCAACAGTGATGCCATAAACCCTTTCTACAGTTCCATAAACGAGATCATGCTCTAAGGAGAGCATTAAGCAGCAATTTGGAAAGCATTTGCGGCTGTTTATTTGCCTGAAAATGTAACAGCCACAGAGGTGGGGGAGACACACGTGTTGAGTCTGAAAGTTTTCACCTCCCCTCAGCTGAGAGTATATCTCACATAGGTCATTGCAGCCCTGGGGGCTCTGGTGCATCCAGACAGGAAGGATCAGAAGGCCCCTATTTCAAACCCCTCACTGTCCTCAGGTGTAAACTGAGGCTCAAAGAGGCCAAGAGACTTGTTCTCAGTGCTGCAGCTAGCAGGTGGTAAGCTAAGCTCCAAGCCACATCTCCTGCTCCTGAGATGTACTCACCGCTGGGATAAATGGTTCCCACCTCTTTAGTTGGGTATCTCTGAGAAAGTCTCTTGACTTTGAGCCTCTCTGTTCTCATCTGTGACTTGGGCATGCTAACTACCTTTTCCTCAAGGTTGACAGGAGGATGCTAAAGCAAATATTGTGCAGAGCCGTCTAGCTCAGTCCTCAACTGTGACATTGGTAGAACCAGAGGCAGGTTATAGGCCATTTCAAAGCCTCAGTTTCCTGCGGCTCTAAAATGAAGGCTCTTGTGGGGATTTAAGCCCCCGAATTTCAACAGTACCTGGAGCCTTGTTAGCACTATGTAAATATTAGCTATTCTCATTTTTATCATTATCCTCCCCATCAGCATGGAGTAAGTAAGCCTCTAGAGAATTGTATTTTCCCTTTTGTATAGGCAGAGTTGCAGTATACCTAGAATAAGGCCTCTGGATGTAAAGGAACATGAGTTTAAAATCGGGTTCTGCCATTTCCTGCCAGTGTGACGCTGGACAAGCTTTTCAGCTTTCCCAAACCTTAATTTCCCCATCCAAGAAGTAGGGTAGCAGGAGGTCACCTTGAGCTGTTTGTAAGGACTACAGATAATTCACGTGTGATATTGTCTGTGCTCACAAATTTTGTAGTGGTGATTATATCTTTCTCAACTGCAATTTTGATTGATTTTAAAGTAAAATTCCTCCAGGCCAAGAACTGGTAGCCCTCCCCAAAGCCGTGTGTTGGTACGGGAGCTGTTGCCCACAGTTTAGGTTGTTTGCATCATGCGCGGTACCACAGTAATTCCAGGCGATGGAGGCATGATGAAAATGCAGCCAACACACGCAGCCTAGGGATCTTGGCTAAGCCAGTGACTAAAGCCTCTGCAGGTAAACACGGAGTGCAAACACTGACGTTCAGCTGCAGCCCTGGGGTTTTAGCAGAGATAGAGGCTCCAGAAGACGGGAGGAAAGGGAGCCAGTGGGCTGTGCAGAGCCTCCCCGTGGACTCTGGAGCCAAGCTGCCCCACCACGTGTGAGTGGCATTCTTTCTTCCTGCCCTGCCGAGACCGTCAATCACAGTAGCAGGTAGGTGGGCAACCCATAGTGACCCTGCAGGCCTGTTCATCACTGGAGAGCCTCTCCCCAGAGGGAACATCTTATCAGCCCACTGTGTGCCCTGTCAGGATGCTCACCTAGAATGGACTCAGGGACAAAGGTTGCGGCTTCCAGTGGGGTCGGTCAGGAGGCTGCTGGCTTTGCCAGGGACTTTGAGCGTACAGTAGAAGATGAGGTAGCGGTCTGGCAAGACGTCTGTGCTCACCTGCACCTTTGTGATATGGAACACGGGTCCTGCTCAGTCTCCTTAGCTATTTAGTGTGACTAAAGGAAAGAATTTGTTACGTGTTAGCATGGTTTAGATCAGGCTGCATGTTGCCAGAAGTCCCTAAATGATATCCAAAAGGGCCCATTTGGTGGAACAAAATTAAGTTGTAGAGACTGACTATTTTTACTTACAGAGATAGTGATTTTCTACTTCTTATCGTTGTTGCTTAGTTGCTAAGTTGTGTCCCACTCTTTCCAACCCCATGAACTGTACCCACCCCCCACCCCCAGGCTCTTTTGTCCATGGGATTTCCCAGGCAAGAATACTGGAATGGGTTGCCATTTCCTTCTCCAGGGGATCTTCCCGACTGAGGGATCAAACCCACATCTTCTGTATTGGCAGATGGATTCTTTACTGTTGAGCTAGCAGGCAAGCCCTGATTTTATGTGGATCTACTTAATTTCAGATTTTGGTTGAAAAGAAGATGCTGTTTGTTTAAACACTTCCAAACACTTCCTTGGTGTGGGCTAGGTTTAGTGTAAGTCTCTGGATTCAGAAGCATGAGCCAGCCCTTCTGAAATCTGCACCTGGAGTCAGTTCATCTTTTCCTTTCTCATCTATCACAGATCCTAGTGCCCTGGGGGATCATGGGAGTCCAGGAGCCAGTAGGCATAGTGCCTTTCTCATGGTGTCAGTGTAATGTCCTAGTCGAAGGAAAAGGGATTTGGAGTCAGTCATATCAATGGTGCCTCTTACTATTCTGTGACTCTAGGTGAGTCACTTTCTAAGCCTCAGTTTCCTTAACTCTATCATGGGGATGATGTTTGTCCTAGTCTTACCTCCTGAGGGTTTTGAGAGAGAAGTGAAACAATGTACAGAAAACTCTCAGCATATAGTTGGTGGTGAAGTGCCACCAGCAATGATGCTGCTGCAGTTGGATAAGCTTAAAGACTTAGGTAATTATATCCTTGACAAATCCACCCTCTGGTTGTTCCCCCACCCCACTATGGTAGACGCTTCAAGGAGTGGCAGAGTCCCCCAGCCTGGCTCAGGAGCACCGATTGTTCATTTCTCAGGGATGTGGTGAGCCAGTTATGCAACAGAGCCACTACTAAAAAACTAAATTATGTAAATTTACACTTAGATTACATTAAAAAGGGAGAAATACTTGACACTCGCCGCTTCCTGATTATTTTAGTATAGTCTACTTTGGTGCCGAGGTTGTTTACATCTGTTTCGTCTGTGTGATAGAAATATTCCTGATGGTTGCTGTCCCTCATCCCTTCCCCACTCCACTTGCAGTGGCTCCACTTGGAGAGCTTGAAATCAGCCATGGCAAGAGTATTTATACCATAGAAATCGGCCGATGCTACAAATCAGGGTTGTTTGTTTCCCGAAGAGCCAATTGTTAAATATTTATCAGCATACTTTGGGTAAAACTTACTAATAAAGTCAGCCGTTTCATTGTTTGTTCAATAGCGCTGATGATCAGAACATTCTCTACTGTGTTGGGCTAGAATGTGTCCCTCCTTGTTTTAATTCTACTTGGAATTCTTTAGTTTTTTTTTTTTTTTAACTGGTAAAAAAATACTAGTTTTCTAACTGGTGAAAATACTGTCAATAAATACCCTGGTCTAAGATGATATCTTGGTGCCTTTTTGTATCCACCCTACTCATAGTACATGGAACATGGCGGGGCCCTAGAGAAAATATTGTATTGAAGCTGACTGTCTTTGTATTCGGATCAGGATTTTAAAAGTGTCATTTCTCAGATGGGATTTTTCCCTCTAAGCATTAACCAGTTTTATAAATGCTTAAATTGTGATGTTGCAGAAATCCAGCCTTGAAGCCAAAATGTAGTTAAATTTTCCCATGTGGAGTAAATACTGTTTGACTGTAAAATCACTGACTGAATAAAGAGGAAGCAGGTCTCATTTGGAGCCACTGTGGAAACCCAGTGCCCTTCCAGAGATCCATCTCTGTGAGTGGCCAGCCACCCACCCAGGACAGTTTATTCAGTGCCGGATGAAACCAGAGAGAAATGTCAGCCTGCTCAGAAGCAAGACTCAGAAAGTTGCAAGTAGTAAGTTGGGAAAATAACCATAAGCCCTTGGGGAAGAACATTATTGTGAAATGCTTGATCTTTTGAAACTGAGGCAGAAAGGCAGCTGAAAAAGCTGATACTTGGTCAACTTGGTTAAAGCTTAGGAGTCAACATTCTGAAGTTCAGTTTCTGGCTGTGTTGCTCTGATGAGCTGTGTGGCCTTGGGCAGGTCACTAAACCTCTCTGAGCTTCCATTTTACCACCTCTGATAATAGAGATTGTAATACTCACCCCACTGTGTGTCAAGTGGGTTAAATAAGATAAAGGTATGAAGGCTCCAGAACATAGTAGGTACTACTAATAGTAAGCTACTCTACTTATATCAAAGTCATGCCAACTAACTCAGAGTTTGAGGGATTTACAATGCCCCTGCAGAGTCAGGTATTCTGTATCAAAAACAAGTAGTCTTTAGACACTGCAGATATGTATTACTTTGTCATTTTTTTATTTGAAAAATAAACCGAAGCTGTCCCCATTGGCCTTATCATAGCTGATTAAGGAGGAGATTATGGTCTTGATTCTGCCATGTTGGAGAACAAACACAAGTGTCAGTATGTGGAATTATGTCTTCCTTGGTACCAAAATCATGTGTGGGTGTTGACAAACTTTTGACCCACACTGTAATCTCCAGGTGGAATTTCCCTTAGTGGGAATACTGGGCTCAGTGTTTTACCAACTCTACTAGCCTAAGAGAAAATTATTTTAAAAGTCATTTTTTGTCATCTTCCGTTAGGCACCAATTTCCTAAGCAAAATCAAATGTAGGACACTGTTGTATAAATGAAATAACAGGCTCATGGCAAGAGGTTAATCACTCCCACTGCCTGGTTCTTAAAGGAAGAAAAATCACAGCGTCACTTCTACTCTTGACATTTTGTTCTGTGTCAGCCCTTGAAGCAAGCAGGATGTCTGTGCATTTTAAAGAGGCCTCCATTTCGTTCTCTGAAGTTCTTTAGGACTGTGCCTCTAGATGTTTTGGTTGAGGGTGAGCAGTGGGAAATCTGAGAAACCTGGCAGCGAGGCGGAGCCATGGACTCCAAGTCATGGGTGCCCCCCATCCCGTTGCCCCCCACCCCACCAGCTTCCCTGGGGTCAGTAGGAGCAAACCATCAGAAATGTGAGACATTTCTCAAGTTTCTCAAGTGTGAGTTAAGAAATAGAAGCTTCAGTGTTTTTTCTAAGGGTGGTGTAAAATTTTACAAAATAGCATTGGAAGTCAAAAGCACTTTAAAGAAGAAACTCTACAGACATTAGTACTCAAATCTGGTCTCCTCTGCCTTTTTTTTTTTTTGGAGGGAGGAGCTCTTTTTCATTTTTTCCTATTTTTTCACTTTCTCCACTGTTCTCTCAGCATATATATCTTCAGCAGGTTCAGTCTCTCTTTCTCATTCTCATTCTCTGTTTACCTGTGTCCTATTTTTCTCCAACCCTCTGGGCCCTCTCATCTGGCTTAGAATCCTAGAAGATGTTAGCTAAGCATTACTACGAACAAAGATAGTGGAGGTGATGAAATTCCAGCTGAGTTATTTCAAGTCCTAAAAGATGATGCTGTTAAAGTGCTGCATTCAATATACCAGCAAATCTGGAAAACTCAACAGTGGCTACAGGACTGGAAAAGGTCAGTTTTCATTCCAGTCCCAAAGAAAGGCAATGCCAAAGAATGTTCAAACTACTGTACAATTGCACTTACCTCACACGCTAGCAAAGAAATGCTCAAAATCTCCAAGCCAGGCTTCAATAGTACATGAATGGAGAACTTCCAGATGTTCAAGCTGGATTTAGAAAAGGCAGAGGGATCAGAGATCAAGTTGCCAACATCCACTGGATGATAAAAAAAGCAAGAGAGTTCCAGAAAAAACATCTACTTCTGCATTATTGACTATGCCAAAGCCTTTGACTATATGGATCACAACAAACTGTGGAAAATTCTTAAAGAGGTGAGAATAATGGACCACCTTACCGGCCTACTGAGAAATCTGTTTGCAGGTCAAGGAACAACAGTTAGAACTGGACATGGAACAATGGACTGATCCCAGATAGGGAAAAGAGTATGTCAAGGCTGCATATTGTCACCCTGCTTATTTAAATTATGCAGAGTATAGCATGCAAAATGCTGGGCTGGATGAAGCACAAGCTGGAATCAAGATTGCCAGGAGAAACATCAATAACCTGAGACATGCAGATGACACCAAAGTGAAAGAGGAGAGTGAAAAAGTTGGCTTGAAATTCAACATTCAGAAAACTAAGATCATGGCATCTTGTTCCATCACTTCATGGCAGATAGATGGGGAAACAATGGAAACAGTGACAGACTTTATTTTCTTGGGCTCCAGAATCACTGCAGATGGTAACTGCAGCCATGAAATTAAATGATGCTTGCTCCTTGGAAGAAAAGCTATGACCAACCTAGACAGCATATTAAAAAGCAGAGACATTACTTTGCCAACAAATGTCCATATAGTCAAAGCTATGGTTTTTCTACAGTCATGTATGAATGTGAGTGTTGACCATAAAGAAAGCTGAGTGCCAAAGAATTGATGCTTTTGAACTGTGGTGTTGGAGAAGACTCTTGAGAGTCCCTTGTACAGACAGGAGATCAAACCAGTCAATCCTAAAGGAAATCAGTCCTGAATATTCATTGGAGGAACTGATGCTGAAGCTGAAGCTCCAATACTTTTGGCCATCTGATGCAAAGAACTGACTCATTGGCCAAGACCCTGATGCTGGGAAAGACTGAAGGTGAGAGGAGAAGGGGTCAACAGAGGATGAGATGGTTGGATGGCATCACCGACTTGATGGACATGAGTTTGAGCAAGCTCTGAGAGTTGATGATGGACAGGGAAGCCTGGTGTGCTGCAGTTCATGGGGTCACAAAGACATGACTAAGCAACTGAACTGAACTGAACTGAAGAGATACAAGCAGTGTCTTTCAGATATTGTTTAAAACACAACTCATAGTAATAAATACTCCTTGGATCCTGCTCAGTATACCCGTATATGTCATAACAACATTTGTTCTTCAGTGTGGTGAACTCTGACATGTTTTTAATTATTTTCTGTACCATTTCATTCTTTTGGGGGGGAAAATGCCATTTCCAAAGCATTAAATTCATTTCTTGACTTGTGTCATCTGGGGACATGATAAATGGCAGGTTCTGATTCTGTAGGACAGGGCGAGGCCCACAGTCCTACATTTCTAATGAGCTCCCAAGTGGCACTGATGCTGCCTGTCTACAGACCACAGCCACACCTGGAACAGCCTGGTTCTCCAGTGTGGGAGATGTTCAGCACCATGGACAGGAGACCCTCCCAAGTGAAGTGAAGTGAACTCACTCAGTCGTGTTGGACTCTTTGCGACCCCATGGACTGTAGCCTACCAGGCTCCTCCATCCATGGAATTTTCCAGGCAAGAGTACTGGAGTGGGCTGCTATTTCCTTCTCCAGGGGATCTTCCTGACCCAGGGATCAAAGCCAAATTTCCCGAATTGCAGGCGGACACTTTACCATCTGAACCACTGGGGAAGCCCATCAAACACCATCAAACCAACAAACCATCAAACCTTTGAGCCACCCTAAGTGTTTGGCCTCTCTGTCAGGCTTGTGATGCTGTTGATGGAGAAGCAAAGGGACATCCCAGAAGCTATCTGACCAGAGAGAAGTGCCCATTCCTCTCTCTCTCCCTCTCTCTGATGAAACTCTTGAACCAAGATCCTTGCAAAGCACTGGGACACAGAGCACAGGGCTGGGGTCCCCAAGAAGCTCTGCTCATGGGAAATAGTCAAGCTTTTCTCACTTTTCCTCCTGCTGCCCTGGTTTGCTCCAGGCCCTGCCTGATGACTTGCTGCAGCTCTGACTTTTTTAAGATCGTGCAAGAAAGTCTTAAAACGCCCTTCTCTCAGGTCCTGCTTCTGATGAAGCCCTACTCCCATGCTGTTACTGAGCTTAAATGATGAGGGATTATCTTTGCCTTCATCTGTGTTTCTATCACTGTCTGTATATAACTCTTTTGGAGCCCTAAGCATATACTATTAAACCATCTATGTGCTCATATCTTCCCCCACAAGGCCAGTCTTTCTTGGCCCTGGATACACTGAGAGGATGCTGGGGAACGTCTACAAAATACTGATGCCCAGACCTCATCCCAGACAAATTAAATCAAGATCTCTGAGTATAGAGCCCGCTCAATAATATATATTTCCTTTTTTTTTTTTTTCAAGTTTTCTAAGTGACTGTGATGAGCCGGGGCTGAGAATCACTGCACTAGTCTTTGAGCTCCATCAGAGTAAGAATCAAGTCTCAATCACTTCTTTCCCTCTCCCTCTGCTACCATCGCCCTCCTTCTCTGCCTCTTTCTTCTCTCTTTCAGCACCAAGCACAGTGCTCCAGGCTCCTGTTACATGTCCAGAGAATCAGTGGCTGCCTAAAGTTTCTTTAGCACCTACTGTATGCCAGGAACTAAAGGCTCATGTTTTTCCCTGAATTACCTCATTGGTATTGCAGCCCTATAAAGTAGACTTTATTTATCCTAGGTGGCACAAAAAAGAACTGAGGCTTAGAAAGTTTAAATCACTTAGTCAGGGTCACAGAGCAAGTGGCAGAGCTTGACCCAGGGATGTGCTGGAGTGGCTTGGGACTCGCACCACCAGGATTCTCAGGCTTGGGTCCCAGCATCTTTGGTCAAGGACCCAAAGCCACAGTCAACATGATTATTTCTCCCCATGCATCCACTTTTCTAGCATTTTAGGGGAAATATTGAATTATATTTAATATTAAGATACTATTAATTTTTAAAATGACAGGGCACCTTATTAAGTGCCTCCAGGCTGCCTGGTGCTGTGCTTTATTTCTGTCGCCTCTGTGTCCACCTGAGCTTCATGCTGATATTATGAGGCAAGCATTATTATTCCCACTTTGCAGATGCGAACACCAAGGCTGAGGGAGGTTAAGTGGCTCTTTCTAGGTCACTCAGCATGAAAGTGATGACCAGATTCAAACCCAGGCTTTCCTGACAGTACAGCTAGTCACCCTTTAACCCCTCTGCCCATTCTGCATTTGCAAACCACTCTCAGCATGATTATCTCATTCGAGTCCCAGAGCCCCACAGGAAGATGAGCAACTTGATTGGAAGAAGCGCTTAGGTTACAAAACAGAGGGTGAATGACCTCTGGGATTGGCCACCTGGAGGGGAGATCATAAATGGGGTCTCCCACACCCCCAGACCAGGAGGGCTATGCTTTCAAAGGGGAAGTGACGCAGCCTTGACCCCCTTCCCCAGAGTGCCCAGAAACTCTGGTATCCCTCCCAAAACAGCAGGAGAGGCAAGTCCACGGCAGGGCCATCACTCTGCCTATTTGCAAGGGAGACAGAGCAGCCTCTGTTGTTGCTGCTGGAGCGCCGCGATGATAGATGGAGGGCCGTTTGTCGAGCCTGAAGCCATCATTCATGGAGGACAATGGCCCACTGGGACCCAACACATTTGGAGAAGAGCATGGAAGCAGACAGAAGCGGGATTATGTGAAACAAAGCCAAAGGAAATTTGTTAGGAGTCTGATTTCCAGAGCCTTGAAATCGGCAGCAATGGAGCTCTTTCTGTAGAAGAGTTATGAGCACAAATGTATTTAGAGCTGAGGCAAGTTTGATGGCGTCCTGGTGTCCATTACCAGCAAACATTGGAGACGATTGTGTAGGATTTAGTAGAGGATTATTCGTTTGAAAAGCATTACGTGGGATGTAATTTGGTAGGGAGAGAGGGCCTAGTGCATGTAATTTACTGTTCTTTGTGGTGAAGAACTGGGATGGGGAGACCTGGACCAGTAGTTTCAGATTCATCAACTTGGGTTTTCTTTTTCTGTCTGGAGCCCTAGTTCCTTTGCACAAGGTCTGGAGATAAACAAGCCAAAGGATTATTTTCACTTGACTTTGGAATCATATTCTGAAACACTAGAAAAACCCCTCATTTTGTAATCTGTGGAAAAGTCAACATTGCTTGTATGAATAGCGGCTTAAGGTTATAAAAACAACCAAAGTCAGAAAAGTATGATGTAGGGGCTACTTCCATTGCCTTCCAGTTTGGAGTGGGGAGACCATCACTAGTCACACAAATGTATCATTTCTAACAGTGGCTAAGGATGGGGGCTTCTGGAAGACAAATCGAATGTGTGGAAGCCTGAATGGATGTAGAAATAGGTGGGCAGCTAGTCCCGGTGGTAACAAAGCACAGACACTCAATCTAGCTGTGCTGCGAAGAATGGATTTGCCTTCTCCCACTATGTGTATGGGGGGCAGGGAGGTTGGTGCATCTCATTAGGAGGAGAACAGCCCACTTCAGAATGTGCTTGGGGCAGGCTTGGCAGGGATCGTCTCCACTCTGCCAGGTGTTCACCCCATCTCGTGTCTCACCATGACTGGTGGCGGCTTTCCAACTGGGGGCATTGGGAACGCTTGCTAACTGAGCCCTCGCTGCCTGCCTGATTCTCTGCTAGGCACTAGGAATTTGAAGATGAATGAATTTAGAGGGAGGGTCTGCATTGGCCCTGCCTCAGAAGAGCTCTCTTTCTTAAGAGAGTATATAGAGACCTCGGGGCTTTGCAGTAAGGAAAATAGTCGCTAGGTAGAAAGTACAAACGACGCTACTTCTCTGAGCATGTGGGATACTGGGGAGGGAGAGGAGATGCTTCTCACAGGGGGTGGGGAGAGAAGAAAGGGTTTCGATTGTTCCAGAAGAGAAACTGCATAAGCAAAGGTGTGGCAGCGGGAAAGGGCAGAACCCATGTAGAGAAGGGTGAGTGCCTTGGGGTGGTGGTCCCGAAGTGCATGCTGGGAGGGGATGCTGGCCAGTTTGACAACGGAGTACCCAGGAGGCAAAGTGGCCCCCAAGTGCACGCTGGGAGGGAATGTTGGCGGGTTTGACAACAGAGAAGCCAGGAGGCAAAGCGCAAGCGTTGGGTACTTCAAGCCAGAGAGTGGCAGGTGAATTTGCTTCCATTCTGAAGATTTTTATGGGCTCATAAAAAGCTATATTGTGGCCTTGTAAAATATTAGTCCAAATGACAAAGTAGGAGCAACAAGTTCCAATAGAGGTGGAGCCTGTGAAAATAAATAGCACATCTTCTGTCCTGACTCACCTCTGTGCGTCAGCTGCCCCCAGTGCTCAGCACCAGCAGCTCTGAAGTGAAAGTGATGGGGAATGGGACGCCAGCCTGCCACGTGTCAGGCACCATGCTGGCCACTTGCCCAGCATCCTGCACTTAATCGCCATCACCAGAGCCCTGTGAGGTCTAAGCATGGAAACGGACTCGGAGAGCTTAGTTTAGTTTGGGGTTTCAGTCTCTTACTCAAGCTTCTGCCTCAGCGTTTATGCCATAAGGGAACTCAACCTACTGGGCACTATTGGATGTAGGACCTTGTCCACTTAGAAGCTGGAAACGCCCTGTGGAAATGCCCACTGAGCAATCAGAATGGTTTCCGTGACATTTACAAACCCCCTTTCTTGCCCAGACTTCTCCTACCTGTGCAGTTACTGGTAGGCTGCTGAAGGAATGTGTGAACCTGAGGACTTCTGTCTCTGAGGAGGTACTCTAAACCAAAGCTTTCTGGAGGTAATCCGCAAACATAAATAATACTTTAAAATCTAGAGAAAGCTGAACAGAACCCTCTCCCTCTTGTCCGCTTCATGGCTGTAGTTATTGCCTGAGGGCAGTAAGGGGATTGGGCTTCTGCCTTAGGCATTTTATTTTTTCCCCTTTCCCTGCTAAGAGCACTAGAAAGACCCCACATTGACTTCACCCCTCCTAAGACCCCCAGACCTGTGCAGTGGCAGCTCTGAAATATCAGGGCTAGGGAGTAGGGGTGGGGAAATCATTTATTCAAATACGCAGTCCCTGCGTGGGATAAGCTGTGGTTAGACAGGCAGAGTGAGGACTCCGTTCTTCATTATAGTGATGACTTTGATAGAATAGGAGGAACTCTGGAGTGGAGTGGATTGCCTTTGGTCCTACCCTCTGCCCTTTCTGTCATGGGTGGACCTTGCTTTTCTCAATCCACACCTGCAAGATAGGTATATCACCTACTTCTAAAGCTCCTGGGAATTAGGTGACTTCCCTGGTGGCTCAGATGGTAAAGCATCTGCCTACAATGTGGGAGACCCAGGTTCTATCCCTGGGTCAGGAAGATCCCCTGGAGAAGGAAATAGCAACCCACTCCAGTACTCTTTCCTGGAAAATTGCATGGACGGAGGAGCCTGGTAGGCTACAGTCCATGGGGTCACAACGAGTCAGAAGCAACTTCACTTTCTTTCTTTCTTTCTTTTCTTTCTTTGATGTAGGAAAGCATCCATCCTTGAGCCTGGCACCTGTTGGATCCTCAGTAACTAATTTGTTTGCATCTCTTTGGTTCACAAGAGTGACCATCAAAGTCACGATGTACTTTCCTTACATATGTTTTGGCTGGTCTTTGATGTTATAGACCAAAATCTGCATACTATCTTGAGCTCAGGATCATTGGCATGTTAACTTGATATCAAGGTGGTGTCTGGTGCGCTCTCCCACAACTGTCTTTATATGCAACCTCCTTCTCCCTCTGTAAGAGGGTCTTACATTGTTTTATGCTTCACTCAGCAGAGGTTTGGAAAACATCTCCTGTGTGCCCAGCCCTGTGCTGGGTCCTCAGTAGACAGAGCTGGATAAGGCAGGGTCCTGCCCTCTGGAGTTCTCAGCTGGCTGGAGGGGCAGACACATACACCGGCAGTGACAGTCCAGTATGCATGTGCTGTGGTTGGTGGAGGCATGGAGGAAGAGTCTGGGAATTAGGTGACTCAAGGGCAGGGCAGACTCAAGCTGCTCTTGAAGGTCAAGTGGGAGATGGCCAGATGAAGGAGGGAACAGCAGGGAGAGCTGCATTGGGCTGGAGAGATTACGACACACTCAGGAAACTATGCATGGCTTGTTAGAGTCTTCAGATGAGGGAACAGTTGCCATGAGAAATCACAAGTATTCACCTAAGGAATGTGACCCTTGGCGAGTCTTTTCCCATTTCTGAGCCTA
The DNA here is from genome assembly GCF_000754665.1 of Bison bison bison. Taxonomy (NCBI): domain Eukaryota; kingdom Metazoa; phylum Chordata; class Mammalia; order Artiodactyla; family Bovidae; genus Bison; species Bison bison. The sequence continues at coordinate 9,521,414 of NW_011494896.1, forward strand.
TTTCCCCGTCCTCTGAAAAAAAGGTCCCAAATGATCCACAGTTCTCCACGTTGGTGGCTCACAGCCTGCCAATCAGCATGAAGCAGACTTGGATCTCTATTTATCTTATCTTCCTATTTATATTTGGAAGCCTGTTTCTTCATCTATTAGAACCTCCTGCATTACCTACCCTGGAAGCATCTCTGTTTACCTTGATGTGCTGTGAGCACGATCCAGGGTTATTAATAAAACAGAGCAGTCTCAGAGCAGCGAGGGGTGGGGAGTACAGTTTTAAGGCCAGCTGTCTTTGCTGGGGAGGCCTCAGTTGCTGTGGTGAGAAAGGTCACCCTGCACAGGCACCCCCTGACCTCCCCAGCTGGGTTGGCGTGAGGATCCTTTAGCTTATATGGAAAGCACTGACCTGTTTGATCTTCTCTTCCAGGCTGTGGAACTCCTATACCTGTGCACCCCAGAGGTTGCAAACTGACAGCCTGTAGACATGTTTTGGGGCCCTCATCCTGTTTTAATTATCAAGATGCTTACTATAAAAACCAGGACATTTTGCCAAAAATACAGATTTCCTCCATCTCTTAGAAGATTAGTTTTGGCAGCAGTAGGCCCACCTTTCGGGTGGCATCCTCCACTGTCAGCGAATGGCGGCTGCCCCTTTCAGATGGGCACGCGTTCTTGACTTTGCCACAGTCCCCACTCCTCCTTCTTGTCTTACCTCCATAGGCATTTGGGTTTGCCGCTCTGGACCTGCCCACTCACTGAAACCCAAAGTTCATATCCTTGGATTTCCTATGAGGCAGCATATAGTAATTACTCCTGTGTCACGTGAGCAGAGCCCTGTCCAGGCAACAGGGCCCTCTCCTGTTCATTTTCTCATTCTGTCCTCCACAACAGCCTGCAGAGGTCGGTATGATTGCTCCCATTTTACTGATGAGGAAACCGAGGCATAGGGAATTGTAGGGATGTTTGGAAAATCACATATGTGGAGATGGCTCTACGAAGTGAGCCGAGCTTGGCTGAGAGGCAGCAGGAGACCCGTGCTGTAGTCTGCTGTTAATTCTAACTTGCTAGCTAGCTCTGTTCAGCTCCCAGCCCCTCAGGGGGCTCTAGTTTCTTCCTCTGTAAAGTCAGGTCATGGCCTTAAAGTAGAGGTTCTTGATGTGAACACATGGCTGGGAAAAAAGTTAACATTTCCTCCCATTGTGAGTATAGGCAATAAACCACAATAGCATTAGAAGTCTCTAGAACTTTGTTACCAAGAGGATCAGATATTTTTGTATCCCATTCAAGTTGTTGGAGATACTTAGAAATATTATTTGTACTCATTACTATTCCCAGGTTATGAGAGTTATTAGACCTGACACTAGGTTTTGTTATACGTCTTGAATTTTAAAAGAAATAAAAATATTACTGTATCAGAAATTTATCAATTTAACATTTCAGTTACTACTTTAATGGGCTTCCCAGGTGGCTCAGTGGTAAAGAATCTGCCTGCCAAGCAGGAGACGCAGGTACAATCCCTAGGTCAGGAAGATCCCCTGGAGAAGGGAATGGCAACCCATTCCGGTATTCTCACCTGGGAAATCCCATGGACAGAGGAGCCTGGCAGGCTACAGTCCATAGGGTTGCAAGGAGTTGTACGCAGCTTCGCGACTGAACAGTAACAACAAACCATTTTAGAATAAGGGGTTTCCACTGTAAGCCTACAGATTTTATTTTATGCATTTGGGAACAGTTTTCTGAGAAAGGGTCTATAAACTTCGAGGAACTGCCAGAGGGCTCCATGAGACAAGAAGGCTGAGACCCTTGTCCCAGTTGGTCTCTAGGCCACCTGAACACCTGGGACTTCAGGATCCAAGGGTATCAGGCCTGGGGCCACCCATCAGTATGCAGCCCCTGCCTCCTGCCGTCATCCTGGCCCTCTCTGCTTCCACACCAGTAGCAGCGTCAGAGGCAATTCCCTGGGCGCTGTGCAGCCAGGTTGATGCTCAGTTACATCAGACCAACATCTTCCAATTTGTTGGTGGCTGAGGACATCAGAGAAGCCTGGAATGGGGTGGGAGGGAAGGGGATGGAGGCCTTCCTGTCCCCTGAGGACCTGGGTTCCCCCTGCGTCCAGCATGAAGAGCACTGTGGTTACTCCACCTCTAGGGCTCCACACCCCCGGGTTTCCAGGCTCCTCACACTGGTTCTTCCCTGAGGCTCCTGTGCAGAAATCCCAGATCTGGGAAACCTGGGCACTTCTTGTTTTGCAGGGAAGGAAGCCGAGATGTAGAGAGAGCAAATGCCTGGTGTAGGGCCACACCGCTTGTCAGGGTCAGAGGAGGGACGGGGCCCATCCAGTGTGGGTGCCATGTCCTAGAACAGCGTGACCTCAGTTTGCCAGGGGGGTGCCTTTACTGTGAAGGGGGTCTTCAAGGAGTCCTTTTCTGCACATTTACTCAACCTTTTACTTCGGGGACCCCACCTGTCTCTCTTATTTATTTATTTATCAGCAGTTCAGGTTCTCTCCTAAGAGTTCAGTCTGGTCGCTTAAGGAGCTGTGTCACTGAATTTTCAGATCCCTTCACCATCTCAAAAGAAGAGAGATAAATGGACTAGTTCTTGAAATCCTTATCATAATCATTAGAATTTATGTTTCGACTTTGATCCTAGAGACAAAGACCAAGCGTAAAGCCTCACCATATTAACTATTCCTTCATCGATTATTGATTGAGCCTCTGTGTCAGGAACTAGGCTGAGCAATGGGCTAGACAGCAATGGACAGATGATCCCGACCTCATGGGGCTTCTATTTAAGATGGACATTGAATAGCTAGTTCAGGCATGCTGAGTATCAGAAGGAGTGGTGGGTCATAGGAGGAACTGATCAGCTGGTGTTAGTCAACAAAGGCTTTTCAACATAGGTGGCTTTTATGCTAAAACAGAAAAGGTTGATGGGAATGAGCTAGGGGAGTTCTAGAAATCAGGACAGCACGTGCAAAGCCCTGAGACCAGGAGATGTCTTGATGGAGCAAAGAGAATGAGGAGAGAAGCAGTTGGTGAGGTTAGAGGGATAGAAAAGACTCAGAGAGCAAGACCTTGTGTACTAGGGGAGGGTCTGAAGGTATCTTGAGGGCAGTGGGAAGCCACAGAGCTTTCCACAGAAGAAAGACACCATCAGAAGCACCTTTTAAGATCACACCTGGTACAGGAGAAGAATTGGAGTGAGAAGTGAGACAGGGCAAACTAGCTAAGAGACTCTTGCAGTAGCAGCCATGAGAGAAGATAGCCTTTGGGTCTAAGTATTGCCTGATTGATGAGGATCTGGTCCAGGTTTGAGAGCTCTTTACAAGAAGGATAAAGTGGCTAAGGAACAGGGCAAGTGAGGCTCAGAGAGACTGCCTTTCTCTTATCTCCCCAGTGTCTGCAGGTAGTGGAGATCAGAGCTTCACCCTGGTGGGACAGGTAGCCCCCACCCCTGGCCGCTGAGCACACCTTGGCATTCGGTTGTATCAGCCCAGCTTCTTTATCATGTGGTCCCTGAAGTTGCTGGAAAAGCTGAGCAGATAGAGCCAGAAAGGTGAAGGAGGCAGCCCTCTCTGTTCCTTTAACTCATTATGTCTCTTAGGCCTTCTCTACTGAGCCTGGACACAGTAAACCAAACTTCTGTGCTCCCTGCCATCCCAGAGTTCATGACAAAAGTAGTCACTCAGAAAGATACGTGACTCTGAGCTGTGAGAATTACAGGGTCAAGAGCAGAGGTGGCATTCAAAATATTTAACAACCTGGACAGCACATGCACAAGCCACTCAGAACGGGCCTCTGCCATAACTCTCAGACAGGGCCGCAGAGCCTTCTGCTTGCCACAACGTGGCTTAGCCTCTGGCCTATGGGCCAGGCTGGAGGGCCCTGGGGAGGAGCTGAGGTCATGGAGGGCAGCATCCCAGGACTCAAGGTACTGACTACATAGCAACCAAGGTGGGAGTTTTTCCGTATTTCAGGCACAACGGTCCTGGTGTCTACCTACTGATCTAGAAGGGAGTCTGGGAAGGCTTCCTGGAGGAGGTGACATCTGAGCTGAGATCTGAAGGCAGGACCTGTGAAGCCGGGAGCAGCAGTAGGAGAAACAGCTGTGGAAATGCTCCGAAGTGGGCCAGACAGTGGGGTATTTGAGGGCATGAAAGGGGCGGGGCACGTAGTGAGAGGAAGCAGAGTGACCAGCAGGAGACATGCCCTCTGGGCCCTGGAGCCAGGGAAGGGCTCACATCTCCATGCGTGTGGGGTGCGGGGAGACTGGTCCAGGTATCACTGCAGGAGCTCAGGTGAGATGTGGCTGTGGCTTGGACAGAGGGGGAGAGGAGCGGGCAGGATGGGGAGAGAGTAAGAACCAGCAGGATTCCATGAGGGGTGAGTATGGGGGTGAGGCAGAGGGGAGGGGTCCTGAGAGGGGGCCTTGGTGTCCAGCGTGTGCTGCTGGTGCTGCATCGCTCACCGGGATGTGCCAGCGGAGGAGGCCCCTTTGGAGGCAGAGGCCGCGCTGTGGACTGTTGAGTTCGAAGTTGGCAGGTGGTGTGCACCTAGTTCCTGAGCCTTCACGCGCTCACTTCTAAGACCCAGGAAGTAACACCTGCTTTATGGAGTTGTGAATGTCATTACAAACACGTCAGGAAGCACCTCACCCACTATAAGCCAGCAGTGACCATAGGTGGTCAGTGGTAGTCGTTGCTTTTGATTAAATGTGTATGATCAGGAATCCTGCAAGATCCTGTTACAAAGAGGAGGCACGTATGGTACCTCTTCTCCTTCGTGACATGCAGTTTTGGAGGCCCTGCCAGCAGTGGTGATGATGATGGTGAGATGGGAGTGGTGGTGATGACCGCCTCCCTGGCTTTTTGAAGTGGGTCAGACATCGGTCCCCCTCATTTAGGGAGCTGGTCTTGTGTGGAGGAAGGGTCCCTGGGCTGGGATTCAGATATTTAGCTCTGCTTCTGCCTCAGGCAGGTCACGTAGTCTCTCTCAACCTTAGTATCTTCAGATGTAAAAGGGGTTTGGGTGACAATATGTACCTCTCAGGATGGTGGTAACATTCAAACCAAATGACTTGTGCAGAGTTAATGGAATGCAGAGTGGTGCTTAGTAAAAGTTACGGCTCTTGTTCTTTCTTACATGACCACGGTTCCTGTGGCTTAGGAAAGGAAGTAGAAAGTCATATCCAGCCCCTCCCAGCAGGACCTCAGCCCCCTCCGGCCTTTGCCTCCTGTCTCCTCCCCTTCTCCTGCTGTGATCCAGCCCTAGAAAGCAACGCTGCCTTCTCTACATACACCTACCCTCAGCATGGCATGCCCTTTTCTCACCCTCTGCCTGTCAAACGTCTTCTTTGTCTCCAGGGCCCAGGCAAGTGCCACCTCTTGCAGGGAGCCTTTCTGATGCTGCCAAGGAGAGCTCACAGCTCCGTCTCTCTTGTTCCCCCCAGCAATGTCACTCTGCCCTCCCTTGAACACATCCAGTGCTCAGCCTTGGGGTACAGTGCAGACCTGTGTCCTTGACTGTAAGCCTTAGAGCCTGTGACCTTGTCTGTTACAATCTCATACGATCCTCAACACTGAGCATGGGTTCATACACAGAAATCACCTAACTGGGTGGAACTGAATTAACTTGACTGATGGAGGCTCAGGCAGCAGCTCTGACACCTTGTCCGTGGCTCCAGGCAAGGGCTGTGAGTCAGCATGGGGACTGAAAGGCCTGTAGCTGAGCAGACACTGTCCCAGACACGTCAGAAAGGAACAGGTTGTTTGGGACGGATGTTTTTATTTATTTTTTTTAATTTGTTTTTTAATTGGAGTGAAAGTGAAAGAAAGTGAAGTCACTCAGTCGTGTCTGACTCTTTGCGACCCCATGGACTGTAACCCACCAGGCTCCTCCATCCATGGAATTTTCCAGGCAAGAATACTGGAGTGGGTTGCCATTTCTTTCTCCAGGGGATCTTCCTGACCCAGGGATAGAAAATGGGTCTCTCGCATCGCAGGCAGACGCTTTACCGTCTGAGCCATAATTGGAGTATAATCGTTTTATAACATGTTAGTTTCCGCTGTAACAATATAAATCGGTTGTAAGTATACATATAGCCCTTCCCTCTGCTCCCTCCCAGCCCGCACTCCATCCCACCCGTCCCCATCGCACCCATCTAGGTCATCACAGAGCACCAGGCTGAGCTCCCTGTGCTACACAGTAGCTTCCCACCAGAGATCCATTTGACACAGGGAAATATATATATATATATATGTCAGTGCTACTCTCTCAATTCACCCCACCCTCTCCTCCCCACCTTGTGTCTACAAGTCTGTTCTCTATATCTCTCTATGTTTCTCTTCCTCCCCTGCAAATAGATTCATCAGTACCATTTTGGGCAGATGGTTTTGTAGATGATGTCAAAAGGACTTTCCTCAGTTCAGCTACGGAGCAGCCGTGCCCACCACCTCTGGTAGCTGGTCCATTGCAGTCAGTCTGCTCTGAGGAGCGACAGGGGTATCTAGCCCTACCTGATAGTGAAGTTAGGGACCCTTCTCTTGGGCCTGGGTCAGCCCTGGCTCCATGGCTCTTCCTGCCCCAGGCTCACCCCTCCCATCCAGCCTCACTCCAGCCAGTGATTGATCTCCAGGACAAACCTTGCCTATGATCACACAGCTTCAAACCTTCTGATGGACGAACCCATTGCTAGAACCTGCCCCGGAGGCCTTCCAGGCTCCAGCCCTGCATCCTTCATAGCATCCAGGCTCTCAGTGTCCACTGTTCCTGCTGCTTCTCACATTTCTAAGGATAGGGCTACATTTCAGACTTCCTGCCGTGGATCTTTTTGTTTTGAAAACATTATGCTCACTTGAAATCTTGCTTGGAGCCTGCTTCGCCTAGTTCCATCAGGGTAGAACTGACCCCTCCCTGCCTAGATCCCCCTGTGGATCACAGACTGTCCCATCCTACCTGGAACACTTGGTACCTTTTAATACAAGGAGCACATCTTGTGAACCATCGTTAGCAGTGGACTTTATAAAAAACAGTGCGTGCTGCTCAGGACTGACACACAGGTCCTGAGTGGCCCCAAGAAACGCTGTTCCTTAGAATGCTCGCAATAGCCCTGGAAGGTTGGTATAAGGATCTCCCTTTGCAGATGAAGAAGCTGAGGCTCAGAGAGGTTAATTAGCTTGCTCTGTGTCACACAGCTCTTCTGAATCAGAGCTGGGATTTGCACATGTGTCAGGCCCCTGCTAGCTCCATCTTCCCAGCTACCAGTTCTGGTCTGGGTCTGACACACACAGGAGGCAGTCAGTAACTGCTTGCTGATGAAAGAATGAGCATGAAGCTACTAAATGGAAAAAAACGATGTGTCAAGGACGGCTGGCTTGCTTGGTCTTTTAAAAATAAAAGAGGCTTTCTCTTATAGTTCTATGGACATGGTTGAAAAAAGTGATGGTGTCATGCAGCATCTTAGATTGTTTTTGGACTGTCCACATTTTTAAGCAGATCATAAGACCATCATTATCTCTGCCGTACAGCGTGGAAAACTACCTCACTCTGAAAGCAGCTTGATGTTGAATGTCCCCAGCTAGCGGACAACAAGGAGAGGGTACATAGAGAATGACACAGCTGGTCTTTGGAAAGCCAGTTAAGGCATTGGGTGTTATTCTTTACCCCGCCCAACCATGGTGAGTTGTTAGGTTGTGTAGGCAGAGTCCCTGTGGCTAGAGTCCAATTTTCTGTCCTGAATTGCTTCATGCCGAAAATGCTTTGCTTTTGTTATTCCCCACCAAAGAGAAAAAAAGAAAGGAGATCCAACCAAGAGGGAGTGAGGAAGGACAGAAACTTTGAAATACCCAGAAGAAAGCTCAAGTGAGCCTGTTTCAAAGATATAATCAGCAGCAGAAGTCCAGAAAAAAAAAAAAATCCATGCACAACCGTGTTAAGGTTGGAAATTACAGACCACAATCCTTGGGGTAGAGCTCCTCTTTGCTCATACGTCTGGGAGCAACATGACCAGCTTAGCTTGGATCAACAGGCTCCATGTCTGAAGAGGAGATGCTTAAGGCTCTAAAGGCATCTCTGAGCCAAGGGTCTCTGGGACCCCTCGAGCAGGGGCAGCAGGGACTCCCAGAAAGGAGGTGTGACCCTGAACCTTCACCATCCCTGCTTGGCGGAGTCCCTGGTGCCCGTTCCCTTGCAGGTCCTGACCCGTTCAGGCTTAGAGTCCATCTGGATATAGTAGAAACCCTGGCCCTCCTAGTCAGTGGGGCCTGGAAGTTCACTGCAGTTTTTCCAGCCACAGAGTCCTTAGGGCTGACTGTGGATGCCTACTGTCCTCTCCCGTCCACATGATGAAGGCCCAGCACACAGCTTGGGCTTCTGCCCCAGTTTCCTCTTCTGGCCCATGGTTCCCACCTGGGACTGGATGACTGTTCTGAAGCTCAGTGAGCTTGGCTGCCAGACCTGAACCCCATCATACTCACTCCAGCTGTCTGGGGACCTGTATGAGTAGGCAGGCACCCATCATTAATAGCACTGAATAATTATTATTGATGACTAAGGATTATGATGATTCCTTAAATAACAGTTCTTATGGTTAATAAACTAGTGATTTAACCATGATTTCCAGGCCAGACTGCCTGGGTTCAAAGTTCTGGCTCCATTATTTATTGTGTGACTTTGGGCAATTTTGTGGGCTTCCCTGGTAACTCAGCTGGTAAAGAATCCACCTGCAATGAAGGAGACCCAGTTCGATTCCTGAGTCAGGAAGATCCATCTGCTGGAGAAGGGATAGACTACCCACTCCAGTATTCTTGGGCTTCCCCAGTGGCTCAGATGGTAAAGAATCCTCCTGCAATGTGGGGTTTGGTCCCTGGGTTGGGAAGATCCCCTGGAGAAGGGAACGGCTTCTCAGTGCAGTATTTTGGCTTGGAGAATTCCATGGACAGAGGAGCCTTCTAGGCTCTAGTCCATGGGGTTGCAAAGAGTCAGACAGGGCTGTTTCACTTTCACTGGACTCTTAATACTGCAGAGAAAGATAATTTTTCCTACTTCACAGAACTGTTTATGAGGGTTAAATGAGTTAATATTTGTAGAGTGTTTAGGACAATGCCTAGCTCACTATAACTACTACATTGCTGACTAAAATTACAATAGTAGCAATAATAATCCTCTTCACCAACAATTTGTGGAACCTTTGCTACATGACAGGTGCACAAGCACTGCAGCAACCCAAGATGTAGGGCCTTTTGGTATCCCTGCGTTTCAGACACAGAGGCTTGGGGAGGTTAAGGATGCAGCCCAGGGTCACCAGCTGGGAGGAAACAGAGCCAGAGGTCAAAGCCAGACTCTGATTTCGGAACCAGTGCTTCTGAACCTTCAGTAAGGACTTACTGAGCTCCAGTAAGTTTCCCAATCACTCCTCTTTGAATCTCTAGATGGAGACCGGCACTTCTGATAGAGGAATGTTCAAGAAAAGTAAACTCAGAGCAGTAAGTAGGCTCGAAGACACTGGTGGGATGAGGCTTCAGATGCTGGTGGGGCCGAGATCATGGTATTTGGGTCTTATCTCCCAGCTGAAGCCCAGTCTCCCCCAGGACAGGAGACAAGCTTTTCTTCTTCTGTGCCTCCTTTAGAATGGATGGACATCTGAGCCCTCCACAGCACACTGCAGCAAGTCCTTGATCTACAGCTACTTCACCCGGGATGTCAGTGGCCAGAGTTGACCAGAGTCCATCGGCACTGTACATTAGCTGTGGTAATGCCCAAGGTTTGCTCGTGATGAACTTGTTCTTATTGTTCAGTTGTTAAGTTGTGTCCAACTGGTTGTGGCCCCATGGACTGCAGCCAGGCTTCCCTGTCTTTCAGTGTCTTCTGGGGTTTGCTCAGACTCATGTCCATTCAGTTGGTGATGCCATCCAGCCATCTCATTCTCTTTCACCCGCTTCTCCTCCTGCCTTCAGTCTTTCTCAGCATCAGGGTCTTTTCCAATGAGTTAGTTTTGACCATTGGGTGGTCAAAGTATTGGAGCATTAGCTTCAGCATCAGCCCTTCCCATGACTATTCAGGGTTGATTTCCTTTTGGATTGACTTGTTTGGTCTCTTGCTGTTCAGGGGACTCTCAAGAGTCTTCTCCAACACCACAGTTTGAAAGCATCAATTCTTTGGTGCTCAGCCTTCTTTATAGTCCAACTCTCACATCCATACATGACTACTAGAAAAACCATAGCTTTGACTAGATGGACCTTTGTTGGCAAAGTAATATCTCCCAGCTTTTTAATATGCTGTCTAGGTTGGTCATAGCTTTTCTCCCAAGAGAAAGTGTCTTTTAATTTCATGGCTGCAGTCACTATCTGCAGTGATTTTGGAGCCCAAGAAAATAAAATGTGTCAATGTTTCTACTTTTTCCACATCTATTTGCCATGAAGTAATGGGACTGGATGCCAAAAAATAATCTTAGGGTTTTTTGTACATGTGCTAAGTCGCTTCAGTAGTGTTCCACTCTGCGACCCCAGAGACTGTAGCCTGCTGGGCTCCTTTGTCTTAATGTTGAATTTTAAGCTAGCTTTTTTACTCTCCTCCTTCACCCTCATCAAGAGGCTTGAATAAAATCTTTGACATGAAAAAAAAAAACAAAAGAGGCTCTTTAGTTCCTCTTTGATTTCTGTCATTAGAGTGGTATCATCTGCATATCTGATGAACTTAAGGAGAGTTTAAATTCAGCCAAGGAGGTGATGCCTCCACACCCTAGCCTGATTTCAGACTTCCATTGCAGAGACCTTACAGGAAAGGGGAGAGGGTGTATACTTTCACCAGACTCAGAGCACAGAATGCTGAACTGAGTACAAGGTAGGCTTAGGGAGCAGGGTGGAGTTGTAGCTACAGGAGAGTCGAGGTTCTCTCATCTACAATTCTGACCTGTGATGACCTACTTTTTGAGGGTTTAAATTTTAGTAACCTGAAAGAAAATACTCGTAAAGGTAGGTATTGATCTATAGAGGTAAAAACCATCAAGTCAATTGTGCCAGATAATGCAAATTTATTTTTAAATGTTAGACAGTAGAAAAGGCAGTGAATTAGTCATATTACTATGTAATTTGACTTGAAATCCATTTAAGAGACATACATTGAGTTTGGGCAAAGCACTAAGTGGAAAAGAGAGAAAGGAGCTACAAAGAAGCCCCAAGATGTGAACTTTGCTTCCAAACCCTTCCACCCCAGTGATCTTGTGGTTGCCAAAGCCACGGCTTTATTTATTTATTTTTTTTTTAACATGGAAAGAGATGAGACAGTCCTTCATGATTAGGCTTAATTCAGCCAGAGACTTTGCCCTTAAAAACAGGCCTGGTTTTTATGTCATCTGCTTTCTGTATAAAAAACCACATTAGTTTATTCATTAAAACCTAGAGTTGATTGTCTGGTCCTTGGAATAGACAGGTTATTTGATTTTTTTTTTTTTAACTTAAGAAAAAAATGAATGCGGTATTTGTATAGGGCCTGCTCTGCTGGGTACCATGCTGAGCTCTGAGGGGATGGTGCTGGGCAGAGTCCCGATCCCTGCCCTTGGGGAACCTGCAGTGTGGGACTCACTCAACAAAGTGTCCCAGACAGTACTTGATTACAGACCTGAGATGTGCCACAACGGAAATCTCCGGTAAACAGCCAGAGGAGCTCACTTGGTCTGGCAGTTGGGGGCTTCTCTGAGGAGATGGTGTTTAAGCCGAGAGTGGGGCAGGATGGTTTTGGATTAGGCAGCCAAGGGGAGAGCAAACCAGTTTCCAGGCAGAGGGCCAGCGTGTCCAGGGTCTCAGGTTGGGAAGAAGAGGACCTAAAAGGAAGCCAGTGTGCAGAGAGCAGAGACTGGGGGTAGATGGATGTACTGAGAAACCACGTGTTGCAGAAACTGGGCCCTAGAAGCAGCCTTTCAGGGCTGCTTGTGGACTTTGGATTTGACCTTCAAAGGAATAGGGAGCTGTCAAAGGGTTTTAGATGGGGGAGATGATTTCATGAGTATTATTTAAAATTCCCTCTAGCTTCTGGATAGTGAGAGGATAGGAGTAGAGGATGGGGGAGACCAGTTAGGAGATGACTTCAGGAGTCCAGGTGAGACATGGTGGTGGCTTGGTAAGGGTAGAGGCGCTGGAGAGGAAGAAAACCACTTTAAGAGGTGTCTGCTTAGGAGGTAGGACAGACAGGGCCTGGTAACTCACTGCCTGTGGGTAGTAAGGCACAGAGGGTGCCAAGGCAGCCAGCCCTCCAGGCTTCTGGTGGGGCAACTGCTAGGTGGTAGTACCATTTACTGTGATTGAATGTGCTGGAAGAAAGCTAAAAAAAAATGCTCAAAGCAAAACACTAGGAGACTCTTAGGTCACAAGAAAGAATCTAACACTGACCAAGAAGTGGGGAAAAGACAGCAAACTTGCAGTCCCTCAAAGCGTAAGTGCAAATGGCCAAGAAATAGACAAAGATACTCAGCTGTTATTCAAAAGCTGCAGATTAAAATAACGAGGCTACATTTACCTATCACACTGACAGTGGTAAAAGAGCACCCTAATGCCTAATGTTGTCGAGAGTACAAGGAACTGGCATGCTGGTATACTGCTGGTAGAAGTTGAAAGTGATATGTGTCTTGGGCGTGTTGGTGAGCATGGGGTAAATTAAGATTTTTTACTGTTAAAAAATATCCTGTAAGTACTTAACAACCACACAAAGATATATGTGCAGAGATATTATTTACAGCAGTGAAAAATTGCAAACATCCCAGATGTCCATACATCGGAAATTACACATCTATGTAATTGTTTAAAAAGTAGATTAAAATTAGTGTGTATAAAGTGATCCATTGTGTAAACTCCCTGGATGTGTATCTATTTGAATAGCTGTACATGTGGATACATATACCAAGTGGTTTAGAAGGAAATCTAAAATCATATTGCTAGTGATAGATGAGTTTTTACTGTATTTGGGTAAATAGAGAAAATGATACTTTAAAGGAAGAGAAGACAATAACTTTAGTGTATTGTAGTTAAAGTGTTGCTATAAGGAAACCATGGAAGGGAGTCACTAATTCTGACGGGGTGGTGGAAGCAGGCTTCACAGAAGCGGTGTGACTGGACTGAGAATGAATAATCAGGCCGACATTTGTTTTCCGGTTTCTACACAGCTTTGTAGCTCGTATTCAAAAGAAATAGGGAACTCCCCAGAAAGGAAAAAACTGAACTGGTTCTGCAAACCTTTCTGTCTGTTTGCTCCCTGGTCATAAAAAATTCATGCCAATTAATTTAAAACCGGATGACAGGGAATGGCAGCTTAAAGACTCAACAACAGCTTCGATCGGTGTCCGATACAGTCACTGTGCCGCTGTCTCCCACATCCCCCGGCTCAGTTGGATTTTATCCTCGTTTGCAGCAGCAGTGGCTTTCCTGGATCCTTTGTCATCAGCTCTATTTCCTTGGTTACTATCGTGGATCTTTGAATAAGGAATTGCTTTCACGTCACATGTTCTAAACTTGGTTTTAGAAATTATGCAGCTTCCTACCAGAAGGTCCTTTTGGGAGCTTAAATACGCCTTGATAGGTCTAGTTACTTTGTGGAAAAACTGGTGACCCAACAGAACAGGATGACCCTGCCTTGGTTTGCAAACAGAACTTAATTGGTGGCCTTATGACATGGAATTGAAAACGTGGGGTCTGAGGAAGGCCAGAAGGGAAACTGAATACACCCACAGAGCCCAGGGCCAGGAGTAGGCCGTGAGGGCCCCCGTCCCGGGGTCCTCCAGTTACCAGCTGTGTGACCTCCAACAGCTTTCCTGACACATAATAAGCATCAGGTGTTTTTCCTGTTTCAGCTTTGAAACAGGATGGTCTTAGATTCCAAGGTCTGGCCACAGCAAAGTGATGGAATTGAAAACAGCCTTCCCAACATAAGGCAGGAATCCTGCTGGGAGGAGCGTAGACATGGATAAGCATTTACAATTTCAAACATCAATTATTTTAATGACAATTAGAAAAAAGTATGGGCTTCCCTGGTGGCTCATACAGTTAGAAATCAGCCCACAATGTGGAAGACCCAGGTTCGATCCCTGGGTCAGAAAGATCCCCTGGAATAGGAAATGACAACCCACTCCAGTATTCTTGCCTGAAGAATTCCATGGGCAGAGAAACTTGGAGGGCCATAGTCTACAGATTCGCAAGAAGTCAGACACGGCTAAGCGACTAACACATTCACACACACACACACAAAAATATATAAACAGTGCAGCAAACCTGTGACTGCATAGGTATTTGTACAAAGCGTGATTGTGATGAAAATTTCCCTTAAATTGTTAACAACTTTCTTTTTTGCAATTATAGAATCCATCCTAATAGAAAGGTGGTCTTCCATTGGGCTATAGAGAAAAGACGAAGAAACAAAGAACTCAGAAACATTTAAAAAATTGTTTTGGAGTATAATTGATTTACCATGTTGCGTAAAGTTTCAGGTGTACAGCAAAGTGGATCTGTTACACATATACACATAGACACTCTTTCTTATACTCTTTCCCTATATAGAGGAGCCTGATGGGCTGCAGTCCATGGGGTCATAAAGAGTTGGGCATGACTGAGCGACTAACACTTACTTAGTGTGAGAAGCTTTTTAAAAAAATCCATTAAACATAGAGTTAAGTAAAATATGTGAATTGATTTGGAAAGATTAGTATGTGGTAGTAGAGTGAGACACCGAAAATCCAGAAGGTGGTTCCAACGTGACTGCAGCAGGCCTTGGACAGATGGCCAAACCTCCCTGCGTTACCGTTCTCTCACCTGTAATATCTCAGGGTGGTTATGAGGATCATAAGATAATATCCATAGACATCACTGGCTCACTAGCTGTCACATAGTAGGGACTCAAATATATGAGTTTCTTTCCCTTGTCCTTAGCCTCGCCTTTCTAGGTTGAAAGTGATCTCTGAGGAATCACTGCGCCAGTGCTTTCAATGCAGGGGGCTTGGGTCAGTCCCTGGTCTGGGAACTAAGACCCACATGCACTGCAGCGTGGCCAAAAAAAATAAAATAACAATGAAAGTGATCTCTGAGATTGCCCAGACTGGCTCCCTTACTTTCCATGTGATGTAATTGAAGCCCGATTGGGGAAAGACCAGCTCCTAAAGTCACATGCTCCTAACTCCACTGGTCTCAGACGTGTGCAATGCCTGGCAGATGTGACCACAGGCCTGAAAGGTCTTTGAGAAACTGACAAAAGGCATGGGAATGCAAATGAGTTCATTGCACGAGCCGCAGTCATGGTGGTGGGGAAGGGGTAGTCATGATCTGCATGGTCCTTTCCAGGGTAGTACATCTTCATAGCCCCTTCTTTGCAAAATGGTGAACTCTGTAATGATAAACTCTATACCAACAAAGGTCCATATAGTCGAATGTATGGTTTTTCCCGTCATCATGTATGGATGTGAGAGTTGGAAATCGTATAGAAAGCCAAGCACCGAAGAATTGATGCATTTGAACTGTGGTGTTGGAGAAGACTCTTGAGAGTCCCTTGAACTGCAAGGAGATCCGGCCAGTCCATCCTAAAGGACATCAGTTCTGAATGTTCATTGGAAGAACTGATGCTGAAGCTGAAACTCCAATACTTTGGCCACCTGATGCGAAGAACTGACTCATTGGCCAAAACTGTGATGCTGGGAAAGATTGAAGGCAGGAGGAGAAGGGGACGACAGAGGACGAGATGGTTGGGTGGCATCACCAACTTGATGGACATGAGTTTGAGTAAACTCCGGGAGTGGACAGGGAAGCCTTGCATGCTGCAGTCCATGGGGTCATAAGGAGTTGGACACCCCTGAGTGACTGAACTGAACTGAACTGAAACTCTGTAGAGAGGGAAAAAATCTGGAAAAATACCCCCAGATGTTGGGAGTGTATTAATATAGTAGCATTTTTCTTTGCTCTGTTTCTCCTGGTATTCATGATTGCTTGCATTTTGACATCTATGAAAAATAAAAATAAATGCCAAAAATATTAGAAAGCTGAGTTTTCTGTACTGCAAGTTGGGAGATTTTGATGCACTTCTTAGCCTGTGACTATTATCACACTTCATTTTTTGACTATCACACTTCAGTTTTGAAATTCTCCTCCAGCTCCTAATCATTAGCAACTTCCCCAGTTACATGGGATCATACGTGGTTTATAACCAATACTGTGTATAAAAACCTGTGCTGCCTTTTAGTCCAGTGGTCTCAAGGGATTAATTGTGATCATCTTCTTGTTTTGCAGATGGAAAAACTGAGAATCATAGAGGGCTAGTGATCTCTTGGATACCTGGTCAGTAGGTAAGTGACAATGCTGAAAGCGAGCCTGAAATAAGGTCTATGTCTAGTCTCTGTGATTCAGTCTCTGCAGGCCCGTCTCCCCAATCTTGCGATTTTTCTGATTTGCACAGTTCAAGTTAGGAAATAAGATGAGTCGGTCTGAGGCATTTGGGTATTATTTGCACTTGTGGTTTCTGTTTGTTCCCACTATTGAATTGGAATGATTAACAAGTAGCTGTATGAAGGCTTCTTAAGTGTCTCCTGGCCCATCCTGGGAATGACAGTGATCTTGGGTGGCCTTGGCCTGCAGTGGCTTGAAGCAGGGTTTCATTTCCGACCAGAGATCGAGGTCGGGCCACGGCATTGAGAGCGCTGAATCCTAGCCACTAGAGCAGCAGGGACTGTGGCCCATCAGCTGGGTAGAAATGAATTTCTGCATGGAGATGGAAAGCAGTGAAGCAAGTAAAGTCTTTATTAGAAGGAGCAAGAGGACGGTGCATGTGGACAGATACACAGGCGGGCTCAGAGAGAGAGATTTGCTGAGCTGCGCCCTGGTGGGGGTTTGAATCACTTTTATGGGGCATGTCTTCCTGGTTTCCTTTGGCCCATCATTTTGCTTCGCCTGGTCCTGAGTCTGCATTTGGTGTGTCTCAGGGTCCCCAGCTGTGTGTGTGCCCATCTCTTAACCAAGATGGATTCTAGCAAAGAGGCTTATGAGCATTTGATATCACTTACGCTGAGGTGATACCCCCTCTCTTTCGGCCTCCAAGGAGCCTTTCTGCGCACATGTGGTTGGGAAGGTCTCCTTGATCTCGGGAATGAGGAGTATGTGGTCTTTTATCTGGGCGGGGCCCAGCCTCCTCCATCCTCCTCCTTTTACGGAGTTTCTGCTGTTGAGTTTTTGTCCACAGGGGAGAAGCTGTGCAGCCTGGAGCCCACCCGTCTCCTGCCTCAGTAGGGTGGGTTAAAACCTGGCCCCTGCCGTGTGCCTAATGGGACATCACTGCCCCTTCTTCAACACACCCAAGACTTTGGTTCGTGGAGAACAGAGAGCCTTGCACTAGGGGCGGCAGGAGGTCAGGGTTCCTGTCACACAGCGAGCTGCTCTGTGACCTTGAACAAGCCACTTAACTCAGGGATACATTCTTTTTCAGACCATTTTTCCCCCCAGAATGTGTGTTGCTGGCCTCTGTGCCAGGCACTGAGGCTAACGAGATAAATACAACACAAGCTTTGCCCGGGAGGCACTCACAGCCCAATTTATGAGCTCCTCCATTTCCTCATTACTGTCTGATCATGAGAATTTCTAACATCTGCTTTGGAGTCTATAATCTCCAGGGCATTTTGTGATCTTCCCTGAAACACCATAAGATGGAAAGAAGTTGTTATTGCCGTTTTGCTAAGGAGAAAACTACAGCTTAGAGGGTTGGCCATACAGTGAGTGAGGCTTAGAGCTGCCCCTGAATCTACATATACTAGCTTCCAAGCCGGGACTAAAATGTTGGGGAGATCAGCAACCAGAAGGAACCTACCCTGGTGGAGAGATACTTCAATGCAAGGAGTACTTTCCTGCATCTAACTGGATAGTCCAGAAACCAATGTCTTCTCTGATTGAGAGTGAGTCAGCCTTGGGCTCTAGGTCTGCTGATAATCAGAGGAAGATATGCTGCACTCCCAGAGTCGCCTCCTTCGGGAGACTGCGATTCAGCATATCAGAGTGAGCCCGCCATGGTCCAGAGGGGCGCAGCACCCCCTCTTCTGCGGGACCGTCCTGAGTGCTGTTGCCTCCCACCAAAGCTTAATGATCCTGGGAGCTTCTGCTTTTGCAGAGTTGCCTGGCCTCGGACAAGACATGGAGACTTGATAGAAATTAGAGGCTGTGCTGTTTGTTTGTGGGCATGACAGCTTCTGGAGCTGGAAGCTCTTGGACTCCCTCACAGTCTGGAATTTCAAAGAGTGCGTGAATCACCTCAGAGACTGGGCCTGGCTTTTCTGTTTCACAGTGTGTGTTGTACATTGTGAATTGTGGCCATCTTTGATGAAGATGATGTGTGTGATGTCTGGGAGCTGCAGGATTTGTGGCGAATGTGTGTGTGCCTGTGTGGGGCGTGGGGTTCTTAAGGAACGTGTGCGTGCACGTGTGTATGTGTTTTAATCTCTAGGAAGCAATTCTCATATGAAAAAAACAAAACACTTACGGGTGTAATTTTTCAACAGGACTCAGAAATGGGCTTTTAATAAGCATCATTAAACTCTTTGATTACAAGGGGAGGCCAGCATGCTTTCATCCTGGCTTAGATCACACAGCTCTCCCTGGCTCTGTTCTTGGGGGTCAGATGAAAACTCCTGCTATTCATACCGGTCTCTCCAAAGTGCCCCTCCCCTCTCTTGCCCTCCCCGGCCCCTGCCCCTACCCTGTGCTTTCTGATCTCTCCGCTTGGACCTCGACGCAGACAGGGCTGGTGTCAGGACTGACAGATGATAGCCGCGGGTACGCCTGGAATCTGAGCGTCCCGTGTCTCGCCCTGTCCCAGCAGGCAACTTTAGAGTCTTTGTTTAGGAGGTGCTCTGAGGCCAGAGATCCGGGGCCCCTTCCTTCCCCGCAGGGTCACTTACAGCCACTGCCACCCAGCAGGACTGTGAGTGCGTACAGACCCTTTCCTGCATGGATTGGGTTTCCCCTTGTCTGACACGGGAGGATGAGAAGCTGTGCTGAAAGACAGGTTTCTCTCTGAACTGAAAGCACTCCGCCAGGTCTCCAAAGGAAGCTGGTTCCCAGAGCGATTATCTTTCCTGAACTGAGAGCAAGGTGCTCTGTTGACAGGAAGCCCGGTAGGTTTAGCAACAGGCTTATCAGGCTGTGCTGCAGGAATGTTCATTCATGTCAACAGGTCTGGGTTTGTGCAATTCTGTTCTGAGACTGGTGTGTTCTGATTTGCCCGGGTCCTTCTCAGAGGCAGTGCCCCCCATAGGGTGTGGAGTTCTGCTTCAGTTGTCTTTGTTCCCCCCACGGGACCCAGCCCAGGGGTACCTGGCCTGGGGCTGAGTGTGAGGTGTTTGTGGTCTACATAGAAGCCACTGGCTCCAGGCAGCAGACTGGTCCTGGGTGGGGTATTCATGCCTCAATTAATATATCAGGCCCTCATTAGAGTTCTCTTACTGTACCAACTACTCATTTTCTCTGTGCCTTGGTTGGTCTTGGAGGGTCTGCCCTATCTGAAATGTTCTATCAAGTTCTTATAGGGTCTTGGGCCTCCCTGGTGGCTGAGATGGTATAGAATCTGCCTGAAATGTGAGTAGACCTGGGTTCAATCTCTGGGTTGGGAAGATCCCCTGAAATAGGGAATTGCTACCCACTCTAGTATTCTTGCCTGAAAAATCCCATGGGCAGTGGAACCTGATGGGCTCCCTTCCATGGGGTGGCAGAATCGGACATGACTGAGCAACTAAAACCACACCCACACACACGCATTGATTCTTATCAGCAGCTTTTTTGCAGTGGCCAACCTCTGGTCCTTAAGGCCCCAGTCATTGGCTCAAAACTGGTTTAAAACTAGACAAACCACTGAACATTAAAGTCCTGCTACACCTCCCAGATGGGTATGCTGCCTTGACCTTGAGGCTGACCCAGCCAGCCTTCCAGAGCTGTGGCCACAGCCATTCAGTGTTAGTTCTCCAAATACCCTCAGTCATTGCTTTCAGGGACATCCGTTTTATTAAGAACCTGCTATGCAAAGCTCTGTGATAACATATTTGATATATTTTTTCTAATTTTATACCCATTTTCCAGATGGGATAACTAAGTTTCAAAGACATTAACATACCTGTAATGTATAAGTAGTCAGTGATCATGCTAGGACTTGAACCCAGGTGTTTGGATTAGAAAACAGAAACTCTGCATTTCTGTAAAGCATATAGCATACAGTGGCTAGCAGAAAATAGTTGTCACATATTAGTGATACTTTTTTTAAAAGTAATTTTTTTGATAAAGCATTCATCACATTGTACCCTAATTGATGGTTCTTCTGTGGTCCTCTCCCACTGGACTGTGAGTTTCTTAAGAAGAGAAACTGGAGCCCCAGCCTCTAGCAAAGTATAGGATTTAGAGCATCTGATCAATAAATGTTTGAATGATTTAAAAATAGTCAGAATATCTCCTTGTGCTGGTTGTTGGCTATGTGCCAGGTGAAATGCCAAGTGCTCTGTATGTATATTATTTTGTTTAATTCTTAAAACAACCCTGTGAGATAGATGTTGTTATTGTAATATTCATAATAAAGAAAGTAGAGGCTTGCAGAGCTTTGGGTAACCTTTCTAGGTTGCACCGTTGCTAAGTGGCAGAGCTGGGAACGGGACCCTGGCTGACTGCCACCTGTGATGTCGTGTCTCGTCCAGATGCTCTGGCCTTCCCAGGATGTCCCAGCATCCCTCACAGCCGTAACCGATGCCCAGGGCTCCTCCAGGGGCTTCCTGTGAAGCTGTCACTCAAATCCAGCGCCTGTTCATCCGAATCTGTGTGAGCTCTCCATCCAGAAGAGGCAAAGCTGGTGAAGGCTGGGGGGGCCACAGTCACATGTGAAAAACAGCGTGAAGAGCCACGAATAAAATAGACAAGAAAAGGGTTTCCTCCTGGAGAGTAAACCATCTGATTTATAAGACACAAGCAGGGGCAAAGTCGACATCAAAAGGTACAAGCTTCTGAGAACAGTGGTGAAGTGATTCAGCAGCGTTTTCTGGGGGCATCTCTTAGGCTCGGCAAGGAGGCTGCTGCAGACTCCTGGCAGGGGGTGAGGTCAGGCGAGGGGAAAGGCCTCGGTGCCTTGATCCCCGGGGAGGGCCTTCCCTTCTGAGACCTTCCCACAAGACCTCATGAACCGATGATTTATTTCATCATGGGGAGTTCATCTTATGCAAGCCGAAGAAATGGTACTCCGCCTTCATTGCCACAAGATAATTGACCCTTTGTGACTCTGTTCAGAGGGGAGCAGGAGCATGTGCTTTTAGTGAGCGTGAAGGAGCGGGGAGAAGGATTTGAGCTGGGAAAGAAAGGGGGCTGCAGTAACCCCGGAGGCTGCCTGGGTGGGACTAGGATTCTGACTAGTCCCACTCGACTAGGGCCCACTTGGCATGAATCCAGGCAGGTTCTGTGTCCTGGGACTCCAGGGAGGTACACTGCTGCCTCATCTAAATGCTACGTCAGAACAGCTGCCTTGGGAGACCACACGTGAACACTCCCTGGCCAAGAGAAAAGTAAGCAGTGTGATGACATGGTGACACAGCAGTTAAAGCCTTCATGGACGTGGCTTTGGGTGGCCGCGGGCTTCGCTCTTCTGAAGCTTGGCCCTGTGCACCCCAAAAGCAGTGGCGATACCAGCTCTTGCAGCTGGGTCTTGAGGGAACTTGGTCTTTTCCCCACGGCAATGATTTTTAACCATGCTCTGCAGAGCCCTAGGGCTTTAGTGGAATCCTCTCTGAGACTTCCTCTGGAGACAGGCAGACGATTCCCTGTTGGCTTCTGGAAGCCCGCCTTGCTCATCCTCCTCTCTCTGTTGCTCACTGGGCTTCCTTGTTGCCAAGACCGGTGTTTGGCTGGGTGCACTCCGTGACCGCGCCATTTGTTTACGGCCAACATTTGCTCTCATTGGCCATTGTGTCTGTTCGGATTGGTTGCTGTCTGTGCCATATCCATTGTTAAATATTTTGAATGTCACTCCTGCTTGCAAGCGTCCCTTTTGTGCAGAGCCAGAATGCCCATACCAGCTGCATCCCAACAGGGACACTTGGTCCCAGCCACCAGCCTATGAACCATAGGCTTCACAGAACCAAGACAGTTTTGCTCTCTTTGAGAAGTGCTTGGCTGAGCTTCCTCATTCATCCTAGGGCCACAGAGTCACCTGAATGTCACCAGCCCACGTGCCCACGTGAGGCTTGACGATTCATTTAACCCTGCCCACGGCCACCAGAGCAGAAGCCCTGGTTTTGCTGCCATTGCAGACCTGGGAGCAGGAGCTGGGCTTTTTCATCCCAGGCCCTGGCAGATAGCAGGCTTTACTGCCTGCCTGTGGATATGATTCCCAGATCCACTCAGCTGTGCCTTTCCGAACAGGCTGCTTTCTCAAACGAGCAGGATGTGCCAACTTTTCTGGCAGAATTCCTTATGAACGTTTGTTCTTTCCTTTCCCCTTGTCTTGGGGGGAAAAAAAAAGAAAGGCAAATGAAATGGCAGAAGAAATGTTCAATAAAAGTGCATGCATTTGAGTTGCAGGCAGACCACAATTTATATCTAGGCTCTGCTCCTGATTAGCTGTTTGACCTTGGGGAACTGGCTCAATCTTCTGGCCTCAGTTTCCTTATGTGTAAGGTGGGAATGTTGGGAAAAAATGACAACTACATTACCATGTGCCTGGCAGAGTTGTAAGCATTTCCCTGACCCCCTGCGGTAGGGAACCCTATCCTCTCCTCATCTTTCAGATGAGGAAATTGAAGCACAAAGCGATGGAGTGACTTTTCCAAGGTCACACAGCTAAATGGCGAAGCCCATACTCAAACCTAGGTGGTCTGGCTACAGAGTCTACACTCCAGACTTCTCCAGCTCTCTCTCAGGCCTGTGTGAGAACCGAGTAGCTCCCAAGTAAATGACTGGAGTTGAGGATGCTCTTCTTACAAGCTAGTTTTCTTCTCTTGTTCTGTATCCAAGAGAAATAGAAGAAAAGAAATCTTTCCTCTCACCGAGTACTACTCTGTGCTGGGTTCTACTCTGTGTGCTTTGTATGTGTTATCTTATGTAAATGTACTGTTTCCCTTTTTATTAATAATATTGTTCCAGGTGTTCAGATGAGGGGACAATAGAATGAGCAGCCCCGACAGGTAGTGAGCTCCCCATCGAGGGAATGATACAAATAGGAACAAGATGGCCTTTGTCAGGGCTGTGGTGGGGATTCTAGCCTTGGATTTTTCTTTACAAGGTACTTTTCATTGCTTGGTCCAGGATCTGATCAGTTCCCTGGGTTTTGACAAAGTAAAAAAAGAGTGGATCAGAGGAAGTCCCTTGAGCTGTTTCCAGTGCTTCGGTGTCTTCTAGAAATTATACACTGACCCTAACCGAGCAGCAGAGGCCAGCGAAGCAGTTTCTGCCTGTGTCTGGAATTTATATGTTTGGGAATTAAGAAACCCAGATTCTAGTATAAGCTCTGCAGTTCTTTGGGAAATCATTTAACCTCTCTGTACCTTTTGTTCAAAAGAGATATAATAACTTTAAAGACTTTCTATGTCTAAAGAGTAACACATGCATATAAGTTGGAAGTGCCATACCAATAAGATTTATTAGCATATATTGTCTCTCTTCCTGGTAACACCTTCAATCTTTATTCCAAAAAGTGAGTCAAGGGAAATTCTATCTCTTCTAGGGCTAGAGCCCAGGAGGAAGAGAGACTGAAAAATGAGAGAAATATAGACAACTCATCATTTTTAGTTTAGAGAGCCTCCAAGCCTAAAGCAGAACCTCTAACCTAGGTAAAAGAGGAAAGAATGGAGAACTTACCTTTGCGTTTACTTGCAAACAAAGGGAAAGGGAAAGCTGATGGATTATGTGTTCTCAGTGGCTAACACTGAGTCTTTGTTGAGGAGTAAGGAAGCACAGATGACAAGCTATTAGCTAGGCAGAGAGAGGCAGAGCTTGTGCAGGAATGGCACGTATATAATATATTAACTTGGCTTCTGGAACCAGACTCTGGGACAGAGATTTGCGTGCAGAAAGTTTACTGGGCTTGCCCTCGGGATCAACACTTGTGCAGGAGTAAGGGAAGTGAGACTGGATCAAGGGAGGAATTGAATGGCTTCCCTGGTGGCTCAGATGGTAAAGAATCCACCTACAATGTGGGAGACCTGGGTTCAATCCCTGGGTTGGGAAGATCCCCTGGAGAAGGGAACGGCTACCCACTCCAGTATTCTGGCCTGGAGAATTCCATGGACTGTACAGTCCACAGGGTCGCAAAGAGTTGAACACGACTGAGCAACTTTCCCTTTCACTTTCATGTCCCAGCAGAGGCATCGACCTATCCCCCAGGAAGCTCTGGAGCTGGGACAGTCCTTCAGTGCCCTGCACTGAGTCAAGAGGAGTTGGCCTTACTGCCCTCAGCAGCAGCAGCAGCTGGGCAGGGCACCTGGGTGAGGCAGCTCCCTTGGGCAGAGGACCGTCCCTGGAGTGGGACTCTGCTGAGAGCTGTCAGCAAGCAGGACCAACTTGCCCAGAGCTGGGGGATCGAGTGCCTCGTCCCGAGAGCTCCTTTGAGCAGCACATCACAGCATCCTCTGCACATGGCGTGCAGGCAGCCCTTTCCTTACATCCCACTGCACACATCACTCATTCAAACAGTTCACATGTGGCCTCAGGATTTTTGCAGATACCGTACTCCAGATAAATGTTATCAACCAATTGGAATTGGCTTGTGCAAAGGAACCTGTGGCTCCCTTTGGCCCCTCCATCTGTAGGAGACATTCAGTGATGGTGTAGTAATGAGCCTCGTGTCATGATTGCTCTTTCAAGATTGGACGGTAGGCAAACCTTAGACAAGTTCCCTGACATGACGAGTGGAAAATGTGATTTTTAAAATATGTTTTCATGTTATTCCCTTTGACCCCATTCCATTTATTTGAGCTCCGCCTTCCCTGGGGGCTCAGACAGTAGAGAATCTGCCTGCCAATGCAGGAGACCTGGATTTGGTCTCTGAGTCGGGAAGATCCCCTGGAGGAGGAAATGGCAACCCACTGCAGTATTCTTGCCTGGAGAATTCCATGGACAGAGGAACCTGGTGGGCTACAGTCCATGGGGTTGCAGAGTCAGACATGACTGAGCGACAAGTATTTTTATTTTGTTTTTCTTTCATTAAATGCAGTTTTCCCCATGATTCTTTTCCTTTTCTTCTCTTTCTCTTTTTAAGTTTGTTTAAATTATTATTATTATTGGGTTTTTTTTTTTTTGGAGAAGCCGATGGCACCCCACTCCAGTACTTTGCCTGGAAAATCCCATGGATGGAGAAGCCTGGTAGGCTGCAGTCCATGCGGTCGCTAGGAGTCGGACATGACTGAGTGACTTCACTTTCACTTTTCACTTTCACACATTGGAGAGGGAAATGGCAACCCACTCCAATGTTCTTGCCTGGAGAATCCCAGGGACAGGGGAGCCTGGTGGGCTGCCGTCTATGGGGTCGCACAGAGTCGGACACGACTGAAGCAACTTAGCAGCAAATTATTTTTTACTACATACTTTCTTGTCATCTCATCCTTTTTTATTTTGACTATCATCCACTTCAGACATCACTTCTTCACCCAGGTCACTTGCCAAACCAGTCCATCCAATTCACTTCTCTAGTATCCAGAACAACAATAAATGATATCCATGCTTAGCCCATGAATAAACAGATGCTTGGAGAGGTTAAGATATTTTTTGAAGAAGAGACATCTTTCAAGAGACTGGGGGTGTGCTTTTTCTTAGGTCTGTTAACTCCCAAAGTCTTTGTCCTCTTTTCTCCCCCTTTGAGATATTTGTCAAGGTGATCTCTGGATGACTCCAGGTTCTCCTATTTGAGTCTCAACTGTCAGAATTCTACAGACTTCAGTTGTTAATCCTGTTGGTCATTCCAAACCATTGCAGAGTGAGGGGAGCCACCCTGCACCACTGGGTGGGTGGTGCCCCTTCTGCTTTCCCTGAACAGGGTAACTGTAGAGTGCTGGGGCAGCCTGGCCTCTGGGTCCACTACCTATCCATGTCATTGAATTCCGGAGATGCTCCAATGGTGGGGAACCTTTGGGATTATAAACTCATTGTCAGGGTCGATGGGATGTGGCTGACACTGAAGCCAACAAATGACTTGTCGTGACTCTTGATAAATGAGACTTCAGTCGGTCCAGCTGGCCACCTGCCAAAAGCCTGGCAGCATCACCGAGGACCCAGGTGGGTCCGAACGCTTATGCTCTGATCTGTCATCTGCCTTCACGGAAGATGCATTTGGTAAAGGAAGATTTTTTTGCTTTTAACTGAGAGCTGGTTCCATCAGAACCGAAAGGCTGTGGTTAAAGAGCACCTGCAGAGGCTCCTATTCTGTGCCAGGTATGAAGCTAAACCCTTGGAGATACAAAACTGAAACCTGTGTCCCCGTCCCCTCACCCTTAATATGTGGGCTGGTGTTTTTAACGACTGTGTGGATGGAAGATGCGGGCCCCCTACCACCTCCCGATGCTGTAAGGCTACTGGGCTCTTACAGTCCGTTGCTTGATTCTGCCCTCCGACCTAGAGACCGCGACTTCTTTGTGCGGGGAGGACCTTACCATCCTCAGAGTGAGTGGAAAGAAAGTCTGACTTGAGTCCTCACTCCTCTCTATGATACAGGTTTTCTGTGTGATCTTGGACCAGGCACTTGACGTCTCTGGGCCTCAGTGTTACCTCCAAGTCATTGTAGAACGTAGCCACTGTAATGCCTCAAGTGTTGGGGAAGCGCCTTGTATAGTGCCCTGTACACATTGGCACTAGATAATGATATCATGTTTTCCTTCCTCACCCCCACTTCCTTAGCAAGATCAGTAGAGAAGTTTTTCTGGACACTGATGACCTCTAGAGCAGGAGTCTGCGCTGGATGATCCAGGGTTGAAGGGATCTTTGATCTCCATCTGATATCCTTTCTCACTGCACCCCAAGGGAGCAGGGCACACCTTCACTGCCTCCTACCAGCCCTGACTTGCAGAGAACTCCTTCATTTTCCGATTCTTCACCACCACCCCAATACTCCTTCTGAGTGGGATGTCACCAAGATTGCTCAGAAGAAGTAGCGATGGCAAGAGGAAGGGGTCCCTGTGCCAGGAGCTGGCTCTATGAAAACAGAACACTTTTTTGCCCTAAGACTTAAGTCTTCTTGTTTATAATGTAGGGTAATAATACTTCCTTTGCGGGCACTGCCTGAGGATGGCATGTGATAACACACATGAGAGCAGGTTTTGAAACACACACGTGATTTGTGGTTATGGATGGCGTCTTTCCTCATGAGTTTCCACCTCTTGGTCTGGCCCTTTCACCAACAGCTCCCAGTACAAGTTGCCAAATTATCTGGACTATGCAGATAACTCTCCAACAATCTGTTCGCGATCCTTCCCAAAGAACTTGTTTTAGTTATTTATGCTTATTGACATGTCTAAACTCCGGGATATTTAAGAGCAAGGTCTGGTCTTAATTCGTCTTTATCTCCAGGAAGTAACAGATCGTGTCATCACTGTTTGAAGAAATGAAAGTTGATGAACACTGGGTATCTGTTACATATCCGCCCTGGGCATGTAAGGTCTCATGTAATCCTGCAGCAACTCTAGGAGGCTGATACTATTCCACTCTTGAGAAGAGGAAATTGAGGCCCAGAGAGGTGAAGCCACTTAGTCAAGACTGCACAGCCAGTAACTAGCAGAGTAGGGACACCACATTCACAGCCCTCAACTCCAAGGCTAGTCCTCTTTATGCTGAGCTTGCATGTTCACGCTCTCTCTCCTTTCCATATTTTACTGCACAAACATCATTAAAACAACAATAACAGGGAAAAAATAAAATTACCTTCCATTTCCCCACTTGTAGCAAGTCAGCTGTTTCCATTTTTCCACATCCCTGCTGTCTCTTTTTTGCATATATTCTTTTTTAACAACAGCATTATTAAGATAGAATTCACATGCCATTAAATTCACCTGTTTAAGTTATACAATTCAGTTCTTATAGAATATTTATGGGGTTGTGTAACCATTGCCACTCTCTCATTTTAAAACGTTTTATTACCCCCAAAAGAAACCTCATCCTCATTACTAGTCACTCCCCATTCTCTGCT
Organism: Bison bison bison; assembly: GCF_000754665.1. Taxonomy (NCBI): domain Eukaryota; kingdom Metazoa; phylum Chordata; class Mammalia; order Artiodactyla; family Bovidae; genus Bison; species Bison bison. The sequence goes on from NW_011494896.1 coordinate 9,549,556, forward strand.
CCCCCCCACACCTAGCCCCTGGCAACAGTTAATCTACTTTCTCTCTCTAGCCATTGCCTATTATAGACACTTATATAAGTAGAACCATATAATATGTTGCCTTTGTGTCTGGTTGATTGTACTTAGCATACCATTTGCAAGATTCATCCATGTACCAGTACTTCATACCTTTCTATGGCTAATAATACACACACACACACACATACACACACACCTCATTTTATTTGTTTGTTGATGGATATTTGAGTTATTTATATATACTTTTTTGCTATTATAAATAATGGTGCTATGAACATTTGTGTACAAATTTTTGTGTAAACATATATTTTTAGTTCTTTGGGTTACATGCCTGTAAATCACATTGCTAGGTCATATCTATGAGAAGTATATTCAGGAACTGCCAGTTCATTTTCAAAAGTAACTATACCATTTTACAATCCCACCAGCAATGTATGAAGTGCCCAATTTTTTCACATCCTTTCCAACCCTTTTCATTCTCTCTCTCTCTTGTTTTAGCCATCATCCCGGATTTGAAGTGCTATCTCATTGTGCTTGATTTATGGACTCTCAATTCTTTTTGGTTCATCTCTGTATCTATTCTGATGCCAATATCAACCTCTGATGCTTTGATTACTGTGACTTCAGAATAAGTTTTGAAATTTTAAAAAGTGTGTGTCCTTCAACTGTGTTCTTTTTAAAAACTCCTTTGGATATTCTGTGTCTCTTGCATTTGTATATGCATTTTAGAATCCACTTACCAATTTTTTTTTTTAAGTTACTTGGGCTTTCAATAGGGAATGCATTGAATCTGTAAATCAGTTTGGGAGTATTGCCATCTAAATGATATTGGTAACTCAGGAAGTAAAGAATCTGCCTTCAATGCAGAAGAACCAGGTTCAAAGACCTAGGTTCAATCCCTAGATTGGGAAGATCCCCTGGAGGAGGGCATAGTAACCCACTCCAGTATTCCTGCCTGGAGAATCCCATGGACAGAGGAGCCTGGTGGGTTACAGTTCATAGGGTTGCAAAGAGTCAGACACAACTGAAGCTCCTTAGCACACACACAGCACCTAAATGATATTAAGTCTTCCAATTCATAAACGTGGTATCTCTCTCCTTTTCTGTGGTATTTTGTAATATTCAATATTATTATGCATATGATATTTAAAGAATTCTTGCACTTAATAAGAAGTCTTTAACTTTAAAACATCTATTCCTATTTTATTCTTTTTGATGTTGTTTCAAATAGAATTATTTTCTTGATTTCATTTTTTGACTGCTCATAGCTAGTATACAGAAAACAAATTATTTTTGTACATTGATCTTATATCCTGCAAAAAGAACTTGTTTATTAGTTCTAACAGTTTTTGTGCGTTTATTAGGATTTTCTATATATGATAGTTTGTCATCTATAAGTAGAGAGTTTTATTTTTTCCCTTCCCTAAACTGGATGCTTTTTTTTTTTTTCCTTGACTAATTTCCCTGATTAGATCCTCCAATACAATACTGAATAGAAGTGGTGAGAGCATATACCTTGTCTTGTTTCTAATCGGAGGGGAAATATTTTCAACCTTTCACCATTAGGTATGCTATTAGCTGCAAGATCTTCAAAGATAGTCTTTGTCAGGTTGAAGATTCCTTGTATTCATTGTCTGTTGAGTATTTTTGTCATGAAAGGCTGCTGGATTTTGCCAAATGCTTTTCTGTATCTATTGACAGGATTGTGAGATTTTTCTCCTTTATTCTCTGAATGTGGTGTATTACATTGATTGGTTTATGTTAAGCCAACTTTGCATTCTTAGGAAAACCCCACTTGATTATAGTATATAATCGTTTTCATATTTGTTGGGTTCAGTTCAATGGTATTTTATTGAGGAATCTTGTCTGTAATCATAGTTCTTTTTTCTTTTTCCTTGTGATATTTTTGACTGATTTTGAGAGTCATGCTGACCTCATAAAATGAGTTGAGAAAGGCTCATCATTCCGTGTTTTCCAAGAGTTGATGAAGGATTTGTGTTAATCTTGCCTCTTTTTTTTTTTTAAAGAACTTTAGAAAGTCACGATGAGGACAAAACTTATGACAGCTCACAGTTTTGCCTTCTCATGTGCTTATGTTGGATGAGTCTATGACCCCAGAAGCTTGATGTTAGTTGAAAGCCTGAAAATTTCCCTCTGAGTAGGAGAGTGGGTCTCCTGTCATAATGTCAGCCAAGGCATTCAGTGGGAAATGGGTGGACAGACAGACGTGGCTCCTGCCTTTTTCTTTTTCTTTACTGTCTTAAATATTTCTGCACAAATGGCTGGATGAATACTCCACTGAAGCAAAACCTTTTCCTCTGAAACAGCAGATTGGTCTGTGGACCACATGCTGAATAAGACCTATGCTTATATCATTATCTCCCCTGGAACCCGTCCTTGTCCTCCTAGAAAATCAAAATGTCCACACATATTATTAATAGCCTGGCATCCAGGTTAACAAAAGAGTTGAGTGTTTATTTCTGTAGCTTTTTAAGATGTGAAAGTGAGGAAAGACTACTCCCGATTGAAATTGCTTGGGACAAGAATCAAGAGTCTGAGACTTCACTGTGTTGTAGGGCAGATAATGATGATGTTCAATCCCTGAGCTTTTCTAAAGATAAAACACTCTGAATGGTGGTCATTCAATCATGCCTTCAGTCACCTCATTAATTCATTCCGCAATTCCATACTGAACTCCTTTTCAATGCCAGGCCCTGTGCTGAATTGTCAGGACACACAGATGGAAATGAATTTCAATTCCAGGGGAATACCCAGTCTGGTGGGAAAGGTCAGACTCTAAGCAAGCAGTTACTACCATGCATGATCATGATCATAACAGAAGCATAACAGAAGGTCACAGGAATGTAGAGGGCAAAGATACTAGGGGTGTAGAGTGTCAGAGGAGATATGGTCCACAGGGAAGCTGGAAGGATGCGTAGGAATTGGCCTAGTGGAGACCCAAGAAGAACCAGGGGGTCACTGAGAGCAGTGTCTCCCCTTTCAGAGTCATTCACCAGGGCTCGAAGGAAAAGCACTGAAAGATGACTTGGAGAGACCCCAGGAGGCAAATCCCAAATCCAAAATGCTTGTGTGCTTTTTGAAGAAGTTGCACTTTATCCTGGAGTGGGAAAGGCCTTCATGACTCTGGACCTTTTCTACACAGCAGGCCATGGGTCCCAGAGAAGCGGAGCTGAAACTGCATCTGAGAGTAACAGTCAGGTCTCGACCTTGGAGAATTGTCCCTGAATGGAAAGAATTCAGGTCTCCTAGAGTCTTTCATCCAGCATCCCCCACCTCCTAGACTTTCTCTTCCCTTCCATGGCCCTAGAAGAACCGTCCCAGCTCACTAGGAGGTCAGACTCAAAATTATTGAATTCTGATCCTGACTCTTGTCTCCAGGCTGGAGTGGATAATACTAAATCACATCACGCTTACTGGTAAAATAGGGACATTGATGCCTCCTTCCTATGGTTGTCGTGACAGTGAAATGAAATAAAGGGTTTCTAAACATCCTCAGAAATCTCCACTGCAGGCTAGACCAAAGATGTGCCAATCTGTTATGAAAGTAAAGAGCAACATTGTTGAGAGTGCACAGGCCAAGGTTCAGAGTCCAGTGTGCTCTCTGCTTGGCCTGGACAAATTATCTAGCTCTATGACCCTGCACTTCTCCCTGTGAAATAGAAATAATCACAGTAGCTGCCTTTCGGGATTGCACTGGCAAGGATGTAACAGCCCCTGGTGACATCCCCCAGCACATCAAAGGTGCTGAAGAATTGCCTTTTGAATCTGAATGTGAACAGGAAGCTCTGCTCCTCCTGGAGGCTTCTGGAGGGCTGGGCACACATCTCCTTATTGGCTCTGTGTGCAGAGCCTAATATATAACCGTGCTCGGCATATGAAGACACTTCAGTGTTTTTGCAGTTGGATTTACTTCTTCCTCTCAATCCAGGTTTCTGTCCAATTGAAAAAAGAACTGACTGTGACCTTTAGGAAATACAACTAAATCGATAAAGAAAAGGGGTTTTTAAATCATCTCATTTTATACATTTATTTTGGTGAGTGGACTAAGCAGGCATTGGTCAATTTGGGGCTTCCTTAAGGGAGAAGAAAGAGCTCGCTGCCCCTGCTTCCACAGACCCAGTGTGGCTGCCCCAGTTTCTCCAGCCAAACGGCAGAGCAGTATCTCTTGTGCATTGAAGAGTTAGGAAGTTTAACCTGAGAGAGATGTGTCTTTAATGATGTTTCATACCCAGGGGCCTCTGGAGAAGAGAGCTTTGGGAAAGGTAAGTGGGACAGGAGGCTGCAGGAGCCACCTGCCAAGGGGCAAGGGTGTGGAGCGATGGGAATTACAGCCTCGACTGTGCCCTGGGGGAGGGCATGCGTGGTTGCAGCATCCGGAGAAGTGGGCTGAGTACAGTCTGTGCCCTAGACCTGCTCCTATCTCCAGTCTGGTCTCCATACTTGGCATTCCCTGCTTCTTCTGTCCCCCACCCCCAGATGAGGCGGGGGCTGGCTACAGTTCAGTTCAGTTCAGTTGCTCTGTCATGTCCAACTCTTTGCAACCCCATGAATTGCAGCACACTAGGCCTCCCAGTCCATCACCAACTCCGGGAGTTCACTCAAACTCACGTCCATCGAGTCGGTGATGCCATCCAGCCATCTCATCCTCTGTTGTTCCCTTCTCCTGCCCACAATCCCTCCCAGCATCAGTCTTTTCCTGTAGGGCTAGCTACAGGCCTGAATAAAACCCATAATCAAGCCTGGCAGCAATGGTACCCACCACCCTGAGTCCCCAGCAGTGTCACTTACTGAGTGCTGGGCTCTTGGATGAGGGAGACAGAGCTCCCCCGACTCCACCTAGAATTGCTCACTGTTGGGGGTCAGCTGCAAAGGAATGAAGAAATGTCTTCAGGATCCCTGTGGGGGCTGCAGTGAATCTGTACAGAGGAAGGGGGTGGGGGAAGGACGGTGAAAGCTGTGGAAGAGCAGGGGATATTTGATATGCATCTTGAAGGATGGGCGTTCACCACACAGAGGAGGAAGCGGAGGATATTCCTGGAGGAGGGCAAGTTTGCACAAAGGCTCTGAGACCTGATGGACCTGGAGAAGTGGAGAGAAGTTGTTGGAACAGGAGCAGCGAGTGAAGGGCAGACATGCTGTGGAGGGCATTTCTGCCTGGTTAGGAAGCATCCTGTGAGCTGGACTGTAATGAACTTGGGCTTGATTTCCTGGGAAGTGGGGAGGTGAGGTATATAGACCATGAGAGAACAGCCTGAAATAGCCCTGAAGTTATACACTCATCGTCTGTGAAGCACTACCAAGTACCCCCGCCTTGCTGGGCTCAGGGGATCTGAGAGAACAGAAGCAGACTTGGCTGAGGAGGTTCATTCTCTAGCTCCCTGCCTGCTGCTATCTCTTAACACCATCTGATCTTAACCCTTGTCCCACTCCTAAGATGTTAAGCATCCTCAAATCTGCCCTTCATCTTCTGCCTGGAGCACTCACTCCAAGATCTTCTGGCCAGAGGCGATGAGGAAACAGCTTTGAAAATGAACCTACTGAGACTTTGGAGGGGCGAGGGGTTCCCTCTGGAGCTGATGCTCCAGTCCCTAAGGTGGCAGACTTCAGCCTGGAGGGACCACCCTCCCTGGCTCCAGTAACAAAGTCTCCGGACCCTTGGAGGGCTGAGCCGCAGTTGAATGCCTGTGTGTCTGGGAACTCTGCAGGTGGAGATGCGTGTGCACGTGTCTGCTGTGCGGGCGTGTGTGTCTGGGCCCACGTAGGTGCTTGTTGGATGCATCTGTGTTCCTGGACCCCATGCGCTTGTCTGGGTCCATGCACGTTGGCAAGCCTGTGCGATTTCCCTTCAGGCTCTGTTTGTTTCTGTGAGGATGCGGAGCCCCTGTCTCACCTCGGAAACGATCCTGTTGTTTGTGATTTCCCGATGGTGACAGTGTCACTGCGCCCGCCTGTCACTTGTGCACACACACACGAACACACAGCCGGCAGCGCTCTGGAGGCGCTGGCTCTGGGAATCCCTGAGAGACTGCCATGGGCCACTTGAGTGACTCACTAATGGGCTTCTTTCCTTCCTCGGAGAAGCAGGTCCGGGAAACATTTCTGGAAATTAAATTTCAGTATTGGTTTAACTTCAGTAAAATACAACGAAGATGAAGTAGCAAGGATTTGGGAACTTCTTCTGACTCTGCTAGGTGGAAAAGCTTCTCCAGTATCGGAGTCTGGGAAGAGAATCCTTCCATGAGGTTCTGGGGAGCTTTCAAGCAGGTCCTGGTTTTGGTCCTGAACCTTCAGTCAAAATGCTGACTGAGACCAAGGGCCCTAAAGGGCGCATTTCTGCAGATGCCAGAGAGTTATCCAGCAGTTGTGAGTCAATTTATCCTACCATTCTCATTTTACCAGTGGAGACAAGAGCTTATAACTTTGTTTCTAGCCTCAGCCATCTTCATGGACTCCTTTCTTCGTGAATGGCATTTCCATCTTCTCAGGCATCACCAGCTCCTAAATCTCCCTGCTTTAAAACCTCGCTGGAACAAGGTGAGAAAAGAAGCAATCGAACGAAATCAATACCTACTGTTCCCCCACCCACGTGTTACAGTCACTCATGCACTGTCTCTAATCTGCCTTCTATTTCTCTTCTCCAAGTGTGTCTGAGACTCTAAGAGGACCTCATTTGTGTTAACGCTGCCTGAGACAGAGTTTGCTTTTCTTGGTCTCTTTTACTTTGTCAAGAAGCATCGTTGGACAGTGAGCTGAAGTCTTGTAGGAAGGTGTTTTGGGGGGCCTCCTGGTCAATAACATATTCAATTTGGCCTTGGCCCCCACCTCATCCCCCCCACCCCTTGCTCTTTTCAGACTGCATTTCTGAGCAGGGGAGGTGATAGTTCAGTTCAGTCGCTCGGTTGTGTCTGACTCTTTGCAACCCCATGAACCGCAGCTCGCCAGGCCTCCCTGTCCATCACCAACTCCCAGAGTTTACCCAAACTCATGTCCATTGAATCAGTGATGCCATCCAACTATCTCATCCTCTGTCATCCCCTTCTCCTCCTGCCCTCAATCCCTCCCAGCATCAGGGTCTTTTCAAATGAGTCAGCTCTTCTCAGCAGGTGGTGAAAGTACTGGAGTTTCAGCTTCAGCATCAGTCCTTCCAATGAACACCCAGGACCGATCTCCTTTAGGATGGACTGGTTGGATCTCCTTGCAGTCCAAGGGACTCTCAAGAGTCTTCTCCAACACCACAGTTCAAAAGCATCAATTCTTCAGTGCTCAGCTTTCTTTATAGTCCAACTCTCACATCCATACATGACCACTGGAAAACCCATAGCTTTGACTAGACGGACTTTGTTAGCAAAGTAATATCTCTGCTTTTTAATATGCTGTCTAGGTTGGTCATAACTTTCCTTCCAAGGAGTAAGCGTCTTTTAATTTCATGGCTGCAGTCACCATCTGCAGTGCTTTTGGAGCCCCCAAAAATAAAGTCAGCCACTGTTTCCACTGTTTCCCCATCTATTTCCCATGAAGTGATGGGACCAGATGCCATGACCTTAATTTTCTGAATGTTGAGCTTTAAGCCAACTTTTTCATTCTCCTCTTTCACTTTCATCAAGAGGCTTTTTTAGTTCCTCTTCACTTTCTGCCATAAGGGTGGTGTCATCTGCATATCTGAGGTTATTGATATTTCTCCCAGCAATCTTGATTCCACTTTGTGCTTCTTCCAGCCCAGTGTTTCTCATGATGTACTCTGCATAGAAGTTAAATAAGCAGGGTGACAATATACAGCCTTGGCGTACTCCTTTTCCTATTTGGAACCAGTCTGTTGTTCCATGTCCAGTTCTAACTGTTTCTTCCTGACCTGCATACAGGTTTCTCAAGAGGCAGGTCAGGTGGTTTGGTATTCCTATAGCTTTCAGAATTTTCCACAGTTTATTGTGATCCACACAGTCAAAGGGTTTGGTATAGTTAATAAGGCAGAAATAGATGTTTTTCTGGAACTCTCTTGCTTTTTCGATGATCCAGCGGATTTTGGCAATTTGATCTCTGTTCTTCTGCCTTTTCTAAAACCATCTGGAAGTTCACGGTTCACGTATTGCTAAAGCCTGGCCTGGAGAATTTTGAGCATTACTTTGCTAATGTGTGAGATGAGTGCAATCGTGCAGTAGTTTGAGCATTCTTTGACACTGCCTTTCTTTGAGGTTGGAATGAAAATGGGCCATCAGAATAAAGAAGACCCTCTTCCCTGCCACAAAATGCAACACAGACTCCAAAGGCCAGGACTTAGAGGGCCTTTGGTGTCCCTTTCCTGCACCCCTCTTTTCCAGATGGGAAGCTGAGGTTCAGAGAGGCTTAACCAGTTCCTCCTGGTTGGCCTAATGGAGACAGTCCTAGAATTCAAGTCCCTTGACTCCAAAGTCAGTGGTTTACTTCTCTGACCCCAATTACAGACCACAGAGGGAGCCCACCATACTATTTTCAGAAGATTTTTCTGCCAGAGTTGAAGCCTGTAGTCCTGACAGTGTGATCAAAAGCTCAGGCTTTGCAGTTCCCAAGACCCGGGTTCATGTCTCATCTTTACGTTGAGCAACTGCTATTCACAGGGCCAGTTACCTCCGCTTCTTTAAGCCTCAAGGTCCTCATCTGTAAGATCGGGACAACAGCCGTTCTACCCTCTCATAGGGCTGTTGTGAAGATTCGAGGAGATGCCATATTTGCAGTCCTTAGCAGCGCCCCTGGCTCAGGGTAAATGATCAACAATTGTTAGTGCCCCCTCAATCTGGAAGCTGACAAATTCAATTAACCAGAACCGCACCCCACCCCCGCTTCCCAAGCCTCCCTGTTCACAGACTCATAAATCTTGTGTTGGAACGGAGCTCCATAAATCATCTGGCGCGGGCCCCCAGTTACTGGAGCCCTCACCGTATTTGGCTCAGTGTGGTCCCCAGGCTTTTGCTGGCTCAGCCTGCCTTACTGTAAGCAGCAGAATTCCCACCAGCACAGCCAAAAAAAAAGGGAATAATGCTATCAGTGGATTCCACAAACGTGCTAATATTAGCTGGGCAGGAGGAGAGGGGATGTGCCTATATTTAGAATCTGTGTCTTCAGCCCTTTCCTGAAGCAGCAGAAGTTGGGGGGGATGGAGGGGAGGAGTGTTTGCTGCCAGCTGACCCCACGAGGCAGGCAGAGCCACAGGGCTGGTTCTCCCTTCATCTCTCCTTGGGAAGTGAGGGGAGGGCGGATGACCCCGGAGGGTCCCCCACAGAGCAGCACAGAGTGTGATACTGAGGTTCCATCAGGACCCCAGAGTGACTGGAACTGGGAAGTGGAGTCAGATGTGCATGGTCTGTGGCCTTCTAGTCTGAGAGGGTGTCTAGGGCCTGACCCTCCTAGAGATGGGAGGACCCAGGTGTGCCAGGCGTTGGGCATGGGCCAGGGGAGAGCTTCAGAGGCTGCAGAATCTGATACGTCCTTTTGCACAGCCTCCTCCCACAGAGGGTCTGCCTTCCCCGTCTCTGCCTCATCAACTCATCTCAGGGCTTTGCTCCAGTCCTTTCCCTGTAAACACGTCCTCCTCCCCGGAATCCCTGCCAGCCCCTGGAGCACTTGTGTGAGAATGAGGAAAAGACACATTTTCTCCAGACAGACACAGCCCTGCCCCAGGGCACACAGCTGGGAAGGCAGAGTGGGAGCCAGGTTTCGGGTCTCATTCACTTCGGGGGGGATGCCCTTGTGCAGGGCACAACCTGCCCAACCACACATGGCACCCTGACAGTCCTCTTGCATACGGCTATGTGTCCCCATGTGTGCTGTACAGCCTGACCTATCTTACCAGCATGCACTGTGACCAAATGGAAGCCATAGCAGGGGACTTGAGCCTTGGCAGGTGAATAAAAAGACCAGTGGCCTGAGGTCGGACTAGTGGGATGATTCCCAGAAAGGAGCTTCTTTACACAGGGTCTCAGTTTTCTCATCCTTCCAATGCGGCAGGTAAGCTAGATATCTCCAGGCCTCTTTCAGCTTTGCAGTCTGTGTTTCTGCTCATTTTTAGGTGGCATAGTGAAGGTATAATCAGAAAAGCATGTGTGCTCTGCCCTTCCCCCAAATAAAAGCCACATGATTCAGAGAAATAGAAGTTACTTTTGATTTATTCACTGTCTGGCTTCCCTGTCATTTGCTCCTCTGCTGGAGTCTTAGGCTGGACCAGAAGGCCTGTCTGTGCAGGGTGCTGAGGATTACCTGTCACCTAGGGAGAACCAGCCTCAAATCTTTATTTTCCCTCAGGCTGTTTCTGCAGCTGTGGTGCTGGGATGGGCCCAGGTCTGGAAGGTTCACCCAGTACGCCCTGGGGAAACTTTAAGTCTGCAGCCGTTTCTGTGCAGATTTCCTAGTATCACATCACCATCTTGAAATAGTTACCAGACTGCGTTTTCTATCTTCCTTTCTCCATCTTGGAGAGATAAGTAAGAATCGGAGAAGGCCTGGGGGATGGAGGCAGGCCAGCAGGAGAAGAAAGCTCAGGGTGTGAGTACCTGCTTGGCAGAGCTGTGTTTCTGTCGATGGGTTTTGTTTGTTTGTAAGCTGTGGGGCAGCAGCGTCCTCTGCACCTGCAGAGGGCAAAGCAGAGAGCCGGCCTGGGCACAGATGTGCGCGTGCCTCATGTCGCCTGTGGGCATTCTGTGCACAGAAATAACGAGAGAGCAGCCAGACTTTCCAGGTGATATGTCTGCATGTGGCTTGTGACTGAGAGGCTGAAGAATTGGGACAAAAAAAAAAAAAAAAA
>NW_011494896.1:9560465-9574517 GCF_000754665.1 Bison bison bison
GAATTGGGAAAAAAAAAAAAAAAAGGAAGGTTTGCAAGCACACACACATACACGGTCACACGAGCACACGGCTCACCCGTAACCGGCAGCTTCAGACCTCTTTGGGCATTGTTTGTTCCCACAAATAGATTGTAACTTGGCGATTTTTAGAATCAGAGAATGTCGAGGCTGGAAGCAAGGTACCAGATTATTCAGTCTGGCGGATCCCAAACTTTTATTGGCCACGTAAGCCTCTCTTCATAGGGTATTTTATAGGGCCCCACAACGTATCGGGCTCCCTGGTGGCTCAGACGGTAAAGAATCTGCCTGCAATGCGGGAGACCTGAGTTCAGCGGCATGGCAAACCACTCCAGTATTCTTGCCTGGAAAATCCCATGGACAGAGGGCTACAGTCGATGGGTCACAAAGAGTAGGACTCACTGAGCAACTGACACACACATAATATATGGAATAGAGGGAAGCAGGATAAAGTGGGAGAAAGGAGGTGGGCGGGCTCTGGACTCCCTTGAGAATGGTAGGAAGACACAGAGGGAAGTACCCTGGGCCAAGCTCACATCCACGTGAATGGCGGTACCTAGAATGAACCCACAGCAAAGCACAGGGCAGGTCATCACAGCTGAGCTAAGATGAAAACACCGCTTTCCTCTGTGATCCAAAACCAGCCATCTTTCTACTCCACCAGGCTGCCACTCTCACATGGTTAGGCTTTTTCTCCTGTAATTTATAGCAGAATCATCGAATGCCACAGCTGCAAGTGCCAGCTCAGTGGTTTCTAATCTCTCCTCTGCCAGTTCTGGGGTTTCAGCAAAGGATGGGAGGGGAGGCGGGTGTGATGGTGGCCTGGAGAGCCCTGCCCTCCACACTTGGCCAGACTAACTCCCCTGTTACCTGATTTCCAGAGACGGACTCTGGAAAAATATGATGGGGATGGAAGGACCTTCTTTAAACAAAGAAAAGGCCAGAGAAATTCTCATAAAGTCTCAACTTTCTCAGATGAGGAAATCAGCAACCTGACTTAGTTGATGCAGTGGAAAGAGGCTTAACTTTCAAAGGCAAGGGAATTAAGGGAGCAAAACCCCTGTATCTTCAATCTGCAGGAGCAGCGTTTGTCATCCATCTCACCCTCTGCGAGCCTGGAAGAGCAAAAGGCTGATGCCTTCTGCGAAAGACCCTCTCGGGGATTAAAGAGCAAATCCGGTCCCACCTGGCCAGCTGCAGCCTTCTGTTTTTTGCCCTCTGCCCCTGTACCAGTTAGACACTGGCATTTGACCTGTCAGTTTCAAGCACTGATGACCTCAGGTGACCCCCCACTCCTAAACACACACTAGCGCCTCCCTTCTGACAATACCTCCGATTTACCACGCCGGGCCATCGCAGCCCTCTGGACCCTTCACCTTTCTCCCTGCCCACAAGAATGCTGCGGCATGCAGAGGCCATGGAGCGGGGAGGCAAGCATTCTCTCTTCTCTTCCACAGGATACTGGAACAAGCAGAGCTGTGCAAACCCCTAGCTCTGCCAGTCTGCAGCCCCTGGAGAACAAAGCTGCAGCAAGCTCCGCTCCTGTCTCAGATCTTTGCAGGGGTCTCCTTAACCTGTTGTTTGCATGGTTTGTTCCTGGCATTAAATCTAATAAGCTCAACATCTGGTGGTTTGATCCTGAGCTTGTTTGGGAAGGTTAGGCCTTTACAGGACATTAACAGAATGCTGTTGACAAGGCTTGGGGAGCTCGTCTCTGCCTCAGGAGCCCAGGGCTTTCTCACAAGCTCTGCCGGCTGGAGACAGCAGGGCTCTGCCAACACAGGCCTGGGCTGCAGCGCACTAGCTGGGCCTGCTTGCTGGGTAATTTACCCTCTCTGAGCTACCCTTTCGTCCTCTTAAAATTGAGAAGTATACCAAAGAAGACTGTTTTGAGGAGGAATTAAAATAATAGCAGGCACTCAGTAAAAAGTCATTTCTCACCCTCGAGTAAAGCCCAAGTCTCATGACTCCATGCAATTTGACACAAATCAGAGTTTAGCGTCTTCTGCCTCAGAGTTCTGTTTGCCATGGGACTCTCCAGGGGCAGAGGGAAGCTTTGATCATATGTCCTCGATGTAAAGACACTTGCAGTTTAACATTTTACCGTCTCTGAAATTGAGATGCATGTTACATAGGCATGTCAGAGTTTAATTGATCTCGTGGTTGAGGTTTGTCTCTGTTTTCTTAGTGGCTCATATAGTAATGATGTGTCTCATGACCAGAGCAGTTGTGATTGATAGCATCTTCGGTGTGATGAAACTGGGTGTTAGGTACTTACCATGTTCCTGGTGCCAGTCTAGACCACTTAACATCAGTTGCTTAATCTGTGCAACAACCTTGCAAGGTAGGGTAAGAGAACGCTCCAAGCAAGCGTTCTTGGAGCAGTGTGTGACTCTTTCCACTTTACAGATGGAAAAGCTGAGGCTCCAAGAGGTGAAAGGACTTGGCCAGAACACAGACTTATTATTAATAAATTGTGGAATCAGAATTTGAGCTGAAGACTACCTGACTCTAGGATCTGCGGGTAGGTTGGTAGGTGTATAGAGAGGAAATCTACTTTCTTTTGTTGTTAATTTATTTCGTTGAACTATAGGTGATATACAATGTTGTGTTAATTTCTGCTGTACAGCAGAGTGATTCAGTTACACATATATGTACACACACATATATATTTCATTTTTTCCACTATAGTTTATTATGAGATATTGAGTATAGTTCCTTGTTCTATACAGTAGGATCTTAATATTTATCCATTCTACATATAATAGTTTACATCTGCTAATCCCAAACTCCCAATCCAGCCCTTCCCTACCTGCTCTTAGTGACCACAAGTCTGTTCTCCATGTCTGTAAGTCTGTTTTTCTTTCATAGATAAGTTCATGTGTGTCATAGTTTAGTTTCCACATATAAGAGATATCATGTAGTATTTGTCTCTGTCTTTATGACTTATTTCAGTTAGTGTGATCATCCCTAGGTTCCTCCATGTTGCTGCAAATAGCATCGTTTCATTCTTTTTATGACTGAGTAGTATTCAATGTGTATATATGTGTGTATACACACACACGAGCGCATGCACACACACACACATCTTTATCCATTCATCTGTTGATGGGCATTTAGATTGTTTCCACATCTTGGCTATTGTAAGTAATGCTACTAGAAACATAGGGATGCATATATTAAAAGCTAGTTTCTTTTTGCTTCCTAGGGCCATCCTTGAGTGGATCCATGTCCAGGGTCTGGAGGGTGCTTACTTTAACAAGCAAAATCACTTGCATTTTATTGGATGCCTGTTATGAACACATGCAACCCAGGCATCAGAGGTTCAGTGATAAACAAAATCTATGTGGAGCTTAAAGTCCAAGAAATCTGAGCAAGTGCAACCCATTTAAGAAGGGTTTTAATGGGATTCTACAGAATGCTGTGGAAGCATATAGAAGGGGCCCTTACCTAGGCTAATGAAGCCATGGGGAACTTCTCGAAGGAAGTGACCTGATTTGAAAGTTGGCCCAGCAAAGAGCTGGGAGTAATGGGGGGCACGTTCCAGGCAAAGGGAAGAGCATGTGAGATGAGGCCAGAGAACGCGTGGCCTATTGGAGAAACTGAAAAGAGATCTAGATCTCCATTATCTGGAAACCACTGAGGCTGTTGAGTACTTGGAATGTGGGTGGTCTAAACTGAGATGTATGGTAAGTGTACAGTACATACTGGACTGTATGAAATACACACTGGATTTCAGAGGCTTAGCATGACCAAAAATGTAAAATGTCTTATTAATAATTTTTATTGATATATTGATTATTTATATTGATATAAACATTAAAATTACAATGTTTTAATAATGTTTTAGATAAAATATCTTTATACACTAAAGACAATATCTTGTTAAAACTAGTGACAGTTATTTTGTATTACTTTTTCTAAAGAGTGGCTTCTGGAACATTCCACATATGTGGCCCAGATTTGTAGCTCACTTATTTTGAGACATAATGCACCAGGAAATGGGAAGTTATTAAAGGATTGTAACCTGGGGAAGATAAAGCTAAGGATATTGTAAGAAGTGAAGGAGTTGCAGAATTCCAGTGCTTTTGCCAGGTTGACTCATGTAATCCCCAAAGCAACTCTAGAAGTAGAAATTGTTAAATTTGTGTGTTCAGCTAAAGAGACAGAAGCTGGGAGAGGAGGATGGCTAAGCCAGCTGACCCAAGTGACCCAGTGTATGCAGGGCCATCTAGAAGCAGTTCAGAACCCACCGCCCAATACTGCCAGCGGCACAGCCAGAACCCAGGCCTTCCGAGTCCAGCCTGGCACCCGTTCCACTCTCTATGCCCCATCTCTGGCTGCCAGCCTGAAAGTAACCATGCAGCTTAGGACACAGACACCTAGGTCATCTAGACCTAAACTTTTCATACCATCCCTATGATTGGGTTCCCTTCTGCAGATGCTTGCCTCGGTCCCTTACTCCAAGCAATTAGCGAAGATGTGATACCTGGCAATTACTCTCCTTGTAAATGAGCTCTGATGCCTGGCTATTTCCCCAACTTCATTATTGATTGTTTAGATCATAACTGTTTTCAGGAAATGTACTTCTTGAAAGAACGCGGTGCACTTCTGAATATTCACCACCACATCTAGAAAGATTGCTCTGTACCCCCTGCGCCCCCTTGGCGTGAGCATATACGAAAACCCTCTTCTCCATTAGCACCACGTCCTGTTCACCACAAGCCGTGGGGCTGAGAGGTAGCTGAACAGAGGCACAGGAGTGGTTCCAGACTTTAAAGGACAGCGCCTTCCTGGTGAGCAGAATTTTGTTTTCATTTTTTAAAATCAAAGATCCCCTTACGGATGATTACAAACTAAAATAGTGCAGAAGGTCTTGTAGTGAGAAGCAGAATCCTTCCCTAACCTCATCTGCCCTCCTCTAAGGCAACCACATTGAAGTACTTTTGTTTTTAGTTCTTTCGGTGGTTGCTTCCACATCATTAAATAGCATTTGCTTAAACTGCTATTGAGTGATGTTTCAGCTTTACAGGGTATGTATTGCCTCCCTGCTGGGTTAAGTGAAGGCTTAGCTTACTAACACCCCACCTCTCCCACCTCCTCCCAGGGTGCACTTGCAATCAGGAATCAGTATTATCACATTTTTAGTTCTTCCTCTGGTCACCTTTATAACTCTAAACAATATGTTTAAGACAATGGTTCTGAAGGGTCACTTCTTCCCTTGGACGCATTTCTTCAAAGCTTGCCTTCCATCCATAAGACGGCTTTCTGGAAAAAGGGCCCCCGTATAGAAAGAATTGTTCTGGAGCACCCTAAGGGTGCTTATTCTTAGTATTTTGAGATAGGTGGTTGTTGTTCAGTCACTCAGTCATGTCCAACTCTGCGATGCCATGGACTGTAGCACGCCAGGCTTCCCTTCCTTCACTGTCTCCCAGAGTTTGCTCAGATTCATGTCCATTGAGTCGGTGATGCCATCCAACCATTTTATCCTCAGTTGTCCCCTTCTCCTCCTACCCCCAATCTTTTCTAGCATCTGGGTCTTTACCGGTGAATCGGCTCTTTGCATCAGGAGGCCAAAGCATTTGAGCTTCAGCATTAGTCCTTCCAATGAATATTCAGAATTGATTTCCTTTAGGATCGACTGGTTTGATCTCCTTGCAGTCCAAGGGACTCTTGAGAGTCTTCTCCAGCACCTCAGTTGAAATGGGTGTTTCTCATTAATGCTTCACAATTTGAATTTGTGCCTTGCAGGAGGATAGTGGTGATTGTTGTAGGGCTGTTGGGAAACAGCCCTGGAACACATCTTGCCAAATGTGGGATTGTGGTTAAGAATGCTTACTCATCTCCATCATTGAAAGAAAAAAAAAAAACTCTTCCCTAGAACCTCACAGATCCTCTTGCCTGATTTCATAGAACATCACAGCTTTAGTTGGAACTTGATTGTGCTGTATTTTTCAAGAACTAAGGTATAGAGAGACAAACTAGATAGAATCAGGTTTATAAACCACTTAGGTCTTCCAAATGTAATATAAAAAGTAATGCATTTTGATCACATTACGCTGCTCCATAAGCCTGGGACTCTAAAGTTATCTGGATCACAGAAAAAGCTAAGCACAAAATTCAGAGTAGGTTGAATTAACTTTCGACCTAGGTCTGGAGTTAACCAGGGTGGTGGCTCAGATGGTAAAGAATCTGCCTGCAATGTGGGAGACCTGGGTTTGATCCCTGGGTGGGGAAGATCCCCTGGAGAAGGGAATGGTTGCCCACTCCAGTATTCTTGCCTGGAGAATCCCATGGACAGAGGAGCCTGGTGGGCTACAGTCCATGGTGTCACAAAGAGTCAGATGTGACTCAGTGACTAACACTTTTACTTTCATAATAAGTAAGTTGAAATAGCAATGAAATGTTAGTAGGAAGAGCACTGTCTTATACTTAGTGTATGTGTGTGGGGGGGGTGTGGGTGGGGGTTGGGGACTGCAAAATCATCAATGCTAAGCTTAACTGCTAATAAAATATTTGTATGAACTGTTAGAAAATAAAAAAATATCCTTCACTAGATACCTACAGTATGTAGGGCACTGTACTATGCTGAACACTGAAGACATAGAAACATTTAAAATATTTCTTTGATAACATTTTAGTAAATAATTACTGCTGCTAAGTCGCTTCCGTCGTGTCCGACTCTGTGCGACCCCAGAGACGGCAGTCCAGCAGGCTCCCCCGTCCCTGGGATTCTCCAGGCAAGAACACTGGAGTGGGTTGCCATTTTCTTCTCCAATGCATGAAAGTGAAGAGTTAAAGTGAAATCGCTCAGTCGTGTCCGACTCTTAGCGACCCCATGGACTGCAGCCTAGCAGGCTCCTCCGTCCATGGGATTTTCCAGGCAAGAGTACTGGGACATGCCAAAGGTAATGTATGGCTTGGAAGATAAGGCAATGATGCTCTTCCTGCCTTTAAGGAGTGCCCCATCTGTTCACGGGTGGACAGACATACAGAAAAAGGACCGTGCCAGCACAATAAACTAAGAGTATGGACCTGAGGGTCAGACAGATTATGGGCATACCTCACTTTGTGGTGCTCACAGATATGGGTGACTCTTGGATAACGTGGGTTTGAGCTCTGTGGTTCACTGATATTGTGACTTTCGCCATATTAGTAACGTTTGTATCCATGGAATCAACCAACCAACCACCGATGTTTCCATTGGTTGGTTGGTTGAATCTGTGGATGTGAAACTCAAGGATATAGAGGGCCAATATATCCTTGAGTTTATAACTGTATTCATTATACTATGCCATATTGTATAAGGACCTGAGTAGACTTTGATTTTGGTGTTCCCAGGGGTTCCTGGAACCAATCCCCCAGAGATACAGAGGGATGACTGGATTGCACCCTTGGCAAATTGGAGTTTTGTGGCAACCCTGCCTGGAGCAAGACTATCAGCACTGCTTTTCTAATCGTGCTTCCTCACTTCCTGTCTCTGTGTCACATTTTGATAGTTCTTGCCATATTTCAGATATTTTCATGATTATTATACTTGTTAGAATCATCTGTGATTGTGATCTTTTTGAATTTATTTATTTTTAATTGGAGGATAATTGCTTTACAATATTGTGTTGGTTTCTGCCATACATCCACATGAATCAGCCATAGGTACACATATGTCCCCTCCCTCTTGAAGCCCCCTCCCACCTCCCCCCCGTCCCACCCCTCTAGGTTGTCACAGAGCCCCGGGTTGTGTTCCCCGAGTCATACAGCAAATTCCCACTGACTATCTATTTTACACATTGCAATGTCGATGTTTCCATGCTAGTCTCTCAGTTTGTCCCACCCTCTACCCCACTGTGTCCACATGTTTGTTCTCTATCTCCATTGCAGCCCTGCAAATAGATTTATCAGTACCATCTTTCTAGATTCTATGTATATGTGTTAATATATAATATTTGTTTTTCTCTTTCTGACATACCTCACTCTATATAATAGGATCTCAGTTCATCCCCCTCATTAGAACTGGCTGAGTAATATTCCATTGTGCATATGCACCACAACTTCTGTATCCATTCATCTGTTGATGGACATCCAGGTTGCTTCCATGTCGTAGCTATTGTAAGTAGTGCTGCAGTGAACACTGGGGTGCATGTCTCTTTCATTTCTGGTTTTCTCAGAGTATATGCCCAGTAGTGGGATTGCTGAGTCATCTGGTAGTTTTATTCCTGGTTTTTTTAAGGAGTCTGTGATCATGATCTTTGATGTTCCTATAGCAAAAAGACTATAACTTGCTGAAGGCTCAGATGATAGTTAGCATTTTTCAGCAATAGAGTATTTTTTCATTAAGGTATGTACATTGATCTTTTGGGTATAATGCTACTGTGCACTTAATAGACTACAATATAGTGTAAATATAATTTTTATATGCACTAGGAAACCAAAAAAAATTGTGTGGCTCACTTTGTTGCGATATTCAGTTTATTGCTGTGGTCTGGAACCAAACCCACAATATCTCCGAGGTCTGCCTGTAATTCGCACTCTGGTGTTCACGAGTTAAGTGACCTTGTGCAAGTCATGGCATTTCTCTGTGACTCGTTTTCTCTCCTGTGTCATGGTAAACACCTGCTTCTTGCAGTAAGAAGTGTGGGAGCAAAGTGAGATTATCTTTTAATAATAGCATATGAACCCCTCAACCCAATGCCTTATAAATGCTAGACCATTCAGAAGTCGAGTCCCCCTTTTTACCCAACCCCCAGATCCGAGACTTGCTAGAGGAGTTTAGAGGAGGAGGTGATCATTTATACGAGGTGGAGAGGGGAGGACTCCAGAAGGTCTGGGGGTGATCTGGACCTTGCAGGGTGAGGGAGATGGGAGAATCCAGGGAGTGGATAGGGGCTGGGCCAGGGAATGGGCAGACAGTGCCTACGGCATGCCAGAGGGGAACATTTCTTGGGACCAAAACCAGGGTGGAACTTTTAAAATCTTTAGCAAGTTATCTTTGCTTTTGTGAGGAGTCATGGAAGAAAGAGCCTGGGATACTATTGGGGCTAGAAAGCTGCTGCTCCCAAGAAGCTTTTCTGTACCCTTGGGCATAATGCAAGGATGAGTCTAGCACAGACTTGGTCTTCAGGCTGACCTGGCCAAGCCCTCATCCTCACAACAGCGTGCCCATGGACAGATGAGAAAATCACTTTGAGTCTCAAATCCCTCTGACTGTAATATGGGGAATAACAAGAGAACATCTCCACGGTGCCACTATGAAGAATCAATAAAAAGCCTTCAGAACATGTCTAGCATACAATAGGCATGCAGTAGATGCTAGTTTCTTTTGAGAAGTCTTTTCAAAAGTCTTGCCCTCTTCCCTAGGACACAGCACTTCCTGCTGAAAGGAAGGCTGCCACTTCGGGAGGGACTTAATTATCTCTGTCCCCATGGCCCTGGGGTGGGGCTCACATACAGTCAGCTCTCAGGGAGCAGTTACCAAATGGGACCAGACTTGCACCAGCTGGACCTTATGTGGCTGTGGAGTGAGGCTCAGGACGGAGTGAGTCAGCCCAGAAGGCCAGGGATGTAGGTGGTGTTAAAAGCACCCAGACTTTGGAGTCATGAAGACTTGAGTCTGAAAACTCCTATTTGGCCATTTACTCTTGGCCTTGGTTTTGTCATCTGGAAAATGGGAACAGAACTCGCTACTTCCTGGAGTTGTTATGAGAACCACATGAGATAACCTGTGTTATGGTACTGCTGGGCACTAGGCTGTGGTGTGTGTGTGTGTGTGTGTGTATGTGCTCACACATGTATATGAGACAAGGTCCATGGTCCATAGTCAGCGCTCAGTACACAGTGAATATGTATGTGCCTCCCTGCTCCCCTTTCCTGGGCCAGGGGGCGTAGTTCCCAGGTGGTCTTCCCCAAGAGGCAGTACCAGGTTGCACACCACACTCCCTCTGCTCCCAGCCCAGGGTGGGACCTTGTGTGCTAGGAGCCCATGCTGGTGCCAATCGGCAAGTCCAGGACTTGTGGGTGAGCAGGGAAAGTCTGAAGACTTAGGTTCCACCCAGCTCCACATTGAACGGTGGGCACCTCGGGCAGGGCCCTTGGCAGGCTCTACCTGGGGTCCCCATGATAAGATGAGGAGGTGGCCCTCAGCAGGCTCAGTGTCCCTCCGGGGATAAATGTGAACACAGTTCATCCTCTCTTCCCCAGACAGAGGCCATGGTCTCTTACAGATAAAGGGCCAGTTGGTAGAACACTCTGGAATGGTGTGGAAAGTACAGATAAATGCACAGGCACACGAGAATCAGGAGCAAGTGACTTCCATCTCTGAAGTCCTTTGGAAAGATACGAGAAAGGTCTACAAGCATAAACATGTCTTCATGGTCAACATTCCTTGGCCTCTTCCAAGGCATGAGTCTTCTTGGGAAGGAATTAACCCTATGGGTCAGAATAGGTGCTGTTGAGGGCTGTCTGAACCTTCCCCTTCCAGCTTTCTCTCACTCCAGACCTCAGGGTCCTCTCTGGCCAGTGAGATGTGCAGTTACCTGCAGGCTTTTTATCCTCGAACTGACCCAACTCCGTCATGAGATCTCAGTGCCTCAGTTTCCACATTAGATGAACTCAGTGACTTGAGGGATTTCCAAAATGTTGGTGACAGTGGAAGTTCTTGTCAAACGAACTCGCTCAGGAAGTCTGAACACACACAACAGGAAGAGGCAGAACTGCTTCCATTAGGGGCGGTGGCGGGGGATGCTGTAGAGGCGGAACTGCTTCTGTTAGAGGGTGTGGGATGCTGTTTTCTCTCCTGATGGGCTGCTTCTGAAAACCTGGCTCTCTGCTGGGCACTGAATCCCACCTGTTTCTGCCTGGGGCTGTCTAGTAGGGTAACTGCCCTGCCAATTATACAGATGATACAAAGCGGGCAGAGAGAGGTAGCCTGAGGCTGGGAGGAGTCGTGGCCAGCTTCCTGTAGCGCGTGATGTCGAAAGAGAGCCTTAAAGGATGGGGAGGCATTTGTCGGGGGAGGAGGTGCGCTGGAAGAGAGAGAGACTGGAAACAGCAGGCAGAGCTAGAATCTAAGCGATGGGGGTGTGGGAGTGGGGATGGGGACCATGATCAGTGGGGAGCAGTGAAAAGAGATAACTGGAGGTGTTAGACGGCCTAGAACTTGAAGCGTTTGCTCTATGTGGTGACACCAAGTCATTTAAGAGTTTTGAGTAGGGAATTGTGGTCACTGGATTTTCAAAATGTATATAGCAGATTTATTTGGATATAATTCATATACTGTGCGAGTTGGTAATTAGATTGTGGGATGAGAAACTAAATCACTTTGGCTCTAAAGCGGCAAAGGGAATGAAATCATCGGGGGGTCATTTTGGATAGCACATTCTGTGGCACGCTCGCCTCTAAGCCCTAAGCACCAGTTACATTCCCTGACTTGTTGCTTAGAACCCCAAAATGGCCCCTACTGGCTTCTGAAAGCCTCGTAGGGGAAGGAAGCTTCTGGATCATGCGCAACTGTGGGAAGCAGACTAGAGAGGCTCTTGCAGGTGGCCCGTCTAGAGGTGGTGCTGGGGAGAGGGGGCGAGGAGGGGACGAGTCCAGGAGACACGGGGGAAGCCTGGCCTGGTGGGCTGTGTGCAGCCCTTGGCGCTCCCCATGAGGCCTGTGAATGTCTGGAAGGGAACCTGCTGGGCAGAGAGGAGGGAAGGTAAGAGGGGAGAGGGGGCTCCCACGGAGCTGCCGGGAGGAGAGAAAACCCAGAAGCAGTTAATCCTGCTGGTTGAACTGTTTTTATAAACGACACTCTAAAATCAAATAGATGCAATAGAAACACAGTGGCCTTTTCATTAAACATGCCACAGAGGCCCCTTGTTCAGCAGCCGTTGTCAATCAGATGGAGGCCATTGTCTCTTTCCCCAGCCCTCCATAATTGGCATCTGTCTGGGAGCAAACAAATAAATACCAGGCTGGCATTTTAACTAGGGCAGCAAGGAGAGGGACGCTGCCTTCCAGAGTCTGCTCGGCGCTCCCAGCAGGTAAGGTCCTGGAGAAGCCTGTCTTTTCCAGGAGGCCCCAGATGCTAGCCCCCGCCAGGTACAGCTCCCAGTTTTTCTCCTGGACACACCCATTCTGATCTTTACCCAAAATCGCTGCTCCAGAGAGCCGGATTTCTGTTTTCTGCCTGCAGAAGCCCCTGAAACACAGTCAATAGAATTTCTTTTTGGTGTTTTGCCTGGGGGACATCAAGGGAAAAAGTAGACATGAGCACATTCTCTGGCTGACTTTGGATACGACCACTTAATAACAACAATACAGCTCTCATGTTAAATAATACAAATAGAATTAACCTAGCATGGTTAATTAGCAATAACATTGTTGCAGCGTAAGAGGATAAGACTTGTGATTCACTAGTAAGAATAGCATAGTGACAGCATTATTATGAATTTAGAGTTTCTTAACAGCATGATTGTCAGCCACTACTTTGGACAACATGTTCCTCTACAGGCGATCCTCAGTATTCCCAGCAGTCATGTTCTAAGTAGCCATGAACACTGAATGAAGGAATGCTGAACCACCTCTCCTAGAGAAATATTCATATGTAGTTAGGGTCCTGTGAGCCTCTGGTCACATTTCATCATCTGATCAACGCATCATCTTTTTTTCATGGAAATTTCTGTGTCAAAGCGCCTTTTAAAGTATACATTGTTGATTCATTAACATTGAACTCGGAGTTAACAGCGCTGTAACTCATGGCTGAATGAAGCTTATCTAATGTATGTATTTTCTCGGAAGGCACATCAGAGCCTTCTTACTTAGAAACAGTAAATAGCACTTCAGCCCCATGCTTGGGGCCACTTTAAACAGCAAAATCACCAACAAAAATGTAAAAAATGTGGCGCTAAATAGACCGCGAAAAGGATACTTGTTTACAGGATGAGAGCAGAAACTAGACCACAGAGCCTTGCCTGGCTCCTCCTCAGCTGGGATCTCAAGCATCAGGAGACTCAAATTCCCCCATTCTGTCGTCGTCCCACGATGATCACAAGAATGCCATGAGTATTGTTGTGGGACAACAAATAAATTGTAGGCAAATTTGCAAATACATATTCCACAAATGAGGGTAGGCTAACTCTTAGTGCACTTAGTTCTCAATCAAGCCAGCAACTTCCATCTTTTGGTGTTTTGAACTAAGGTTCAAAGAGTGAGAGTGATGTGTTCAAAATCAGATAGCTGGAATGTGGTTCATGATATAGCACCAGGGGTCAATGAACTGCAGCCCAGGGGCCAGCTGCCTGTTTTTATAAATAAAGTTTTATTGAAACACATAAACACAGCCATATTCTTGTGTTTACATATTGTCTGTGCAGCAGCTTTTATGCCATAATGGCAGTTAAGTTGTTGCAACAGAGATCAGATAGCCCACAAAACCTGGTATAGTTATGATCCAGCTTAGGGGAAAACTGTGTTATCCCACATTCTCTCTTTTTTAGTTCAAAGGGCAAATGTTCTCTCTGGTGTTAATACCAGTGCTTTTCCTAAACATTGTGTTTCCTCTCTTGAACAATGGGAAGTTTATAACTGATTATGTTTCCTTCTTTACAACAATGGAAAGAGGCTCAAAGCCTAAAAGAGCCAGAGATACCTGGCACTCACATGATAGGAACAGAAAGGATCTTCCATCTCCTTTACACTAGAAGAGAGTTAGATTATTTCCACACAAAAATGTGGTCAATTTAGAGGTTATATATAGGCATCTGGGCCTTTCCAG
Source organism: Bison bison bison (assembly GCF_000754665.1). Classification (NCBI taxonomy): domain Eukaryota; kingdom Metazoa; phylum Chordata; class Mammalia; order Artiodactyla; family Bovidae; genus Bison; species Bison bison. Next base: position 9,574,240 of record NW_011494896.1, read on the forward strand.
TAATGAAGGGTTTCACGTGGAGCAGAACCAGGATTCCACAGAAATTGCTGTTTTCACTAAGAAGAAAAAGGCATACTATCTGAAAATAATCTTTATAGCTAACTACCAATTACCAAGAATTTATTATGTGCAAGCACTATACACAACTTACATCATTTTTTTCTCTATGGTATGTAGTATTTAGGCCAAGAGAGCCTATGCCACACAGCTCAGTGTCATTAACCCTTTTTACAGACTAGGAAACCAAGGACTAAAGATGTTTAACCAAAGATGTTAAT
>NW_011494896.1:9574617-9616615 GCF_000754665.1 Bison bison bison
ATGTTTAACCCACGCTGTTAATGTGTTCTAGGTCACAAAGCAAGGCAGTGGGAGGTCTGAGATTTGAAGCCAGGTGTGTCTGTCTCCAGAACTTACTCCCTACACTCCATCCCGCCTTACCCAGCCTCAACCTTCATCCTCCCAGCTCTCAGAATCAGGGCTGTGGGTTGGGCAGTGAGGTGTTTCTGACATTCTCCTCATGTTGGGACATTCATCTTTGGCTTTGAACAGGGTGGGTGTCCTCCATAGAACATTGGGGGTGGGGTGGGAGAGGGGGCCGTGTCCAGAGTAGACTGATGGAGGTTGGTGAGAAGGCCTTGCAGTAGCTCAGGGATGAGATGGTGGTGGCTAGACACTGGTGCTGGCAGTGACTGGCAAGACGCGTGGAGGAAGCAGAACTGACAAAATCCAGTGATTGATTCTACACATGTATGGGGAGAAGGTGAAATAAGTGGCTCCTGGTTTCTGGCTGACATGACTAGGTAGATGGTGGGTCCTTATCCGGGGCTAGAGAGGAGATGGAGAACTCATTCTGTACAGGCTGAGCTTGAGCCCCCATGAGATACTCAGAGGAAATTCCCACTTACAATGATGGGAGCCTTTGTCCCACTCTGGTATATGTGATATGTGATATTTTGACATATATATATATATATTTCTCATAATGTATGTCTCTCCCTCTTCAAAACTCTGTGGTATTGAAAGGCAGAAAGCCTTTGTTTAACGAAGGCTTCAGTGTTTTATTTTTTTTTAATGGTTACTCTTTGTAAATGATTCTGAAAGACTTACCAGTCTTCTTGCTCATTTCTTTGTGCCTGTAAGAAAGGGGAAAGCTGTGCTTTGGTCAATTCAGAACCTCCTCTGTCTCCATCAGAACCAATAAATACCTGCTGTCACCCTGTAACTGCACCTCCTAAACTCTTTAGTACATAGCATAAGTGGAGGGCTGTAAAGACTGTTAAGGAAGTCTCTGGTGAGACCAGTAGCAAACATAAGGGCCTGTGCCTTTCAGAAGGATGGACTCTGGGGCACAGGAATTTAACTCCCTCCCCTGCGTTAATTCTTCTTCGCCAGCAGCAACATTTATGAGTATTTATCGAACATCTGGGCATTAGTGATGCAAAGCACTTCACAGCAGTAGCATGGAAGCTCATGGGAGCAGACATTTCTGTCTGTTTGATGCATTGCTATGTTGTCTGGGCCTAGACTGTGCTTGGTATGCTTGCTACATGGTAGGTGCTCAGGAAGTTATTTGATGAGGGGATAAACAAGTGAAAGAAAATACTTCCTGCTGACACAGAAGATCAATTCAGTCATCCAGCATTTATTCACCATGTGTCAGATCTCAAGTCAGACCATGGGAACACGCAGAAGCGTAGACCAGCCCGGCACTCAAGAAGTATCATGCAGGAGACCAGCCAGTCAGAAGATCATGATTGTTCTTGGGAGAAGTGTCCCTACAGCAGTAGGAACTGCGTGCCAAGAGAAGCAAGTGGGGAGTGGCAACCCTGACTCCAGATGGGAGACCAGGAATGCTTCACAGAGGAGGCAGCATTTGACCTGGGTCTTGAAGGATGAGTAAGAGTTTTCTGAGTGGGAACTGAGAGAGGTATCCAGACAGAGGAAATCTTTTGGGAAGGGAGCTGAGACAGTTGTTCTGGTCATTTGCAAGGAAATACCTTGCCAGTAGGTTGGAGATGGCTATAGATGGTCTATCCTCCCAGTGCTTGAGAAAGGCTAGATTGTTATCCAAATCCCTACTCCCTCCCAACTCCCCACTCCCTCCCGACTCCGCATGTTAGCATCCTTCTAGGAGAGGAGGAGAAGAGGAGAAGAGAGAAGGATAAAGTTTATTGGTGGGAGGAAAATGTTGGGAAAAAAGCATGCACAGGGAAATATGGATACATACTAGACACCTACACTTCTTAGCTCAGTACACAGTGCGAACCTCAGGAATTAAGGAGCATCCGGGGCCCGCCCATTCCCATGGTATGCCACTGTTCACAGGCCCACTTGTGCACACAGCATTTCTTGAATGTCCCTTCTGCACCTGGGGCTTCTGATAGGAAGTCAAACAAGGCATAGTGTGGTCACCAGCAAGCAGTTTTGTGACTCCCAGGCCAGTGAATTGGCCATTTATAGGGACCTGAGGTCTGTCCATTTACCAGGGATTTCAAACCGCGGCCTGTGGGCTGTCTGTGGCTTTTTCACATACCTGGCCTTCATCACTCATCAGGTTACCTGTAGACCCACTGAAGGTATTTGTGTCTCAGAACTCTGAATGAGAAATCTCTAAGAAATTCCAAGCATTGATGATACCAAAGGTAGGATAGACATAGAGAACCACAGGTCATGGTTGGTCATTCCCACTTGCAGTCTAGAATCATCTGGTTCTCTTGTTAAATACACCATTTCCTACCTAGACAGTGTATTAACAAGAGGAGACATCACTTTGGCAACAAAGGCTGGTATAGTCAAAGTTATAGTTTTTCTAGTAATCACGTACGGATGTAAGAGTTGGACCATAAAAAAAGGCTGAGCGCTGAGGAACTGATGCTTTTGAACTGTGGTGCTGGAGAAGACTCTTGAGAGTGCCTTGGACAGCAAGGAAATCAAACCAGTCAATCCTAAAGGAAGTCAACCCTGAATTTTCATTGGAAGGACTGATGCTGAAACTGAAGCTCCAATACCTTGGCCGCCTGATTCAAAGAGCCAACTCATTGGAAAAGACCCTGATGCTGGGAAAGATTGAGGGCAGGAGAAGACGGGGATAACAGAGAATGAGATGGTTGAATGGCATCATCGACTCAATGGATGTGAGTTTGAGCAATCTCTAGGAGATAGTAAAGGGCAGGGATGCTTGGTGCACTGCAGTCTATGGGGTCACAAAGAGTCGGACCCGACTGAACAATAACAACCCTCAGGGATTCTGATTCAGTTGGTCTGACATGGACTGGAGACTGAGTCTTTTTTAAAGCTCTACCAGTTACTTTAGTTCTAACATGCTACTGCTGGAAAACCACAGCCCAGAGAGGCAGTTTGTTTTGGCCAGACTCATAAAATACACCATCCTCCTAACTTGCAACCCACTGCTGTTTTCCCCAAACAGCACTGAAGGCAAAGGGGCCCTCAGAACCTTCCTGAATATTCAAGAGGCATCCCGCACATCAGCAGCTTGGAGCAGGGGAGGCAGGAATCTGTAACTGCTGTGTTGCCTCTTCAAGAACAAAGCCCTTGCCAGTTTACCACTCTGGGAAGATTGCCAGGCTCAAGTATTAATAATAATCTCTTTGTTTTTTAAATGCCTTATAATTGCATAAATAAAGCTTACTTTCTCTGCTTTAATGGTAATGAGGCTTATTTGACTGATTGGTTGATTAATAAGACTCTAATTTCTTTACTGACAAAACACGAAGGCCAAAAGAGGGATGCTGGGTGCTAGTAGCTTGGGATGCGAAGCAACCATTCCACTTTTTAGTTGCTGCTCCTGAATCTGGGAGAGAAGGGTAGCAATGGTTTCCCTGCAGTCAGATATGGATAAATAAAAGCTGCAGGAAGTTTGAGGAAGCAGGTCCCTGCATTTTCCTGAAGGGCTATTCCTGAACACCATCTTCTTCATAGTCAACAGTGTCTGTCCTATGAAGACCTGTGGGGAATATTTCTCTGATTTCAGTGCCCGTCAAGCTTGTACTCGATTCCCAGGTAGCTCAGTGGTAAGGAACCCTCCTGTCAATGCTGGAGATGTGAGCTCTATCCCTGGGTCAGGAAGATCTCCTGGAGAAGGAAATGGCAACCCGCTCCAGTATTTTTGCCTGGGAAATTCCATGGACAGAGGAGCCTCTGGGCTAGAGTCCATGGAGTTGCAAAGAGTCAGATACGATTTAGCAACTCAATAACAGCAATAATGGTTGCACTCATCCTGGTAGTATTGTATGCACACTTGTAGACACTGGCAATTGTGAAATTGATCGTGTTTGCTGTTTCCCACTGGACACCAGGAAACTCAGAGCCAAACCGGTGTCTAGCCAGCAACAGGCATAAAATCCTCAGCAAATGTTTGATGTAATAACAGCTCACATTTGTTGAGCATTTACCGTCTGCATGAACCCCCGGTAACTTACTTTCTGCAAACTTAAGGTTCCTGAAAAACTAGAGTGCAGCTCTCCCTTTTATAAATCAAGTAATGTTTTCAATGCCCCAGAGGAATAAAGAACTGGTTCATTTAAATCAGAGATCCCAGTGCTGTGAGTAATGACCTCCCTACTCCACCATGTTTGCAGTGTCATTTGCTGGTTTTCAGACTCTCTCTTGACCTACAGAGGAGGCCAGCTGGGCCCGGCTGCTGCCTCCAAGTTGGCTGTGAACTTAGCTTTCTTTTCCTGAGCCCAGAAAAACCCCTACCCTAGCGACGAATCACAGGCCAGAGCCGAGCCCTGACAGGGGCCCACGGTTGTAGACGGCTTTGCACTGTCACGCACTGGCCGGGAGACAAAGGGAAACAGGAGGGCTTTTATTGGTCACCTGCCTCCGTGCACGGGGCTCCTGATAGATAACAGATGGAGAGACGAGGGAGTTAATGAGGTCGGCGTTCTGGCCAAATGCTCTCCATCTTCCTCTTGCCACTGAGTCGTTGGAAAAGAATGTTGCTCTGGGCGGGTGGGGCAGGGAGAGCTCAAAAAAGCTGAGCTTTCACCAGAGGTGTTGGGAGAAGCGAGGAGGCGAGAACAGTGTGCGCTGATGCGATTCATCTCAATTCAGTGAATATTTATTAAGCGCTTCATACCTTAGTCACCTTTAGGTATCACCCCACCCCCCACGTATTCTTCCAGAATGCTCTTCCGTGTAGTTATCTTTATGTAGTTATCTTTGTCTGCATTTTACAGCTCAGCAACTTAAAAGGCTCAGAGATGTTAAGTAACTTGGCCAAGATCACCCAGCCAACCTAGAACTCAGCTGGGATTTGAACCTAAACCTCTCCCTCTCTTTAAACCTCATGCATCATGCTGCTTCTCCAAGCTGTAAGACCACTCGCCGTGTCACACATTCCTTTTGAAATTGTTTTCAGGGTTGCATCTTGAGGTCTCATTTCCGAAGCATCTCTTCTTGCTATAGTGAGGAAATAGTGGTGGGAAAGAGACTGATCTTCAAAGCATTGGGAGAAATGGGTGGAAGGAGCCGTTTACACTTAGAAAATTTGCCTTCGGTTCTAGGTGGGGTGGGGGGAGTTAGTAATTTAATCGTCAGGGCTGACATCCACTTCCTGGGGGGCTCCTTGTCTTCAGCCAGATGTTTTTTGTTGAATCTGGTAATTTTCAAAGAAAGGTCAGGGCTGGTGGCTGTGAATAGAGCTCATGGAAGACCATGGGAAACCTCCCATAAATGGTGTGTGTCACGGCACTTTACAACTTCTAGCCTCTCCGGGGCTCTCTCACAGCAGCCCTGTAATGCAGGCTCATTATTGGCCCCATTTTATGGATGAGAAAACTGAGCCCCTAAGACTTTCCCAGATCAAGTGCAGAGCTGGGACCCATCCTGTGTAGGAAGACGCAAGCTTGGTACCTGGCACATCTGGATATTCACAGACCATTAGAACTTCAGATTCCCACCTCTGAGGCTTTTTCCTTCCATCACACTGTCTCTGCCTCGAGAAAAAGTAGTCTATCCTGAAGGCTATTTTTTTCCAAATGTAAGGAAACCCTTGCTGGGCTGTGATCTCACGTTCCTCACAGCCCCCTTTGGCGTCTCCACGGACCATGCATGTGACTAACTTTCATCCATCCAGAGGTTATAAGAAAGCAAACGTTGGCAGCATAACATCTCTCTTCAGAGACACAGAAGGCTGCCCCAGGATTTGTCTCTGGGGGTCGGGGAAGAAATTTGAGAGCCTGTGGAGGAAGAAGGCGCTGGCTTTGCTTTGTCAAGATCTGTGCTTTTTAAACAGTTTCATCCCCAAACCCATAACATCCCTCCTCCTAAAGGAAAAAAAAAAAAAAACAATCCAAACAAAATGTGTAAGCCACCATATTCTGTGCCCACAGCTCCCTCTCTGCCTGTGTATTTCTGGCCTGGCCCCCAGACCCCGTGGGAAGTGGGGAGAGCTCTTCTCAGGGGTCAGTGGTGTGGGGTGCAAGGGGGCACTGAGGGTGGGCTAAGGGCTCAGACCCAAGCCACATCCAGGGGGAAAAGGCAGGGTGGACTCTGGGGGAACCATCGCATGGTTGAGAGTCCTTGAATCTCAACCATCCAGATAATGGGACCCATCAGAATCAAGAGCAGGGTTGAGGAGCTGGGTGGAGGAGAGGGCCAGAGGAGGGCACCAGTGCTTGCGGAGTGCCCCCTGTGGGCCAGCTAGTTGCCATACACATTCTCCTCTTTTTCCCCAACCACATGAATTTGCAAGATGAGGAAGTTGAGGCTCAGAGTCCCAACAACATGTCCATAGCTTGTCAGAGGCAGAACTGAGACCAGAGCACAGGTTTCTGACACCAGAGCTGGAGACGGGATCAAGGAGGATCTAGGCTTGCTAACACAGTAGGAGGCAGTGCTCCTGTGTCCGACCTCGTATATGGTGTGAGGTCGGAAGTGTGTGATCATGAAGTCAGGTGTGGGTCTTCTCAGGCATGCTATATGTATTAAAGGTCCAGACCTGTGCTGTCCAGCATGGTAGCCACTAGCCACCCAGGCTATTTTAAGTTCATTAAATTAAAATAAAAACTTCATTCCTGGATTGCATGAGCCACATCTCCACTATTTTAGTCTTCATGTTACTAGTACTGTATTAGTACAGGTGTGTAAAACATGCTGTCTCTGCAGAGAGGTCTATGGGACAGACCTGATCTAGTGGGGTTTAGAAATGATACAAATGATAAAAAAGCGAACAGATTGAACCACCTCTGGGTCTGAACCTCAACCTAGACCTGGCCCAAAGGGGCCTGAACAGTCCTGTCCCCTCCACCAGGAGCTGTTGGTGGCTCTGGAGCTCAAAGTCCTGTGACCCTTGCATGTCCAGCACCTTGCTTCCTGTGGCCGAGCTGGTCAGCATCAGCTGTACGTGTCCTACAGATCCCCCAGGGTCAGCTCCAAGGTCTTATACTGGGTGTCACTGCACTTTTTAGAGCATTTCATCCCAATCATTTTATCCTATGTCCAGAACAAGAACCTAGCACAGGAGCCCTGAGTGAGTGAAAGTGAAAGTGAACTCTCTCAGTCATGTCCGAAGCTTTGTGACCCCATGGACTGTAACCTACCAGGTTCCTCCATCCATGGGATTTTCCAGGAAAGAATTTTGCAGTGGGTTGCCGTTTCCTTCTCCAGGAGATCTTCCCAACCCAGGGATTGAACCCAAGTCTCCCGCATTGTAGAAGCCCTAGGTACGGGTGAAATCATAGGTCTTTGAAGAAGACAGATGAGTTAACAGTCATTACAGCCTTGTGATAAGGGTTTATTACAGGCAGGAGTTCAGTCATTCACTTATTCACTTATTCATTCATTCATTCATTTACAGTTTGGCAACTATCATGAGCCTGATACTGGAAACAGAGATAGTGATGTTTTAGGAGGGAGTGGCCATCCTGCATGGGCAGGACAAGAGGGCACATGGAGTCAGAAATTAACAAGGTTCCTGGGGCACATAACCCCAGCTCTGTGTGGTCAGGGTGCCTCCTTGGTGGCTGAGATCAAGGAGGTCACAGGTTGGGCCAGCATGCATCCAGGTCTCATAGCCAGTGAGCAGCCCCAAGACAAGTTGAGCGAGAACCAGGCCTGATGCTGGGCAAGACTGAGGGCAAGAGAAGGGGACAACAGAGGATGAGATGGTTGGATGGCATCATTGACTCAATGAATGAGTTTGAGCAAGCTCCGGGAGATGGTGAAGGACAGGGAAGCCTAGTGTGCTGCAGTCCATGGGCTCACAAAGAGTCAGGCATAACTTAGTGACTGAACAAGAACAAAAGACCTTAGCCTGAGAATCTTAGGATTTTAGGGCAAAAGGCAGCTTAAAGGTCCTCCTCTGACCCCTTCATTTCTCAAAGGATGAACCCAGGGCCCAGACAGAATCAAGGTGCACTGGGGCTTAGCGACAGAGCTGTGTTCAGATCCCAGGTCCTCGGCTCCTGGGCCAGGGCCCTTCCCTTCCCTGTGCTCCGTCTGAAGGACCGAATTTTGTTTTGAGTCCGCATTTCTCACTCCTCTGTCACACTCCCCCAAGGGTCACTCCCACCCCAGCAGCCTTATAGAATTTTGATCTCCAGGAGAGCACGGAGCAATCAGAGGTATGTAAGTGGGGGTGTGAGGGACATAGTGGAGAGGTGGTGAGCATTAACCCAAGCTGGCGAACCAGGGCTGGAAACTGTGCCACTTACTGGCTGTGGGACCTTGGACAAGTTAGACCATTCCTCTGACCTTCAGGCCTAAATGGGATTGTAGTACCTACCTCATCGGATTGTGGTGGGCCTAAGTCAGTTATTATATTTGAATGCATTACAAGAGTATCTGGCATATCAAAAACACCGCAACTGTGTAAAGATTGTGCTGTCGTGATTGGTTCCTTGTTCTGGAGCTGGATGTGTGATCTGGCGTGTGTGCCCGTGGGGACACTGGGGCAAGTGTACATCCCTAGGGCAACTTAGAAAACCTCAAAGTAGTGACCTGTGTGAGCTGGTTCCGACAAACTCCTGTGTTCCTGCTTAAACCTTCCATGGAACACTTATCCTGTTCCATCTTATATTTTTAATAATTTGAGTATTTTCCTTAGACTGCGTTTCCCCTATGTCTCAGTGGGTAAAGAATCTGCCTGAAATGCAGGAGACGCAGGAGACTTGGGTTCAATCCCTGGGTCAGGTAGATCCCCTGGAGGAGGAAATGGAAACCCACTCCAGTGTTCTTGCCTGAAAAATCCGATGCCCAGAGGAGCCTGGCGGTCTATGGTTCCTGGGGTCACAAAGAGTCAGATGCTGAGCAACTGAGCACAGCATATTCCCTATTAGAAAATAAACCTAAATCATTTCATAATGTGTGTAACTCAAACTATTATGCTGTATGCTGAACTTTAAACTTAGTTCTGTATATCAGTTATTTCTCAATAAAACTGGAAAGAAAAAAAAAGAGAGAGAGAGAGAAACCTGAGAGCAGGAACTGTATTTTATTTAGAGATTCAGACCTGGAATTAGAAAATATGGATTCAGATAACATTCTCTTAGTGATACATCTTTTCTTTTTCTTTCTTCTTTTTTTCTTGATAACATCTTTATTGAAATATAATTCAAAAGCATATTGTGAATTATGCATATTATGCATATAATAATGTGCATATTATTCACAAAGCACAATTCAGCAGCCTTTAGTGGGATTCACCAAGTTGTGAAATCATCAGCACCATCAATTTTAGGACATTTTCATCACCCCAAGGAGAGCCCATCCTCCCCCTTCCCTGTAGCACTTTGTGGGATGATGATAAGCGTTAATAAAGGAATACATGGGCACAGGCCTTAGCACAGAGCCAGGTACTCAGTTCAGTTCGGTTCAGTTCATTCGCTCAGTCATGTCTGACTCTTTGCGACCCCATGAATCGCAGCACACCAGGCCTCCCTGTCCATCACCAACTCCCAGAGTTCACTCAAACTCACGTCCATCGAGTCGGTGATGCCATCCAGCCATCTCATCCTCTGTCGTCCCCTTCTCCTCCTGCCCCCAATCCCTCCCAGCATCAGAGTCTTTTCCAATGAGTCAACTCTTCGCATGAGATGGCCAAAGTACTGGAGTTTAAGCTGTAGCATCATTCCTTCCAAAGAAATCCCAGGGCTGATCTCCTTCAGAATGGACTGGTTGGATCTCCTTGCAGTCCAAGGGACTCTCAAGAGTCTTCTCCAACACCACAGTTCAAAAGCATCAATTCTTCGGCGCTCAGCTTTCTTCACAGTCCAACTCTCACATCCATACATGACTGCTGGAAAAACCATAGCCTTGACTAGACGGACCTTAGTTGGCAAAGTAATGTCCCTGCTTTTGAATATGCTATATAGGTTGGTCATAACTTTCCTTCCAAGAAGTAAGCATCTTTTAGGTACTTAGGTGGTGCCTAATTATTGACTCTTCCATGGGCCCTGATATAGGGTTTTGTTCTGGTTTGTGGGGTCAAATTCTACAGTTTTTCCCCACCCCAGAAACATGAAGGTGGCTCTGCTAGGTCACCTCCCAGAATCCTGGGGGGCCAGGTGCACGGCCAGGTATGCCTGGACTCGGGGTGAGGAGGCGTTGAGGCGAGGGGTTCAGTGGAGGACAAGGTGTTGCCCCAGGAGTTTCCTGCACATGAGGCCCAGGCTGCCCGGCTCACTGCTAGGGGTTACCCATGGGCGGCCTCCCCCGCCACACCTGTCAGGTCGAGGAAACTCAGACAGTAACGCCAGCCCCTGTGCCTCACGGCAGACCCACTGTTGAGCCCAGGTGGTTACACACAGACTGGGCTGCCCTCTCAGAGCACCTGCATTTTCTCCCTTTTCTTTTTCTCTGCTCCCACGGAGAAGAAAAGCTAGGCTCCACAACCATCATTTCCATAGCTCAGCTGTCTCTTTGCTCGAAGAGCTTCTGCAGAAAGGAATGGAATTGGTTGGAGGAGGACTAAGCATTGACTGGGATTGGGTCCCAGGGAGAGCTTCAGGCCCTCTGTGTTGGGAGCCGGGGTCCCAGGAGGGTGGACCATGAAGGGCAGCCTTGGAGAGCTCTGAGCTGGCAGCAGGAAGTGAGCGATCTGGAGAGGAGGTGAGTGCATGCGTACATGTTCAGTCGCTCAGTCGTGTCTGACTCTTTGCACCCCTATGGACTGTAGCCTGCCAGGCTCCTCTGTCCGTGGGATTCTCCAGGCAAGAATACTGGAGTGGGTTGCCATTTCCTCCTCCAGGAGATCTTCCTCACCCAGGGATGAAACCCACATCTCAAGTCTCCTGCATTGGCAGGTGGGTTCTTTACCACTAGCGCCACCTAGGGAACTGAATTAGGGCAAACTGTTGACCATTGATTCCACGGGTTTGTGTCTGCTTCAGGAAGCACTCCACTCTCTGCTGGGTCACAAGGAGGTCAAGTCCTATTTCCTGCCCTTGAGGGCAACTCTGGCCAGGAAACAGGCAGATCTGGATTCCACGGATTTCCTGATCCTGTTGGTTTAGTCACTCAGCTGTGTCTGACTCTTACTAGAGTGGGTTGCCATTTCCTTCTCCAGGGGATCTTCCTGACCCAGGGATCAAACCTGTGTCTCCTGCATTGACAGGTGGATTCTTTACTACTGAGCCACCAGGGAAGCCCTCCTGATCCTGTGACCTTCCATAAATCATATACTTTCTGTAGCCTCAGTCTACTTTCCTGTAAAATGGGGCTAACAAAATCTATTTTGTAAGGCTACTGTAAAAGCTAAGCACATTGGCAGGGACAGACCAACATGAAGATGGTTTGCCTGCCTCGACAGGTCGAGGGGCTCACATGAGTGATAGACATATCTTTACAGGGAGCCAAGAAGACCTTGGGTGGCACTTCCATACAGTGGCAAGCCACTCTCCCTGGCCTCTCTGGTTGAAATAACTTCATCTGCCTAAGCCCCTGACCTATTGGCAGACAGGGATTACGTGACATGCTCAGAAGCCCAGCCATCTATTAGTATTTAATGGAGTCACTGCTGGTAAAGGTTCCTAAAGATTCCCTGGTGCGGGAGGCTGATAGAATTTAGAGACACAAGCAGAAAACGCCCCACACTTGGAAAATGGTGTTTTACAAGTCAAGGCCACTTTGACTTCCTGCAGACCTCACCCATGTGAAAGAAAGGCCTGTCCTGGTCCTCGCTAGTGGTGTATCCAGTTGTTGAAGGGGGTTAGCCTCTGGCTTCACAAAGACGTGGGCTCAGGTATGGCCCCACAGCCTGCTAGTCTGGGGAGGCAGGAAGAAGAAGTAAGTGATAAATGCTTTCTGGGCATCCTGTCTGTACCAGGTCACTTGGCCCAGTGCTGAGTGTGTTAATTCATTTAATCCTTCAGATAGCCCTGTGGTGCAGAGGTGTAGTTGTCTCCACTGGACATTACAAGGAAACCAAGGCTCAGAAAGGTTATACATCTGTCCAGGGTCTCGCCATCAGTATCGATAGAGAGGCCTGTTTGTTTGACCTCAGAACCCTCTGGACCTTGGCACATGACAAGCCACCATACCTACCCCCCTCTCCTCATTCATGTGAGGCATTTTCCGTTGCCTCTGTCTGTACCACGAATGCGGGGACCCCTCACCCCCAAGGTTTGCAGGAAGAAGGCTCAGACTCTTTCACCTGAGCAGACTCACACTATGCAGGCGGCCTGTACCCACAACGCTGGCAGAGCCTCAGATGATGAGCTTTTTGAACACTTGCCAATATCTCAACCCTTCTAATTAAAACCACATTATCTGTGATGATTCTTAATGATAGCATTTGTGGAATCGGGATCCTCTCAGGTCTCAAGTTCAGTTTGCAGTTCCTGCTTCTGAACAGCATGTGCAGTGGCCTTAATAATGGGTTGGGTGGAGATTCTGTGGGACCCGCTCTGGTAGCCTGTATATTTTCTTTTTTTCCAAAAGCCTCTATCTGGGGGAGTTGGCAGCCCATGTGCCAAAGATGCAAGTCAGCTCTTTCTCATTTATAACTCTTATTTCATTAGCTCTGTGCCCCTCACCCTCCACCCTTCTCAGGGGAAAGTGAGGAGAAGCAAGCGGATCAGGGTTTGCTTGGCATCATGACTGTCAGGATTCAGGGAGCTCCTATTGCTGGGGTCCAGCCTGCTGGCCCTTGAGGCTTCCCGCCGTCCTGTCCTTGTAGCTGACGATCTTTGCATCTGCAGGCTGGGTGAGCTTCAGGCCCCGGGTCTACTCCTGACCTAAAACTGGAGGAGATTACAGAACAGCATCCTGAGTCATAGGTCTGCAGGGGTTCATTAAAGTGTCATCTTTACTTCTGACCAGGTTTGAAAGCATTTTAAACGATTGCTTTGAGAAGGCAGAGCAGCCTTTAGGGAGATGCCTTCCAGTTCTTGGGGCTTCTAGGCTGGCCTCGACACCGAGCCCTAGTCTTAGAACATAGGCCTAGTTCCTTAGTACCCTGGGCAGGACCCACCACGCTGGCCCTGTGTGTCTTTCCAGCCCATCTCTGACCCCTGGATGCAGCCTGTGTTCAGAAATGCTGAGCTTCTGGCACTCCCCAGTGCTCCTCCATGGCTCAGGCTCCCTCCTCTGCCTGGACTGACTGTCCCTGCCCTTCCTCCCTGCCTGGCCTCCCATCACCCCCACCACACCCCCACCCCAGCTTCTAAAACGCAGCTCAGGGGTTGCTTCTCAGGAAGCCTCTGCCTCTGACCCCGGCCAGCTGAAGCGCCCTCTGTGTGCTCATGCTATATCCTGGACAGATCTCTTGCCACCGTGTTATGACAGTCATCTGATAGTGTCTGGATGTTCTGTCTCACTCCCCTTAGCAACTTCCCAGCCATCCCTTAGTAATCAGAGTGACCAGACGAATGGATGAGTGAAGACACAGAGGACTGATTAGTTACCTAACTGAGCATCTGCCTCACTCCCAAGTCCCATCTCCAAAAAGCTCCATAGCCCAACGGAAGTCACAAAATCTGAAGATGACCAATGTGGGGTTTGGAGTCTAGAAACAAGAGGCTTTAGGAGTTGAAATCCAAGAGGCAAAGTGATTGCTAAAAAGCAGGATTCCTACCAGACCCAGGCACGCTTCTCGTGGACAGTCTAAAGACCCAGCATTCTAATCTTCTCAGCTCCAAGATGCAACTTTCCAATGGTTCTCTTGCAGTCGGCATCATTTTGCAAAGTCTCACTGATGGCTTGGGTTTCTCAGCAGTATAATCAAGCTGTGAGATCACTACATTTTAGGATTAGACGTGTTGGCTAGGACTTCTGGTTCTGCCAATTCCCAGAGGTGTGACCACAGGCAAGTGGGTCCTCCTCCTAGAGATTCACTCTCCTCTTGGAAAGGGGGACACTGCATAAGACAATGAGTGGTAAGTGCAAGGAGCTGATGGGGTGGTTGAAGAGAGTTTAATTAAGGTTGAGCTGTCAGGAAAGCAGAAAGGGATGGTGTAGCAGTCTAGGTTAGCAACAGCAGGGAGCTCTCACCACCCCGAGGCCTGCAAGGGCGGGAGCAGCTACTGAGAAAGAGCTGTGTCCACAGAAGAGGATGCTGGACAGGATCCCGGCCTTCAAAAGACGAAAGCCCCCATCAGCTCACAGCCTAGCAGGAAGGCTTGCGGGAAGGGAATGTCCCAGCCTCTCTCCTCTCACCCTCGGAGGCTGGTGCCTCCCATTGGCTAAACCCAGCTGGAAGTCAGAGGGAAAGGAACATCAGTGGCCGTATGTTCAGAGGTCAGCCTCCTGGAGCCCAGACCAAGGCAGGGAAAGGCAGAAAAAGGAGGTAGAGGACCACATGGAGACAGCCCAGCCCGGCTGTAGCCTGACGCCCAGCACGTCCTCAGTACACACCGCTTCCATCCCTGATCTTATCAACACCTCTACCTCTATAAAAAAAGGGGGGGAGGCTGAGTAGAAGATTCAACAAATACGAACATTCCTCAGGGGCCTCACAGGAGTGTGTTAGGGACGATGTTGAAATGGAGAGAAAGAGTAAAGGATTTTTAATTTTGATTATCTGTGGATTTCTTTTATCCACGTTATCTCTTTCCGCCAGTAGCCGGGATAATTGAAACCTCATTGCCTTCCCTAACTGCAGCTGTTCAGTCTGCTGAACGCACATCAAAGGTGTTTTTGTAAGGAGCTGTCTGCTGTAGTTTTTAATTAATTTTAATTTTATTTTTACATTTGATCTAATAGAGTCAAATGAATCTTTCATTGTTTAGATTTAGTTGAACTGGTGAAATAGGTCAGGCTTTCCAGTTCTCCGAACTTCTTTGCATGGATAAGTAACTTCTGGCAGCAGAGCCTGAGTTCTGGAGGCTACCTGGCTGCAATCCTGGGGGACAAAGCATCAGGAAAATGAAAGGCCAGACTGAACAGAGGGTGTCAGCAGCCCATTTGTTCCACAAAGAGGTCCTACTGTGTGCTGAGTGGTAAAGGAGACAGAGGGGCTGTCTGTGCTTCTCAGAGTCCAGGGGGGAAATAAACGTGGACACTTGAGAGAGAATTAATAGCAAGCACCTTTATTTCCGCCCCCCACCCTGACTAACTAACTGGGAAGATTTGCACCATGCCCACCCCCTCCCCAGGGGCCTCCAGAACTTACCAGTCATTTATGGGGCTACTGCCCATGCTCCTCAACCCAGGGGTTCCCCTCCTGGACTCTGCCCATGGCCCTCCTGGGACGCCTCCCCTCCCTGTTGCCTGGAAGGCAAGCTGGGCCCTTGCAGTATGGTGAGACTTTCTTCTGTCCCCTTCGTGGCTTTCAAGGTTGCATATGGAAGCAGCTATCTATCTCTGCCAACCACCAGCTTCTTTCCATCTCCGAAGCCCCAGTTGGTGATTTTCCCCAGAGAGAGCAACTCAGGCCTTCTAAAGAAACCCCTTCAGAGGATTCAGTCTCCCCTGCGGGTACTTCCCCATACACGAGGCCACGTCCACGCACTCAGCCTCAGCTCCTCACTTCCTTCACCCCCACCTGCCTGGCACTTGAGTACGCTCAGATTAACACGTCATTTTATAATAAATTGCAACATGTATTAGATTTTTAATGTGTGTGAGGGTGAGAAAAACAAAAACAAACAGAAAGGCCTTTAATCTCACCTCCTGGATAACTCCTGTTAACTTAAAAAAAATAGACCTCCATGGAAAGAAAGTACAGTGTGCAGAAAGATGAAACGAAGCATATAACTCATCTTAGGGTCCTAGTTGTCTCTCTACAAAGGTGCCTGCTGAAAAAGATTTCTTTTTCTTCTTGGAGGAAAAAAGACCCAAGTTTTATTTATACCAAAGAAGTCCCTTCACGTATTACTTTACACCTTGCGTTTTTCCCTTAATATGTCTAGATGTTTCACTTTCAACCCTACAGAACTCACTCTCGTTCACTGCTCTGTATTCATCCATCGTGTCAGTGTACTTGAGATTGTTAACCTCATCCTCTGTCCATAGACACTTAAGTATTTCTAGATTTTTGCTGTTATGGATAACTTCTTAGTGAATCCCTTATATGCCCATCTTGACCCATTTGGGGAGGTGGGTATAACTAGAGAGTAAATTCTCATTTTTCCTGGGCTGAAAATTATATGGTTAAATTTTGATAAATGTTGCCAAGGCATCCCACAAAATGTTCCATCAATAGCATATGAGACCACTCCTTCCCTGGGGGTAGACACTCAGAATTATCAAGCTTTTCCAATTTTGTCAGCCTGATGGGGGAAAAAAATGGCATTTCATTATTGTTTTGATCTGCAGTTCTTTAATTATTAGTGAGGCCAAACATCTTTTCATATGTTTATTAGCTGTTTATTTGTGCTTCTCTGAATAGATTGTTCCTATCCTTTGTCTAATTTTTTTGTTCCCTACTGAACCAGAAATAAATTTAAACTATTTTGTGAAATCAAAAGCAGGATCCAAATCTCAAGTTTTTAAATGCTATCATCAATTCTATTTTCGTTTATATGGAGATGGCAGAATCTCAGGGAGGGATGAGGGTCTAAACACATTTATCCTCGGCTACTTCAACAGGGACCCTCTGTCACCCCTCAGAAGGGTCCGCCTGTTCCCATCCCAAGTAGAACAAGGCAGTTAATTATTTACCACCCCAGCGGTTCAGAAGGGGAGCTATTCCGGTCAGACCGTGCTTCCGCAGCTGCCAAGTAGCACGCTCTAAGACACGGATCAGCTGTGGGCCTCCGTGTCATCCATTTAGATGAGGCCTCTGTCAGCTGTCTGCTGTGAACCTCCACAGGTCACATCCTTGACACCATCTGCTGGACCATGAAGACCATCAGCTCGCCAGGAAGCCTGACAGGCTGTGATTATCTTCCACTCCAGTGCTTTTTTTTTCCCCCTTGGCATGAGGGGATTCATTTCCTGGGCAAGCTCTTTGTGCAGCAGACACCTTCTAAAAGGAAAATGAGCCTCTTTGGGTACGTTGATGAGTTTGTTCTGGCCTTAAGGTGATCAGGCCCTGAGTGTATAAAAATACACATGAATGCAGTTGATGGTTTTGGCCCAAGTAGATGGAATGGTATTTATCTGTTCCTTCATTCATTCAACCAAATGTCAGTTACAAAGCAGTTCAATTAGAAGCTTAAAGATTGGGCTGTACAGACAAAATAAGCCTTAGATCTTAAACCTGCTCTTGTGTGACCCAGGGCACGTTGCATTACTTCTTGATTCTTGGAACCTTTGAGTTTCCTTAAGTATAGAATTGTTGTTCAGTTGCTCAGTCATGTTTGACTCTTTGCAACCCCATGGACTGCAGCATATCAGGCTACTGGTCCTTCACCATCTCCCAGAGCTTGCTGGGAGAGCCATCCAACCATCTCATCCTCTGTCATCCCCTTCTCCTCCTGCCTTCAATCTTTCCCAGCATCAGAGTCTTTTCCAGTGAGTTGGCTCTTTGTATCAGGTGGCCAAAGTATTGAAGATTTAGCATCATTCCTTCCAATGAATATTTAGGACTGATTTTCTTTAGAATTGACTGGTTTGATCTCCTTGCAGTCCAAGGGACTCTCAAGAGTAAGTGTAAAATAGATGAGTTAAAAAATGGGAACAGTGGCAGATTTTTTTTTCTTGGGCTCCGAAATCACTGCAGACAGTGACTGCAGCCATGAAATTAAGACACTTGCTCACTGGGAGGAAAGCTATGACAAACCTAGACAGCCTATTACAAAGCAGAGATATCACTTTGCCAGCAAAGGTCCGTATAGTCAAAACTATGGTTTTTCCAATAGTCATGTATGGATGTGAGAGCTGGACCACTGAAGAACTGATGCTTTCGATCTGTGGTGCTGGAGAATACTCTTGAGAGTCCTTTGGACTGCAAGGAGATCAAACCAGTCAATCCTAAAGGAAATCAACCCTAAATATTCATTGGAAGGACTGATGCTGAAACTGAAGCTCCAGTACTTTGGCCACATGGTGTGAAGAGCTGGCTCACTGGAAAAGATTCTGATGCTGGGAAAGAATGAAGGCAGGAGGAGAAGAGGGCAACAGAGGATCAGATGGTTGGATGGCATCACTGACTCAATGGATATGAGTTTGAGCAAACTCCGAGAGATAGTGAAAGACAGGGAAGCCTGGCATGCTACAACAGTCCTTGGGGTCGTGTTGGATATGATTTAATGTAAAATAGGGGCAATAATGCCTACACCAGAGTTGTGAAGTTTTTTGAGATCATATATGCATTGGGCAACTGTTTCCACAGTCGTGTTTCATGGACAAGCCACTGGAAAATTCAGGGGCTTAAAACGATAATTTATTCCTTTCCCACTGTTGTAGCTAGGGCTCAACTGGGTACCAGCTGAACTAAACTGGGCTCAACTGAGTTTGACTCCAATCTGTAGATTGGATCCACATTTGCTGTGTGAGTCTCTGATCTCCCTTGAATTCACAGGGTAGCTAGGGCATATTTTTCCCCCCTCTGCCGTTAATGGAAAGTGCTGAAAAGTTCAAGGCCAAGGGCATGAAGTGAGGGGTGAAGAATGAGGACCGATAATGCAGTCTTCCACTCTGTAGAGTACCTGGTTGGTACACAGTAGTTGCCCTGGTTTTCTGGCTGGTATGGTGGAGAACAGAATTGCTTGTTTGAGCACCATTTTTCCCAGGGATGATGTCCTAGTCTTGTGCTGCTTTTAATCCATGGTTTTAATGCTTTTAATCTTTTTATTTCTTAATTCTTTAACTGGCCAAAGATGGATCCTTTTGAGCAAACTCAAAGAAACCAACACTTAAGAGCCTTTATAATTTTTTCTTTGCCTTAACTGTGCCATTGCTTCATATCATTCATCATTTTCAAACGTTCTCCTCTCTTATCACTTCAAATACTTCCCTTCCCCCATTCGTCCCTTTTGAAACTTCCATTAGATGTGTGTTGGGTCTTCTGATTCTCTCCTTTGTTTTAACAGATCTCTCATGTTTTCCATCTATCTCCCTGCTCTACAATGTGGGAAATTTCCACCAGCCCATCTGAGTCACTGTATCTCTCTTGAGCTATACTTAATCTGTCATTTTATTCACTCTGTGAATTTTAATTTTAATGACTGTTTTTTTTTTCATTTTTCAAGTTGTATTTGTTTCTTCTTCAATCCTGCCTTCATAGTGTCTTGTCCTTTTAATATGATTTTTATCCCTTCATTTATCTTCCTAGTCACTGAAGTACATTTGTGATCACTCAGACTATTTTAGTATTTCAAGGGTGGTAAGCCTCATCATTGCACCTGCTGGTAGAATGTTGTTTTGGGTGATTTGTGACTTTTTTGGTGAACGCATCATCAGGTTATGTGGTTTTTGTTCTAGTTTTGTTTTATTTTTTCCAGTGGGATTTTCTTGCATTCAAGGTTATGGAAGAGCCCTTACAAGGCTGATAGAGCTATTTTGTGCTGGATTTAACCAGGCACTGCAGAGATCTCATTGGCTCTGGGCCAGTTTTTACATTAATTTCTTGGTTTAGGATTCTCATAACCCATAGGTGGCACAAATTTAGATTTCTTACTTGCATGTGCCACAGATTTGAGTTTTCTTTATCCTGGGGTATTTTTTTTTTTTCTTTTTCTATCCAGAGACCTGAGTAAAAATGAGCTTCTTGGCCTTCTCCATAACTTAATGGGCAGAAGTCTGATGCGTGGATGTAGGAGATTCTTGCAAGGTCCTGACATTTCACAGGGGTTTCAGGCTCTCTCTTCTAACTCCCTGCCTCATGTGGGCCTGAGTCCACATCTTCTTTCCCCAACATGGATGTTCAAACCCCAGCTCCTAGCTCTTAAGGTTCATGCTTATGTCTTATAAACTTCTGTGCCATCCCAACTTCGGTTCTTTCACTCAGTGCTCTGGTTAAAAGTTTCTTACTCAACTATTTTTCATTTTATTGTGTTCTGCATTTCTGTGTGGCTTTTGTTTTGGTACTGAATTCTCTCTGTAAATTCAGTCTACCAAATTGCCAGAACCAGAAGTCCAACACTTAGAGCTTATCCAAAAAAAAAAAATTCTGGGTCCTTTTATTTTTAAACTTCTTCCTAGAATATAGTCCCCAAAATGCATGTTCACTAAGTAATTGAATAATCAGACACATACTGAATTTAAAAGTGAATGAGAATTAAAGCTTTTGCCTAGCAAATTGCTGTCTAGAGTTGCCTTCTATTGACTCTTGTAATAATTAGAGTTTCAATTATTCATTTTCAATTAGAAGCATGGCATGATGACCAGAAATGTCATTAAGAAATTGAATTATGTCTAATGTTGAATTGATAGAAGGCAATATTTCCCCAGGACCACTCCTTTCTTTAGTGCCTGGAAACCAGACACGCTCAATGAGAAGAGCGAAAGTCGCAGTAGGACTTTGGAAAGATGCAAAAAAGGAGTGCAGGACAGCTGAGTTGGCCTCAGTGACTTGGGAATGTGTGGGAATTTATTTCCCACTGGGGCAAATATCTCCAATCTAATTACTCCCAGGTGCAGGACTGGAAGCCACCAGATGTGTGTTCAGTTCTAGCTCTGCCACTTTCTGCCTTGTGTCCTTAGCTCCAACACAAACAGGGGCCCTGTCACCAGAGAAGAGCCTTCAGTGGACACTGCTAACCCTGTTTGTGTGCCTGGCGCCCTGCTTGGCCTGTGCATGGATTATCTCATGAGTCTCACACCTGACCTCCAGAGTATTTTCTGAGACGAAAATTAGTACAGAGCACAGAGTGCTGGGAATCATCAGTGCATAGTAAGCGTCTCTGTAGTGAATTAATAATGCTGCAGCCACTGCTAATAATCACTGGGTTTTCAGCCCCTGCTAGGTGGTAGTTGGGAGAAGGCAATGGCACCCCACTCCAGCACTCTTGCCTGGAAAGTCCCATGGATGGAGGAGCCTTGTGGGCTGCAGTCCATGGGGTCGCTAGGAGGCCAACACGACTGAGCGACTTCACTTTCACTTTTCACTTTCATGCATTGGAGAAGGAAATGGCAACCCACTCCAGTGTTCTTGCCTGGAGAATCCCAGGGACGGGGGAGCCTGGTGGGCTGCCGTCTCTGGGGTCGCACAGAGTCGGACACGACTGAGGCGACTTAGCAGCAGCAGGAGGTGTTAGTCACTGGAATAATCACCTAACATCCATTTTCTGATTTAGTCTTCAAAACTACCTCTGAGCTATTACTCCTGTCTTAAATATTGCTTGAAAGAGTTAGGTAAATCATCCCAGCGCCCCATAGCTAGGGAGTGATGGACCTGGAATCCAAACCCAGATTTCTAATTGCAGATGACCAGCTTATTTATATTGTGTTACATTATGTATACAGAAAGTAAAGAAGTTGGGGGAATATTTCTTGAATAAGTATAGTGTGTGAATGTTATATTTGGGTGGCTCAGAGACTTCTGTATAATTCTTTTTTCTTATAAGAGCTGCAGATGGCTGAGTTTACTAGGCAGATGAATAGGAGCCAGTACTGTGCCTGGCATAAATTGAAGTTTAATAAATAAAATTGAAGTTTAATATAAATTCATTAATAATTTAGTTACTGACTGAGGGTTATACTGTCATTTTTTTTAAGGTAGACTAGAAGCATAGTAGAAAATGCATGGACTAGGTTTGGAATTAGAGGGTGGGTGCTTAATCACTTCAGTCATGTCCGCCTCTTTGTGACCCCATGAACTGTAGCCCACCAGGCTCCTCTCTGTCCATGGGATTCTCCAGGCAAAAATACTGGAATGGGTTGCCATTCCCTTCTCTGGGGCATCTTCCTGACCCAGAGATCGAACTCCTATCTTCTGCATTGCAGGCAGATTCCTTACTCACTGAGCCACCTGGGAAGCCCTGGAATTAGAGGGACCCATGTCCAACTCTCGCTTAGAGTGGTCATTAGCTCTGTGCCCATGGGCAGGTGGATTAATCTCTTTGTGCCTTGATTTCCTCATCTGTAAAGTGGGGGTAATCTTAATAACCACACAGTCCCAATGAGGCACACACAGTGTCCATTTACTAGTCCCTAAAGATAGTATGTACTGTATAAAAACTATCATTCTCCTTATAAGCTCCCCAGCAAACAGGACTATTAATAATGGTCACTGCATGCTGCTAGTGTTGTTGTTAATGATACCGAATAAAATTGTCAGAGAACAAATCATTGCTGAAGACAGGGAAGAACACCTGGATCCCGCAGGTAGCATTCCTCGGAAAGCAGGAATTCCAAGGACATTCTTCCTTTTTCTCAGCTTTCTGGAAACATAGTAACCAGCTTATGCTCTCACAGAGATGTGGCCTAGAGAAGTAACACATCAAAAGGAATGGAGCGGAGGAGGGGAACCTTGTCTTCGCACAAAAGGAACAAAAACAGCCCATTATTCAAAATCTCAGCAACAAATCCTCTGCTGAAAAAGTTGACCATATTCAGCAGAAGATGTTTTAGTTTCCATGGCAATTAATGGTGTTAAGTGCACTCCATAACTCAAAGGTCTCTGGTGAAGATAGAAGAGGGGAAGGGAGAAAGAGTATGTGGTTTTTTAAAAATAGTATTTGAAGGTTTTTTTTTTTTTTAACTGAAAATCCTTTTACAGCCTCTATTGGGCAGGAGTTTTATTTTTGAATACTTGGAAAGATGTGCAAAATGGCTTTAAGGGTGAAATTACACATACAGTTGCGACTCCCAAAATAGGCTCTCTCTGAGGCATGGCAGACACTCCTGGAAGAATCTCCAATACATTTACCCTGAGTGCCAGCAGGATACCTGCCTCTGGTCCTGGTGGGAATTCTCTCACGTGGTGGTCTCTAGCCACGAAGGGAGAAATTTGCTTGCTCAGATACCCATAGCTGTGTAAATTCCCAGGAAAGGAGAGGTTTGCAGGACCCTTGCTCTATCCTCTGAATCATCTAGGTCATTCAGTGAAGATTGAGTCAATAGGTGTTTATTAAATGCCTACTGTGTGCCAGGCACATCACTAGGGGCTTTGCACTGGTAGCCCACCTAACTCTGCGTCAGAAGGATGGTACCTCACTTTGAAGGGATCTTGGCCTCAGAGAAGCTTGGTAAAGTTCCACTAGGTCACCACAAGCTGCAGAAGAGCCATGTAATCTCAGGCTTTTTTTTTTTCTCTCTCTCTCTCTTTATTTTATTCAACTTTTTATTTTTATTGGAGTACAGCCAATTAACAGTGTTGTAATAGTTTCCAATGGACAGCAAAGGGACTCATCCATACAATATCCGTGTATCCATTCTCCCCCAAACTCCCTCCCATCCAGGCTGCCACATAACACTGAGCAGGGTTCCTTGTGTGATACAGTTGGCCCTTGTTGAATACCCATTTTAAATACAGCAGCTTGTATCTGTATCCTCAGCAAGACAGAAGGCTTGGCCTTGTGCCTTTGTAAAAAGCATGAGCCCTCAGGGCAAACAGGGCTTCCAGACAAAGGTATGGGCCACTCCGCAGCTTCTGTCCCTTCCCTGGCTTCCTTTTCTATAAAACACAGGAGGAAGGAATACATTTTCCACACCACATACCTGTGGGTTTGGGTCTGAAATTATGCTCACTTCTTCCATTGCTGTCTCTCTCTCAGAGTTCTAATAACTAGATCCTTTCCTTTGTCTTCTTTTCTTCTGGACTGTGTGCTCGTGTTTCTCGGGTGTCATCTGACTTAACCTTCTCAATCATCTTGATGCCAGTTCTGTGATCATCTCCGACTTTCGCGTGAAGAAACTGTGGCACTTAGAGGGAATGGCTTTTCCCTGAGTCTCCCAGCCTGTGTGAGGTGGAGCCGGGGTTCACAGGCTCGCCTCCCACCTCCATGGAGGTCACTCAGCCGGGACGCAGCGTGGAGGAACAGATTTGGTGACAGTTAACAACCAGTTGACGTCTGCCCACCGACCCGCTTCCTAGTCTGGGTTTTGTTAGGACAACCTGAGCTCACTTCTATGTAGGCGGTTTCCTCCTTCAGTGTCTGAAGACAGACATGGAGCCTGAGGATCTTCACAGAGTCAGCCAGTCAGGCATGCAGGGTCTCGGGGCTCCTGCCGCTCTCTTGGACTGCCCTGTGCAGAGTGGAAGCTCTGGAGAAAACATGTACCTGCCTTCTGCCACGCCAAAGATTCAGTGCCATTGAAGAGTGAGCATGGCCATAAACAGATGACACAGAAGGAATTGGTCTTCTGTGCTCAGAGGCAAAGATAAAGGGCCATGCAGTTGAGAGCACGTTTGCCTGGAGAAATCAAGGAAGGCTGTCTGGAGGAGGTGACCTCCAAGATCTTCCTTCCTCAAGCTACCTCTATTCTTAGTGAGTAAGCCCACCATTAAAGAAGGCTTTTTCCTCAGGCAGCCTCTCTGGGCTCTGCCTTCCTCCATCCCAGAAGTCTCTGGTTAATTAAGAAAGGCCTGGGACAAAGAGTTCACCCCTCACTCGAGTCTCCTTCCCTGTCTTCCTTTTCTCTGCCCCCATACCACACCTCTCCTCCTACCGGGAGGCAGCTGCAGATACAGGCTTGGGAAAGAGAGGACTGTTTTAAAACAGGAGCTTAAAAAAAAATTAAAAAATAAAACAGGTGCTTAACATGATTCATTTCAGATTCCCCAAGGACTTCTATAAAGTTTGGACTGAGTCATAATATATATTTTTTATTAAACTCCAAGACCCAACAAGTAGGAAGCTCCTCTGTTCAACAACGTAATATAACTGATATCCTGCAAAGGGAGCTTTTTTAATGGGCGAGTGTTTAAGCTGCTCCAGAAACACTGTGGCTTTTCCTCTCACTGCCTGGTTCTGGAAGGAGATTATAAGAGCCTTGGAGACTCATCATACCAATCCCAAGACACACACACACACACACACACACACACACACACCTCCTGTCCCCCGGCTTTGCCACAGCCAAGTGCTGAGGGTCTTAAAACAAAAGCAGCACCTTTTTGCAGTCCCACATCCAAACCTTTCTAAGAACTAGCGCCTCTGGGGTTCTCCAGAACACAGGCCCCCAGAGCAGAATTTGCGCAGGCTGAGAACTGCTCCCCAACCCCCACCCCCCACATAGAACTGTAGTGTAAGTCAGGCTTCTCAGAGGGTGGTATCCAGACCTGCAGCAGCAACATCACACCTGGGACCAGATTCTCAGACCTCATTCCAGACCTACTGCCTCACAGATTCTGGAGGTGAGGTCAAGCGATTTGTATTTTAAGGAATTCTCTAGGTGATCTGATGCTAACTCAAGTTTGGGGACCACAGCAGTAGAGCCTTACTGCTCCAAATGTGGTCCCTGGACTGACAGCGTCAGCATCACTTGGGTTGTTGTTGTTCAGTCGCTAAGTCGTGTCCAATTCTTTGCGACTCCATGGACTGCGGCATGCCAGGCTGCCCTGTCCATCATCATCTTCCAGAGTTTGCTCAAATTCATGTCCATTGAGTTGGTGATGCCATCCAACCATCTCATCCTCTGTTGCCCCCTTCTTCTCCTGCTCTCAACTTTTCCCAGCATCAGGGTCTTTTACAATGGGTCAATTCTTCACATCAGGTGGTCAAAGTTTTAGAGCTTCAACGTCAGTCCTTCCAGTGAATATTCAGGGTTGATTTCCTTTAGGATTGACTGGTTTGATCCCCTTGCAGTCCAAGGGACTCTCAGCCGTCTTCTCCAACAGCACAGTTTGAAAGCATCAGTTCTTCGGCACCCAGCCTTCTTTATGATCCAACTCTGGCATCCGTACATGACTACTGGAAAAACCATAGCTTTGACTATATGGACCTCTGCTTTTTAATACACTGTCTAGGTTTGTCATAGGTTTTCTTCCAAACAGCAAGCGTCTTTTAGTTTCATGGCTGCAGTCACCGGCTGTGGTGCAGCCATCACTTGGGAGCTTACTGGAAATGCAGACTCTTGGGCCCCTCCACAAACCCGCTGAATCAGAATCATCCTTTTAACAAGAGACCCGCAGCTGGACCTCATCCATGTGAACGTTGGAGAAACAGCACTGTAGGGCACTGCTGGGTCCAGCCTCAGCTGGTCCTGTTACTACCTGTGTGATTATGGCCGGACATGTGACTCCTCCCAGCGTCCGTGTCCCGATGGGTGAATATGGAAGTCTTAGCTCTGCTAGCTGTGCCAGCATTTATGAGAAAGCTTCCCACAGCCCCGCTTCCCCAGGAGTCACTTAGAACCTTTCTTCCTGCCTCCCTCTCCCTGTGAGCACACAGCCCGCTGACACTCACCCTCGCTGGATTCCAGGGACTCTGTTCCTGCAGCCCTCCCTCCCCTTGTATTTCTGTTTTTCTGGTGATTAAATACCCCCCATGGCGTTTGGCTGGAGCTCTCTGATTCTGCTTGCGAAAAGGCTCACGTGGTTTCCCGTTTGAAGTGCCTCATTTTTTTTTTGTTTTTCCCTTTAACTTCAGCAGTGCCCTCCAATCAGGGCATGACTGGTGACCTCTCTAGTACAAATCAGAAAGAGGGTTTCTCCAGGGTTCTCCAAAACAGACCCCAAAACACAGTGTGCAAGGAAGGGTTTGAGAACAGCCAATTAGACCTAGGCAGCAAAGTCTTCTCACACACACAGTGGTGATACTTAAAAAAAAAAAGGAGAAAAACAGGACACCTTGAGTTTGATGAATTGCTGAGAAGTGCTAAAAAAAAATGACCACAGAATCACAGGCACCTCCCCTTTGCCCATTCCCTGCCTCCCACTGAGTCATGGCTCCTTGCTGGGAACAAGAGGCTCACAGAGGCCTCTCAGTGCCCCAGATGAAAGGCCCTGAAGCCAGACACAAGGGGAGGGGACAGGGAAATAGAAGCCCACTGACCCTTCCTGGGGCCACCAGAGGGGATTGAGAGGAATTAAAGCCCTCCCCAGGCTCCGGGCTGCAGACAGATGGCAGTGTCCCTTCCCAGGGTGTAGGGTTTAAAAAATGCATCAGACAGGGCTGCCTGCATGCATGCACAGAGGGGCCCTCACACACTGCCAGGGGGTGTATGTGTGGGGGGTGCGTGGAGATTGGGACTGCTGCTCAGAAAATCAGTCTGGCAGTAAGATTCAAGAGCTGCAAAAAAAGTCTGTATTCTTTGACCCAGTAATTCTACTTCTGGGAATCTGTCCTAAGAAAACAATCTGAAATGCAGACAAAAATGTATACTCATGAGTATTCCCTGCAGCTTTATTTATAAGAGTGAAAAATTGGAAACCGCTAAATGCTCCACTTTGGGGAATTAGTTAGGTAAATGACGGTTCATTCATAGAATGGAATATTTTGTAACCGTTAAAAATGATGTTTACAGAGCTTTTAACGACATGCGGAAATGCTATGGTGTACCGTGGATGCAAGAGGCGGGATGTAAAATCACACCCGCAGTGTGATCTCAGCCATGTAAAACAATTAGAGGAAAATCTCAGGATGGAAAAGCGCACACACAAACCACTAACCGTGGTTGTTCCTTCATAACGAGACTGTGGATGTTTGTTTTTTTTTTTTTTTCTTTCCACCTTTCTGGGTTTTTTCTGCATTTGGAAATGATTGCTCGTCAGCTTTGGGAACTGTATTTATTTAAGCCTCATGGCCGATGAAGGGAAAAATCACCATTAGTTTGAGATCTGGTGAGGGCTACGACAGCTGTTTTTCCCTCCTACCCGTATATTGCTGTTAGGATCGAAGAAAAACATTACATAAACATTATTGACCAAATTAAAATCAAATCAAAATAAATAAATAAGGCATCTGAGGAAGGCCTCTGCTCCCCCAAGAAGCGATTGCCCATTTCCAGCTTATCATTTTTTGGGGATCTTATAAAACCAACCACTGTGAAATTGACTTCTAACTGATTTAAATTGAGATGGGGCCCAAATACAAGGCTCAGAAATTAAAGTCAGGAGGACTGCCCCATGGGCTAGATCAGTGATGGGGGCCTGCAAATCCCCAGGTCACAGATGAGCCAGCGGGAGATTATTTCATAAGACGAGGTTTCACCTACTGTCTTTCACAAATGACTCCAGGGTCCCACCATCCATTGGCTGCTTTCAAATCTGTTTTGTTTTTTTTTTAATTTAATTAACTAATTAATTTTGGCTGTACTGGGTCTTCATTGCTACGCACAGGCTTTCTCTAATTGCAGCAAGCAGGGAATGCTGCCTATTTTCTGCGTGTGGGCGTCGCATTGCAGTGACTTCTCTTGTTGTGAAGCAGGGATTCTTGGGTCCAGGCTCAGTAGTTGTGCACACAGGCTTAGTTGCCCCACGGCATGTGGAATCTTCCTGGACCAGGAATCAAATCCGTGTCACCTTTATTGGCAGGCAGATTCTTAACCACTGGACCACAGGAAAGTCCCATTTTGTTTTAACCAGCTGAGGACTGAGTGGGTGTTGATGTTAAACTGCCTGGGCCCACAAGGATTCTTAGAAGGCTTGTGGTTGAACGTTTCGCCCTCAGCCCTACCAACATCCCCCTGCCCCACCACACACTCATTCAAGTTTGCATGTATCATTCATATGTCTGTCCCCCTACAGAGGGTATATAACATTTAGTAATTGGGCTTCCAGAATCTGCCTGCAATGCAGGAAACATTGGGTTCAATCCTTGGGTCAGGAAGATCCCCTGGAGGAGGGAATGACGCACTCCAGTATTCTTGCCTGGAGAATTCCATGGACAGAAGAGCCTGGTGGGCTACAGTCCATGGGGTCGCAAAGAGTCGGACACAATTGAGGACTTTCACTTTCAGGACCCTGTGCATTATCATCAAATATAAAAAAAACTCAATTATAATTTCATTCTTCCTTCCACCTGATGATGAAATTCCTATGATTTCAGGGGTGAGCCTTGTCTCCAACCTGAGGTCTCCTCCAATTTTAAGGGACCAGTCTTCTTCGTGTTGAAAGCAAACAGTCCAGGCCCTAACTCACGGGCTGCACGGCAGCCAAGCAGCCTCCCTTGTCATCCCGAGTCTCCCTGGCCAGCCTTCCCCTGCTTGCCACCTTGATGCTTGGCCCTCCCCCACTGTCCTGTTCCCTTTGGGTCTCCCCCAGAACCCCTCCTGTAGCAGTTCATGATCAGATTCATTCACTGCTTTGTTTAAACCCAGAAGGCCTCCCTTTTTGGATCCAAACAGTCTCATTATGGTTTTTTCCTCACTAAAAGAGTTCCCTCTCAAAGATACATTCTGCCAGGCAGCTTTCTGTGTGGCCGGCATTTTAAAATAACTGTGTGTGTGTGTGTGTGTGTTTCTGGTATGCTGCAAAATAGATACAGCACTGCAAAATATCTTTTATTAAAAAGGAGAACTAAATACACAACAGAAAGCAATGATGTGATTTAAATTGGTCACAATACAGTGCTCCATTTTACTCTAAGTGAAGTGAAGTCATTCAGTCGTGTCCAACTCTTTGCGACCCCATGAACTGTAGCCTATCAGGCTTCTCCCTCCATGGGATTCTCCAGGCAAGAGTACTGGAGTGGGTTGCCATTTCCTTCTCCAGGGGATCTTCCCGACCCAGGGGTCGAATCCGGGTGTCCCACATTGCAGTCAGACACTTTAACCTCTGAGCCACCAAGCTTGCAAATCTCCGTAAGTCAAGCTGTTTTCCTGGGAAGGCATAAGCTACTCAAACTGACTCAAGAAAAAGTAGAAAAACTTAAAAAGAAAAAAAGATCCTATACAAAAGGAACACTGAGAGTAGTTTTAATGAAATGATGGTTTTTTAAAAGGCCCCATGTTAAGACGATTTCATGCTGAACCCCTCCAAGTATCGGGGCACAAATGCTCAAATGATTCCCATGCTTGCATGGACAAGCTTTGGGATCCAATCCCAAATTGGAGTTTGGGATTTGGGATTTTAAAATTTGAGTTTAAATCCTAGTTTACCATTTATTAGTTGCACAGTCATGGATGAGTTAAAATCTCTGAATCTCAGTTTCCATGGAAATTCAACAAAGGAAGTGGTCCTGGTAAGACAGAAAGGTCCAGGTGAGCTTTTTGGAGAAGCTAGTCTGTAATGGATTTGATTTACCACCCGTAGTTATTAGCAGTCTTTCACATCCTTGTTCAGACTCTCTATAGTTAAGGGATGGACCTATAACTTGCCTGGCCAAAGTTAGGGTAGAGTCCATGTCACGGAAGAGCTGAAGATTCACAAGTCTTATTACTTCTTGGATATCTGTAGTAGAACTTCCAACACCCTGATTAGATGAGTCAGATTCCTGTGTCCAGGAACGATGTTGAATTCCACATGCCCACTTAATCCTCAGAACAACCCTATGAGGTAGTTGCTATAATTGCCCCCATTTTAAAGCTGAAGAACACCAGGGAATTCCCTGATGGTACAGTGGTTAGGACTCTGTGATTCCACTACAGGGGGGGCCTGGGTTTGATCCTAGGTCAGAAAACTAAGATCCTGCAAGCCACATGGCACATTCCCCCTCACCCAACAAAAAGATGAAACAGAGACAAAATGCCTTACCTGAGGTCATGCTATTAAATAACATATTAAATGGCCAGGATTGGAACTCAGGCCATCAACTCCAGAGCACTTCACCACCACAGTTCTCTTCTTTGATTTTAGTGTCTTTCTTTGTACAGCCTTTGACCGTCAATGGCATGATATCATAGATCATTAGATCACTGCAACAATCAGGTGTTCTCCCCTTTACAAAGGAAGAGACGGGCCTGGAGAGCTCTGAAATGACTTACCCAAAGTCACTGCTGAAAAGCGATAGATCCAGGATCCACCACTAAGGCTTCCCGGTGGCTTTTGGAGGCCCCACCACTGTGGGGGATACGGGTTCATGGTAAGATATCCGTGTCCCTAGGTTAACTTGCATTCTACCACCAAGGCAGCAGTGTGCAATACTTGCCCCCCGAAGGACTTGCCTCGGGCCTCCTCTCTGCACCCCTCAAGCCCATCACCTTCCAGAAACATTCCCAACCGCTGCATCCCATGAGAATTTCTCACCTCTCTGATATCCTGTAGCCCCAGTGTTCCTTAGCAACCCTTTGGTGTTACCATTTGCATATCACATGCTCAGGCCCTACCTTGTTTGGGTTCGCTCAGGTATACCATTCTGCTTTCTAGCAGTGAAAGTAAGAGTCATTGTGAAACGAGGGTAGTGCCACCACTCTCCTAAAACTGTCATCATGGTGTCAATACACGGGATGGTATCTTAGCTCTGGGTGTGAGCCTCCCCATCTTTATACCGAGCACCCTTTGCTTCAGATTCCTCATTGCTGGGAGGAGGATAACGATGCCTAACATACAGAGCTAGTGTGAGCATGAAATAGGCAAAGCACTCAGCAGAGAGCCCACGTGTAGTGAGTGCTGAGTGAATGTCAATCCTGAGTGCAATTATTATGATTATTATTACATGACTGTTATTCCCTTTGCCATTTTGCAGTGCATATCAGTGCATCACAACAGAGTTAATGACAGAGTTAATAACAGAGGCCAGTGGGCCTGGACAGAACCCAGGATGTCGATGCAATGCCTTGGGGTCTCTGCAGCCTCCTAAGTTGGTCCCACACTCTGTGACTGACCTCCCCGAACCTCAGTTTTTGCATCTGTGAAATGAGCATGACAACATCTGCCTCCCAGGGTACTTGGGAGGATTAATGAGCTGCTGCATTTTGAAAGTGTCTGGCTCAGAATGTGCGGCGGCATATATGACTTCCTTTCCCTCCCTTGGTTGTGTTTTTCATGGAACAGAGCCATGTTTTTGACAAAAAGAAGACGTACTGCAGAGTTTCTGTGTGTTTTTTTTTAGTAGGATAGTATTTCATGGCTAGTCTGATGAGAAAGTGTTAACTGAGCACCTACTATGAGTGCAGAGCTATGTGGGTATACAGAGAAAATATAAATGTACCTCTCTGCCCTGGGGGTCCTGTGAGGTTTTGCCGGTACCTCCATGGGATCAGGTTCTGGTGCAATTAGAGTTGTCTCTGCAGAGAACTCATCCGAGAGCACCTAATTTGGGGGTCCCACTCCCTTGAGTCCCTAAGTCAAGGGCAGCTTTCAAAGAAATGTTTATTTTCAAGCAGATAGAGGAATACAGTCCAGACAGCACTCCCAGACTGTTAGCTGCATATTAATCTGCAGGGGCTAATATCATAACATAATTAGTATAGCAGCGCTCCCGGCTTAATTGAAAATGCTGCATATGAGGGGCAGTTAATGAGAAACGCAAGGTTTGATGATTCAGAACTGCTGAGATTTAGCTGTTTAGTGGGTGTAGCGAGGGAAGTGTTGGATTTATTTCCCTTTGCTATTCTCTTCGTACATCTGGACAGGAAGGGGTCTGAAAGGAGTTACTAACAGTATGTATGGTTAGAGAACTTTGATTATCTGGAAGTCCCTCTACAACTTGGAAAACGGCAGAGAGCCAGCCAGGCAGGAAGTGGAAAAAAGCCTCTGAGGCAACAGAACACATTTCAATTTGTCTGTATGCCGCAGTCTTTTCGCTTTTCTGATAAGAAATCCTCTCAACCCACATCACAACCTATTTGTTTATTCCTCCTTTGCACACATCTTAATAAAGGAGGTGATCTGATTTCCCAAGCAGTAGCAGAAGAGCAGCAAAGCATCCTGGCAATCATGGGCGGGGCCTCAGGAGATGCCTGTCTGTCCACCCCCTCCTGAGTTCAGTCCCATAGTCAATAGAGATCTTAAAGGCCCAGAGTATGTTTTGGCCCCAGGGGAGATAAAGACGCAGGAGAATCCCTGCTCTTAAGGAGCTTACAGTTTGAAGGCAGATAGATGTTGTCTCAAAATTCTTAATTTCAGACACGGGAAGCTACTCTGGATACTTCAAACAGAAAAGGATTTCAAACAGGATATTAGGTGGCTTGCAAACTTTCAGGAATGTCAGGGGCCCAGGTTTGGATGACATAGAACCAGAGAAGTACCCAAAACACTGCACAGGGCGACTGGACTGGAGTCTTCTTTATCCCCACCCCCTGAGACTCAAAACTCTAGGAACTAGACTGCAGCTTCCAGACACATTATCACTTTGCCATGCTTATGGGAAGCCCTGGTTCACCAGAGTCCAGCTACCACCTCCCAAGCCAGCAACTGCCTGTGTGATCCAGGAGAACCTGGGCGTCGCTGCAAGGGAGTCTGTGTGATGTTTCCAGCTGTCTAGCCTCTCTGGACAGAAAGCACACTGGGCAGAGTGGGTGGGGATGGATGAGGGTGTTGGGAGAGCCAGTCTGTGGAATCTGCTGAGATGGGGCCTGATAACTGCAGCCCAGTTGTTCTAGGGCTAACTCATGGACGAGGTAAATGATAGAGCACCACACGAGATGTGACCTGGGAGGAGACCCCAGCATTGAAACTTCACAAGTATGAAACGCTGGGGCCATTTCATTTAGGAGCAAATACCCCCACAGAGGGGGCTTCCCAGTTAGCACTAGTGATGAAGAACCCACCTACCAATGCAGGAGACATAAGAGATGCAGGTTCAGTCCCTGGGTCAGGAAGATCCCCTGGAGGAGGGTATGGCAACTCACTCCAGTATTCTTGCCTGGAGAATCCCATGGACAGAAGACCCTGATGGGCTGCAGTCCATGGAGTCACAGAGTCAGAAGCGACTGAAACGACTGAGCACCCACACATCCACCCCTACAGACGTAGCTGTCATGAGGGGTATTGGTATTACACTACCAGAAGTAACAGAAAATCAGTAATAGGCCCCATAACTAGAGAGGCAAGCAGGACCCCCTTCCCAGGTCCCAACCCCACGTCTCTCATTTCTGCCGTACTGCAGGGGCACTCTGGCTTGTGAAATTCATTAGAATTTGTCAGGGAAATTCTAGCCGAATTTTTAGGCTTCTCCCCTTCATGTGATGACATGGATATGGCTCCATTGCTTCCCTGACCCCCATGCCAGGGATGGGCCTGGGCATTGGTGTTTTTAAAACTACCAAGACCCCCCCTTATGTGCAGCCCACCTGAGAACCACCACTGAGGGTGTTCCAGAGCATCTGGGAGCATATAAAAAGTATATAATCTCTTGGACCCCACCTCGGACCTAGGAATCAGAACTTTGAGGGTGGCCTTCAAGCATCTTTAGATTTAACAGGCTCCCAGCACTTCTGTCAGCTGCTCAGAGATTTGAGAGCTCCAGGCATAGGTAGTCTGGAAATCTGAATGCTTCAGCAGATACTTGCTTCTTGCCTGACCAGCCATCCAGGCAGGTGCCCTGCATCCAGGAAAGAAGTCCAGGGCAGAGGTCCCGTGCTCAGAGTGTAGGAAAGGCCTCATGGGCTCACTGTTTCTTTTCCTCAAGGAAAAGCCAGAGGTGGGAAATAGAACTGCCTCCCTTCCCACGTAGCAATTATGTGCACAATTACATTTCCAGCAGGTGTCACTTAAGAGGGTGAAGCCCATTAAGTGTTCAAACGAGGAAGCAGAAAGGAGCCTGTGAGGAGGCGAGGAAAGCTGCCAAGGGGACAAAGTAAATGTTGACTTTCCTGAGCAGTCACCGCCCGACTCCCCAGCACTCTTTCCCATAAGTGATCTCATCACAGCCTGGGGACAGCCCTGGTGCAGAGGTTAACAGGCCCTGTTTGAACAAGTGAGGAAACTGAGCTTGCAGTGCATTGCCTGAGGTCACTTGTCCAGGAAGGATGAGTCCACAGGGCAGGAGGTGCACATGCCTATTCAGGGAATGGCGTGTGTGTAGCCATCTATTTCCTCTAAGCCCGGAGAGGCCCAAACCCTCTGTTAGACTCTGCTCTAGCTTTCATGGTGCCCAGCATAAAGCACATGCCCAGTAAGTATTTGAAAAGTGAAAGTCACTTCCACCAGGCTCCTGTGTCCATGGAATTCTCTAGGCAAGAATACTGGAGTGGGTAGCCCTTCCCTTCTCCAAGGGATCTTCCCAATCCAGGGATCGAACCCAGGTCTCCTGTGTTGCAAGCGGATTCTTTACCATCTAAGCCACTAGAGAAGCCCAGTAGATACTTATTGGGCTTCTTTGTGGCAGTTTTATTCCCATTGCTCTAATGATGAATGAGGTTCCCAGAGGGAAAGAAGATCAAAGGGAAGAAAGTGCCAGGCATGTGTAGACTTATTTAAATAGACATTTACAATCAAAAATGGGAATTGTCACCCTCTTTTATAGATGAGGAATCTGAGGCTAAGAGCGGTGAAGAGAATTGTCCAAGGCTGCTTGGCTAATTAGTAGATAGCATTGGAACTCAGATCTGTCTGACTCCAGAGTCTGAGTTCTTGTACTCGTTGAATGTCCTTGCATGGAATCCATCACATGGCAGAGGTGACTGCATGCTCCCCCTTGGGGATGCTGTGAGGGCAGTGAACTCAGGGCTGCCATGCTCTTCTCTGCAGTCATATTGAAAGAGCCCCTCTCTCCCTGCTCATTGGAAGGTCCCCAGATGTTGTGCTGAATCAGAAGAGCCTTCTGTTTGCTCTAATCATCTAAACCCTGTCTTTGGGCCATTTTGACCAAGGCCTACCAAATGAAAGTCCATAAGGGGCCACCAGAGGCAGGGAAGAATATTTATTGGAGCTCTGCCAGTCCATATGCCTCCTTCCTTGCTGATAAAACCAGACTCACCATCTCCTTTCCCAGTTTACCACCGCTATGCCCAATATGCATTGTTACCACTGGGTCCTTATTTTGCCTGAATGCATCACACTCTGCTCCATCTGGAAGTAGGGATCAGCCTTCCTGCACCATCTCTCTCAACCCTTCCTCTCCATGAGCTTATCAGGTTCTGTTGAGTCCCTCTAGCAAAATCTCTTGAGTCCTCTTCATTCTTCATTCTGACATCTGCCATCCTCTGGAATACTGCACCAGTCACCCCACTGGGGTTTTTCACATCTTTTTCCACCACCACCACCCCCACATCTTCCATACAGGTGAGCTTTGTTAAAACATTTTATCCATCTAACCAGCCTCCCAACCTTCCATCCATCCAATAGCTATTTGTAGGATATGAGTATTTGCTATACATCAGGGCTCCTGCTAGACTCAGGATGTAAATTAGATAAGAAGTGGTCTGGTCTTTAGTGATGGAGAGAGAGAAATTAACAAATTCCATTGCAGGTGAAGGGAACCCAAAGGAGTGATGTCTGAATCAGGTGAAATCTTCAGCAGAGGTTTCTGGCAGAACTGATAGGGATCAGAATTTTTAAGGTGAGAGTGGAGAAAAAGGAGTCCAGGCAGAGCTGCTGTGCCCTTACAAAGGCTTGACACTGCCTTGTACCTTTGGGAAGCCACGAGTGCCTGGTAAGATTAGAGAGACCGGTGGTCACTGCATCATGAAGTGCCTTGTTCAATGAGTCTGAAATTTCCTCGTGGATGGTTTTCAGGAAAAGAGCAGAGAGCTCTCAGCCACCCACTCTCCACACCTCACTTGGGCGTCCTGGGGAGTTTTTTGTCCAGGCTCCGACCTCTGACTTCATCACTGAGTAGTCTCCTCTTCTGGCTGGCTGGGGTTCTGCCTGAAGGACACATGTGGTTTCCCAGACACTGCTTATCCATAAGAGTTCTGAACCTCACTCATAGAAATTCCTTTTCATTTTCTCTCTGTTCCAGACACATGTCTTGAATGTATTGCAGTTTCCTGGGCCACTGGCTGTTGAGTGTGTGGAGAGCGAGTTGTTTGCGGATGTGCTCAGTCACTCCTGCTTCACCGCATCTGCCTGTCACTCCAGAGTGTTAGTAGGAGCAGATAATACACAGGCCAGCTGCCACCTCCTGCTTTTCTAATTATCTATCAGAGAAATGGAAAACCCACTCACTGTCCCTGAATGCTGATTGGATCCACAAGCCCATCTTCAGTTTAGGGACAAGTAAGAGAAAGGGCTTCCCTGGAGAAGGGCATGGCAACCCACTCCAGGATTCTTGTCTGGAGAATCCCCATGGACAGAGGAGCCTGGCGGTCTACAGTCCATGGGGTCACAAAGAATTGGACACGACTGAGCGACTAAGCACAGCACAAGAGGAAGGGCTTAGGGAGTGGACCAACCTGTGTGCCAGGGCTCTGTGCCTGAGAACCTGCCCCCACTGACAGCCCTGACTCCACCTGGCCCTCTCTCCTAACCTCCCATCAGCCTCTGTGCCACCCAAGGTGATGCCCCCACCAGCCTGTCTTCTGTGCCCCTTACACTTTCCTGCTTCTACAGGAAGCAGGAAGAAATGGGTTGGAGGCCTTGGCTATAGGACTTTGGGTGAATCAACTGTGGGTTTCCACACTTAAGTTCAGGGCTAATGCCCCCCGCTGGCCAATTTCAGAGCCCAGTGAATCAAAAGCATCAATGTGAATACATTTTATAATTGTCACAACTGCCCTGGGAAGAGTTATCATTTCTATTGCACAGATAAGGAAATGGAAAGTTCAGAGATGTCAAATAACGTGCCCCAGGTCACACAGCTAGAAAGTGGATTGTGACTGGTTTATTGTTGTTGTTTAGTGGCTAAATCATGTCCAACTCTTTTGTGACCCTAGGGACTGTAGCCCTCCAGGCTCTGCCCGTGGGATTTTCCCAGCAAGAATACTGGAGTGGGTTGCCATTTCTTTCTTCGGGGGATCTTCTCGACCCAGGGATCGAACCTATTACATCTCCTGCACTGGCAGGCAGATTCTTTACCACTGAGCCACCTGGGAAGCCCCAGCTGGTATACAGTAGGTGCTAAATAAATACTTAAATAACTGGCTTCAAAGAATTATGGGGGGGGGGAACAAGTTACTAATTTAGGTATAATGGCATTTTATTTTTGGTTCTAATTTGTATTTCTTTGATTATTAGAGTAACAATATTTTTTCCATGTGTGTATTCACTTAACATACTTCATGTAGAACACTCTCACATCTGTTCCAATCTATTTATTGGTGTCCTTAAATTTGTTCCCACATCAGTTTGGGAACTTGTTTGAATGGACATTAGCCCTCTTCTATCCTTTATGCTACAGATATTTTTCCAGCTTGATGTCCTTTTCACTTTATTTTCTTTCCTTTTCCCTGTGTAAAATTGTAAAGTAAAATTAATTTCCATTCTTGTTAACTTGTATAGTCAGCAGTTAAAACCCCAGCCAAGGTGGGGAAGCAGGTTTCCCCAGGCAGCACATACGGCTTCCCCACCCCAGTGGGTCCAATGAGTTGAAAGGAACATCAGAGGAAGACTCAGAAGTTCAGCCCTAAGCCCAAGACCCCTTGATAAGCAGCCAGAGGACAAATCTTTTGTACCGTAAACATATGATTGCCTTATGTGTGTGTTTTACTGTAAACACTTGACTTTGACCTGAGTCAAAAGGTGCAACAACTTGTTTAACCTAGTGTTCCCCTCCCCCGACTTGCTGCCTATCAGCATTATAGATTGGGGGGTGGGACAAGCTCCTGCAGCGTCACGGGCTCCAAAAGCTTGACCCTTGGGGCCAGTTGTTATTGATGTCAGCAAAAGTGCTTTAGATTGGGTCTGACAGACTGTAAAGTGCTTTCCTACCTGTTTTTCCATTGATCCTCACAACAGTCCTCTAGTAGTGGTGTGCACGTGTGCGTTCGTGTGTGCTCAGTCGATTCGTTTGTGGTCAACTCTTGGAAACCCCATGGACTGTAGCCCACCAGGCTCCTCTGTCCATGGGATTCTCCAGGCAAGAATACTGGAGTGGGTTGTCATGTGCTCCTCCAAGGGATCTTGCCCACCCAGGGATCAAACCTGCGTATCTTAACGTCTCCTGCCTTGGCAAGTGAGTTCTTTACCACTAGTGCCACCTGAGAAGCCCAGTGGTGGCGTGCTCTTTGCTGTGCTTAGTCACTCAGTCATGTCCCACTCTTTGTGACCCCATGAACTGTAGCCCACCACTCTCCTCTGTCCATGGGATTCTCCAGGCAAGAATACTGGAGTGGGTTGCCATGCCCTTCTCCAGGGGATCTTCCCAACCCAGGGATCGAACCTGGGTCTCCCACACTGCAGGCAGATTCTTTACCATCTAAGTCACCTGCGAAGCCCAATAAGTGGTGTCGGTAATACTATTATTTCCATGAACTGCTGAGGGAACAGGGGCTCAGGGAGGTTGTCCATATCCCCATGCTAATCACCGGCAGAGACTAGAGCCTTCTCCTTAGGTGTCAGGGCTCCTGTGGTTTCCGCTTTGCAAAGTGAGCTCCTGGGGGTGGTCCCAACCATACAGTAATGGAGCAGGGGTGGTGTTCCAGGCCAGCAATACAGCTCTGGAAACAGAAGGGCCTCATCCCTGCTTAGAAGCTGTTAAATTGTAAACTTCTGGAGAAGATCTTCCATAATACAGTCTGTCCCTTCTAGCCACATGGAGATGGTACTCTAGAGAGCGTGGAGGAGGTTCTGAAAGAAGGAACAGCAGCTAATGATAAGCAGGCTGTCCTGAAGTGGTCTGCAAGTCACGGCTAAAACAAACACAAGGCTTCCCTTGTTAAATAGGATCTGGTCATTCCCCTGGAAGTTCATAGCAACTAAAAGAGACAGCAGCATCCCCAGACAGCTATAGAAAGTGCCTGCAATGCTCTAGCAATATCCTTCATTCATTCAGAAAGTATTAATTGAGCACCCACTATGTGCCAAGCACTGTCCAATAGCAGTAGACACAACAGACCAACATCACGAGTCTTATATTCTGGCAGGGGAGAGAAAGAGTGAAAAATAACCATAGAGCATGTCCAATGCTGAAGAGTACTATGGAAAGAAACAGGGAAGGGGGTGTCACATGTCTGAGCAGGGTGATCAGGAATGCACAGGAACACAGAGTAGCCCAGAGAAGAAGACCTTGAATTCTGTTTGGAGTGGGATCAAAGAGGATGCTTTTTTGTGCTTAGTCCTGACTTCTAAGTGAGGGTTTCCTGGCAGCCAAGGGGAGGGATGCATTTTTGGCAGAGGGAGCAGCAAATGCATAGGCATGAAGCTGTGAAGGTATGGACACGTTTGCGAAATTGTAAGCACGTCTGGTATGGCTAGAGAAAAAAGAGAAGGGAAATGCAAGACTTGATGCTGGAGAGGTCAGCTGTGGCCAGACTGGGAGGGCTCTGTGATGTACACTCTGACTCTGTAGATGCTGGGGTGACTCCAGGGCATGTCTGCCGTGGCTGCCTTCCTGAGCGAGTGATCAGTGGCCCCAGCCAGACTGGAGGCATGGCCTTTATAACCAAGAAAGAGTTAATAAAGGGGACATTTCTTCCCAAAGGCCGGTAACCTGAGTCTTATCAGACAAATTTCCTTAGTGGGGCATCCAAAAAATACTTTTCCAGTACTCCCCAAAGTGTCAAGGTCATCATAAACAAGGAAAGTCTGAGAAACCATCATAGCCAAGAAGTGCATAAGAACGCATGATGACTTGTTTCAGGATCCCGTATGGTGTCCTGCGTGGGATCCTGAAACAAAAGAGACTAAGGAAATTTGAATAAACTATAGACTTCGGTTAATAATAGGGGCTTCCCTGGTGGCTCAGATGGTAAAGAATCTGCCTGCAATGCAGGAGACCCGGGTTCACTCCCTGGATTGGGAAGATCCCTTGGAGAAGGGAAGGGCTACCTACTCCAGTATTCTTACCTGGAGAATTCCATCAACAAAGGACGCTGGCAGGCTACATTCTATGGGGTCACAAAGATACAACTGAGCAACTAACCATCAGTTAATAATAATGTATCAATATTGGTTCGTTACCCGTGACCAAAAAACATACTATAAGATGTCAGTCATGGGGAAAATAGAGGCAGGGTATATGGGAGCTCTCTGTACTGTTTGCAATTTTTCTGTAACCCAAAACTCTTCTAAAATATATTTTATTTAAAAAAACAGACGTGATAATATGGATGCAATTAAAGTGGGAAAACCTTTGTAACTCCCAGATTTACTTGGGTTTCCTTATCTCTGGAAGGATTGGTTCTTTTCCAGTTCAGTTTCTCCCCCCACAAATGTTTTCAGCTTCATCAACATGGAAACAAGTAGGTGTGTCTGTGTAGGTGGGCACGGGAGGTTGGGGAAGCTGGGGATGCTGAGGTTGAGACCTCCTCTGTACTGAAGTCCCAGTACTGCTTTTTCTCCCCTCTAGGACCAACAGAGGCTTCCAGGGAGGTGAGGCATGTGGCAGTTCATTAACATCCTGCTGTTCCACACCTGGCGGTGCTTTCAGTTCCTGTGTGGGACATTGGTCTGGGACACTTGGATCAGTCAATAAAAGGCCACCTGTGACAAAGGGCCTGAGCCACAGCAGAAAGCAAATGCCTCAGGGACCAGACCCCCTGATCCACCTGTGGGAAGGTGACCTCTACTAGGAAACTTGCCTGCCCCTCGGGGGCTGGCTCAACGTGGAGCGCGTGCAAAGCGAACCTTTTGTCCCTCCGTTTCTGGTGCACTTTTCTCCGTTGTCTCCTATTCTGTCCGTGCCTGTGTCTGACTGTGTGTGTATATTACAGTCGTTCAGTTCAGTCGCTCAGTTGTGTCTGACTCTGCGACCCCATGGACTACAGCATGCCAGGCTTCCCTGTCCATCACCAACTCCCGGAGGCTTACTCAAATTCATGTCCACTGAGTCGTCGATGCCATCAAACCATCTCATATGTATACTTTTCTCACATCTAAATTCTTCTTTAGTAACAAAGAATGCTCTGTCTCTCAGCAGTCCCCAAAATATTCTGTTTTATTTCTCTCCCCATCCTCTCTCAGTAAAGCATGGCTTCTCCCCTCTCAGTCTGGAAGGACCAGTGATAACCCTTAACAGTTGTAGATGTCAATAAAGACAAGATCCAGCTACATCACCTTAAGTCTCAAACATCTCATTGAATCTGCTAAGAGATGTCTTTCTTGGTCCATCTCAGTTTTGTTTAACTCCTAGCTTCCCTATAGAGATGCTGGACACCCTAATCTTCCAAATGATTTTGAAGCTTCACAACTAAGCTCCTTGGCATCCTTTGCATCAGTAAT
>NW_011494896.1:9616715-9619720 GCF_000754665.1 Bison bison bison
CTTTTCTCATATTAGCTTACCAATTGATAAAGGAAGTCACATTAACCTAGTTAAATTCATGGGGGGCGGGGAACAGATCTAACTACCCTTCTTCCAGATGTATAACAGGTCCCTTGCTGCTGTTGCTGCTGCTGCTGCTAAGTCACTTATCAATCACTTATAACCTCCTGGGCTTGACTACATGCTCGGTTCTGCAGCAGCTCCCTATCCCAGCTGAAGCACTGAGAGTCTTCATATATTCATTGTCCCCAAGGCTGCAGAGGGGCACTTCCACCTGCAGATTCTTTCTTAGCACCTCTATCCATCAGAGTCTAGGCAGGGAAATGGAAACCAACATAGGTCTTTCAGCAGAGGAATTTAATACAGGGAATTGGCTGCACAGTTAATGAAGCAACTGAGAAGATAAACGGTACAAATTGAGTCAGTCCAGAGATCAACAAGAAGAAGCAACCACTATTGCTCCTAGACCTGGAGGGGCAATGAGAGAAGGTGAT
Organism: Bison bison bison; assembly: GCF_000754665.1. Lineage (NCBI taxonomy): Eukaryota > Metazoa > Chordata > Mammalia > Artiodactyla > Bovidae > Bison > Bison bison. Next base: position 9,617,210 of record NW_011494896.1, read on the forward strand.
GTTTCTAGAGTCCAAAAGCTGAGACAATCCAGCAGGAGATAGAATCTTGTATAGAATGCCTGTCAGGACCTGAAGCAACTGACGGTATGTGGCCACTGCCAAGGATGCTGTCTAAGACAAGCAAGAGAGGGAGAGATACCCTCGCTTCTTTACTTCTCACCTCCAGTCTTCTGGCCGTGGTCCTCCATTCACAAGCCCACCTGCCCAGAAGCCAGAGAGCAAAGGATTCTGAGTATTGTGGTTCTCCACGAGATGGAGCAGAGTAGCAAGTCTGGGGAAGGGGCCTGAGAGCAAATGCACAGCCTCCACCCTCCCCACCCTCTTTGTTCAAGGCTGAGTTGGCCCTCATCCCTTCCAGATAGCTGCTTTTTGCTAATTTCTCTCATGAAGACATCTGGCAACTTGATACAGGCATCATATTTTTGTATGCTCTCCTGGATTGAACAGATGAAGGAAGAGAAAAAAAAACCAGAATCCTCCATTACTTTGGGGTGGGAGCGCTGAGCTCCATAATATCTGTAGTCATCAAATCTTGCTCATGTGGATAATTGCTGTCCCCAGTCCTTTACAGGAGAGCAGTGTCTCTCTTTTTTTGTGGGACCATCAAGGTAGACTGGTTCTGCTTATTCTTACAATGGAGCCTGGAGGCTCAAGGACAGCTTGAGCAATTATCTTCTATTCCTCAAGACCAAACTCATAGGCCAGACCCCCGCTATGCAGCCACATTCTGCCCTGGAGGGCCTGTGTGCACTGGTGACTCCAGAGGGCGGGTGAGTTGCTTCAGGGGACCTCAGCTCTCGTCTGTGTGGTGAATCCTTTCCAGGCTGCCTTCCCTCTGACTGTCTCTCTCCTCTGCTAGCTTGGCGCCCTTTCTGCTGATGTAGGAGCACACGCAGAGGGGAATGTGGACAGAAAGCGTCCAAGGGCAGAGCAGAAGAAACAAAGGGACCTAAGTTTGTGCAGCCAAGAACATAACGTGAAACAAGATGAGGGACTCGGGCTGGACTTGTTTTGTTTTGGAGCATTTCAAGGGCCCAGGCACGCAGTTGTGTTTGGATTGGGAAGAAAGGGATAACTGTGCAGAAGAAAATCCGTTTCAGATTTTAGTCTGGCCATTACTGGATTACAAAAAACACCAAGAGGATTAAACTGTGTGAACGTATGAAAGCAGTTGTACCCAGACAGGAGGGGAACTTGTCTCCTCCTGGGACATGTTTGGACGGTGTTTGGAAGCCGTGGCTTGCTTGTCCATCCATCACTGATCTGGCACCACTTGGAGCTGTCTGAATTGTTTTCCTTTTCCTAGCATTAATGATAACGATTAAATATGAATAACAGTGCTGGTTAGGACTCTTGATTCAAAGTGACAGAAACCTCAGAACTACCTCATCAAATCCAAGGAGTTGAACTTGCAGCTGGAGACACAGGGAGATGCAGTAGAATCGGGTTCATAGTTTTAATTCTGTTAAGATTTGTTCTGTTTCTTTTTGCTCCTCTGGTCATTTCTCTTACTTGTGAGCTTCTCTCTCTCCCTGCAATAGCTCTCTCTATTTTTTCCATGTTAGTTTGCAGGGTTCTCATAACAAAGCACACCAACTGAGAGGCTAAAACAACAGAAATGCCATGCCTCACAGTTCTGGAGGCTACAAGTCCCAAATCAAGGGGTCAGAAGGACCGTGTCCTCTCTGAAGGGAAGGCTCTCCCCAGGCCTCTGTCACTGCCTCTGGTAGTTCTTAGCTTGTGGAAGCATAACTCCCATCTTGTCTGTGTCCACCCCCCCCCACTTTTTTTAGGACACAAGCCACATCGGATGAGAGCCTACCCCAGTGACCTCATTTTAACTTGATTACCTCTGCCAAGAGACTATCTCCAAGTAAGTTTCCATTCTCAGGCACGAGGGATTGGGACACCAACACCTCTTGTGGAGGAGGACACAGTTCAGCCCAAACACTCACATGGCCACCAATGGCTAGTGCATGTTAAAATTTACTAATTTTTATTGTGGCTGCACTGGGTCTTCATTGATAGCTAGTGAGTTTTTACCTCTTACAATCATCATAGCTAGAGACCACATTCCTTTTCACTTCCTGTTTTCAGAAATCCCAGGGAAGAATTCCAGCTGACTCAGCTTTGATCAGATTCTGATCTCCCCGACCCCACCCCCCAGAACTGTGGTTAATCTGGCTTTATTAAGGCTCCTAACCCTGAACCTGGCATCTGGTCCCATCACTTCATGGGAAATAGATGGGGAAACAGTGGAAACAGTGTCAGACTTTATATTTTTGGGCTCCAAAATCACTGCAGATGGTGATTGCAACCATGAAATTAAAAACGCTTACTCCTTGGAAGGAAAGTTATGACCAACCTAGATAGCATATTCAAAAGCAGAGACATTACTTTGCCAATAAAGGTCCGTCCAGTCAAGGCTATGGTTTTTCCAGCGGTCATGTATGGATGTGAGAGTTGGACTGTGAAGAAGGCTGGGCACTGAAGAATTGATGCTTTTGAACT
>NW_011494896.1:9619820-9640672 GCF_000754665.1 Bison bison bison
CAAGGAGATCCAACCAGTCCATTCTGAGGGAGATCAGCCCTGGGATTTCTTTGGAGGGACTGATGCTAAAGCTGAAACTCCAGTATTTTGGCCACCTCATGCGAAGAGTTGACTCATTGGAAAAGAGTCTGATGCTGGGAGGGATTGGGGGCAAGAGGAGAAGGGGACGACAGAGGATAAGATGGCTGGATTCACGGACTCGATGGACGTGAGTCTAAGTGAACTCCGGGAGTTGGTGATGGACAGGGAGGCCTGGCGTGCTGCGATTCATGGGGTCGCAAACAGTCGGACACAACTGAGCGACTGAACTGAACTGAACTGAACCCTGAACCAATCAATGATGGCCAGGGAGTCAGGGCCCTTTAAGAATGTGGCAATTCCTCCTAAAAAAAATACAATATAAATGAACTTATTTACAAGATAGAAACAGACGCACAGGCATACAAAACCAACTGATGGTTCCCAAAGAGGAAGTGGTGGGGGGAGGAATAAATTGGGAGTTTGGAATTAACAGATGTACACTACCTTATATAAAATTGATAAACAACAGGGATTTACTGTATAGGGCAGGGAACCATATTAAATATCTTGTAATAAACTATAATGGAAAAGAATTTATATAACTGAATCGCTTTGCTGTACACCTGAAACTCTCAAAATATTGTAAATCAACCGTACGTAAAAAAAAAAAAAAAAAAGAATATGACACTTTTTACAGAACCCATGAATCTGTCAGATCATCTAGTTAATGCCGGGTACACATCATCGCCAAATCATAATGGTTTATAGCAAAGGGTTCACTCTCTCGCGTTCACAAAGGGCAGAAGGAGGGGTGGGGTGGGGAGGAGTATTAGCTCTGAGGTCCCCTGGGGACCCAGGCTGACAAGTCACCCCAACTGTGCCGATCTCCGTGAACTCCGCGCCAGAATGAAAGAGCTCTAGAGAGTCCTGCGCTGGCAGTTAAATCTTCTACCTGCAAGTGGGGCACCTGTGCTCACACCCACCGGCCTCAATTAGTGAACGAACCTCTTGCGGTGCGCCACCCACCGGTGCTTGGAAGGCAGCGCACCAGAAATGGCTGCGGAACAGCAGCGTCGGCGCTCACGACCCACACGATGGGAGCAGCGGGAAAAGGGGTTCCCAGCAGCAGGGAGACGCTTCCCCAGAATAAGACGGGGCGCTGCACCGACAGCTCGTGAAGGAGCACTCCGGGGCCTTCCCCGCCAAGGAGCGGCAACCGGAAGACAGCGAGGGTTGAAAACACTTGGGTTTGGGCTTCCCTCATAGCTCAGTTAGTAAAGAATCCGCCTGAAATGCAGGAGACCCCGGTTGCATCCCTGGGTCGGAAGATCCCCTGGAGAAGGAATAGGCTACCCACTCCAGTATTCTTGGGCTTCCCTTGTGGCTCAGCTGGTAAAGAATCCGACCTTTATGCAGGGAAACCTGGGTTCGATCCCTAGGTTAGGAAGATCACCTGGAGAAGGAAACAGCTACCCACTCCAGTATTCTGGCCTGGAGAATTCCATGGACTGTATAGTCCATGGCGGCCCAAAGAATTGGACACGACTGAGCGACTTTCACTTCACTTCACTTGGCTGCAGCATGGCACGTCTGAGGGGAGAGTGGCAGGGACTAGACAGGAGAGATGGCCAGGCTGGGCATGAAGAGAAGCGTGTCTTCTAGGGAGAGCTTTGGATTTTGTCCCCAAGACAGTGAGGCGCCAGCAAGCATTTCAGGCCAGGAACAGCAGGGTCAGACTTGCATCTTAGGAAGAGCAAGTGGCCTTCCAGTCATGTGAAGGAAGGGATTGGAGAGCGCTGGAGCTGCACAGAGGTCAGGGCAGGGTTTTCTGGTAGAAACACCGGGTCTGGTGCTCTTTGGCGTGGGAGTGCAGTTGTGACACGTACAACAGGAGAGTGTGTGTGTGCTCAGTCATGTCTGACTCTCTGCGACCCCGTGGACTGCAGCCTGCCAGGCTCTTCTGTCCATGGAATTCTCTAGGCAAGAATACTGAAGTGGGTTGCCATTCCCTTCTCCAGGGGATCTTCCCAACCCAGGGACTGAACCCACGTCTCTTGCAGTGGCTTTGTGGAAATGCCTCAGAACTGGCTCCTGAAGGAAGCAGAGGCTTTACAAGCTGATGACAAAGCTGACCAGAGGCCTGGGGTCTGAGGGCACTCAGGTGGTTGAGAACAAGACTGAGCATTTGTTGCGCACATTCAAATTGCAGAATTTTTGATGCTGTGCTGGAAGGACTTAAAGGTGAGCATTGGTGAAGTATTGCTAAGTCACTTCAGTCGTGTCCGACTCTGTGCGACCTCATAGACGGCAGCCCACCAGGCTTCCCTGTCCCTGGGATTCTCCAGGCAAGAATGCTGGAGTGGGTTGCCATTTCCTTCTCCATGGTGAAGTATTGGGTCGGACCAAAAAGCACTCTTTGGCCCAACCCAAGAAAAGGTTCAGAAAACAGAAAACTTTCCACTGACTCCACTAAGGTCCTCAGGTTGCTTCGTGGCACCTGAGAACAGTTAACTCCTCCACCCCACCCCTACACGATGCTTCCTTCTATGCCAAGTCTTCCAGGCAGAGTTCTCGTGTATCCCCGGCAGCACGTGGTCTTTCTCTGGTGAGAGCCCAGTCTCTCTCGTCTTACTCACCAGCAGGTGAACGCTGATGCCCCACCTGCTGTACACAGTCTCCTCCCTGACAAACGTCCCTGCGTTAGCATGGCTCCTCCTCAGTCCTCTGAAAGATACACCTGCACGTGTTGCGAATTTGGGCTGCTCACCTGGGGAGGATTCGTGTGCCACTGCCTGCCATGGCTAACCCGAGAGCCGCTGGGGAGCACATGGGAGACGAACCACACAAGAGAACACTGAGTGGAAACCTGGATACAGCCCGTGACCCAGAAAATGGCAAACGAGCTCCACCCATCATCCCTGCATGAGAGATCCTCACTGCCACAAGTCTGGGGCTGGCTCTCTGGACACATGGAGGACCTGTTTAAAAAAAAAAAAAAAAAACTCAGGCCTTCCTGAATGAGGATGCCTAGTGAAAACTCCACAGGAAGGCTACAGAAAACCATTTTCTGCCTTTATTTCCCCCGTGTACATTAAAAGTGCACAGCTGCTGGACATGAAAGATTCTTTTACACTGCCCTGTGGCTCATGGGCTGGGTGTGGATGCTCGGGGCAGAGAGGAAGCCAGGTGGGAGGGAAGCGGCGGGGAAGCACCTCCAGGGATCTCTGCCTGGATCTGAGTGTCTCTGAGCATGACGGCCCAGATTTCTCCACGCACACCCCTGCTTATGTGCTCTCTGAAGGAGCTGTCCTTCATGTATGTAGTTGATGCTCTGGGTGAGTTTGTCTGTGGGGATGTGTATATGTTTTTCTTTTTGATCTGAAAATTGGTCTTTGGGTTCACAAGCAGCAGCTGCAGCTGCCATAATTAAAATGAAATAACCCACTTCCTCCAGTCCTCGGGGAGAAAAGCTTAAGAAAAAAAAATCCATATTGTAAGTGGACTCAGGAATGTGGTGAATCTTTTATTCTCTCCCTGTTCACTTGAAACGTTTCATGGGTTTGCTTTTCTCTGGAGCCAGAGGAAGAGAAAGGAGTGATCCTTTGCTGCGCGTTTATCCCTGTCCCAGGGATACCACACAAGACTGTCCCAGCTGCACAAGCCAGGGTTTGAACCCAGTTTTAATGTTTCATCTCCTTCTCCTCTGCCGCATGCCATTCTTTTATCCTATTAGACCCCAGCTCTCTCATACTGATCTGATTCCATCCAGAGACCTGGGAGGTTTGGTATTATTAAGATGTTATTGAATATGTTGGCACATATAATTGTCTTGGATTAGAAACCAAAGCTCTTAGCAGAGTAACAAAGTGAAGCATCCCATGCTAAATGATTCCATGCTAATGAGATGGTTTTCAGAGAATTGGATTTGTTCTTGAAGGTGTTGCTTAGAAGTCGCTATTCAAACCAGGCTGGGAAAATAAAACCCCAGAAGAACCATAGACTCTGTGGTCTGATTGGATGTCAGTTGAAGGGAACTGAGGTAGAAAGGGATATCTGTGTGCCCGGAATTGAAGCCACAGTGGTCACCCTCTTCAAGAAGGTCTCAGTATGGTGGAGGAGAAAGACATGCTGACAATTCCAAGATGCTGGTAATAAGCGCTGGAAGTGTTAGTTGCTCAGTTGTGTCTGACTCTTTTCAACCCTATGGACTGTAACCCGCCAGGCCCCTCTGTCCATGGAATTCTCCAGGCAAGAATACGGTTGTAGGTAGCCATTCCTTTCTCCAGGGGATCTTTCCAACCCAGGGATCAAACCTGGGTCTCCCACATTGCAGACAGATTTTTTTTTTTTTTTACCATCTGAGCCACCAGAGAAGCCCAATAAGCACTGGGTCAAGGGTATTAACAACCTGCTATAGTTGCAGCATTTTTTTTCTCCCAAAATCAATGACTTCAGTTGGTAAATTTGTGAGAACAACCTCACTGGGAGGGCATAGCCAAAATGTTGAAAATAAAAAGACAAGAAGAAATTATTACACATTCTCATGAATGTGCCCAGGGCCTGGCATTTAGTTTCTCTAAGTCATTATTATCATTCCCATTTAATAATGAGGAAACTTAAGATTCGATCTCTGGATGGAGAAGATCCCCTGGAGTAGGGCATGGCGACCTATTCCAGTGTTTTTGCCAGGAGAATCCTGTGGACATAAGAGCCTTGTGGGCTACAGTCCATAGGGTCACAAAAAGTCAGACACGACTGAAGCAACTTAGCATGCATGCACAAGGAGCTAAGTGGTTTGCCCAAGGCCCCATAGGTATAGCCAGTAACCTGGGGGCGGTTGGAAGATGTGATTAAGACCCAACCTATTTGCTTCCTAAGTCCCTTCTCTTGCCACTATGCCAGGCTTCCCTGAAGAAAACCTACACCCTGGATTGTCCAGTGTATAGCACAGCCATCACCATGTCCCATATTTAGAATGAGGAACTCTTTTCTCCCTTGGGGAAAAAAACAAGTTTTTGCAGCAGGCATCTTGATGGGAGTGATTCATGACCATTCTCTCCAGGCTGCAGGTGTGCCGATCCAGATGGAGTGCACTGAGCCCTCCGAGCAGTCCTCCCAGACAGTGACGTCAGCCCAGAGACTCTGGGTTCCTCACTGACTTTCTCCATGGCCCAGCAGAGGAGGCCTGGGTATTCAAGTGTGTTTCCCTGGGCTCCTGGTCTGCTGCTCCTATTAAACTTAGCTGACAGAAGTTAGCATTCCCTACAAGAGGATAAGGAGGTTCCCTGCTACCTTTGGAATTCTCTGCAAGAGACTGTAGTCCGTGTTGTTTGGGAGGCAACTCAAGGTATTATCTTCTAGAGTGGGGTCACCTGGGGGAAAGCTGGTGGCGCTAGAGGTAAAGAACCTGCCTGCCATTGCAGGAGACGTAAGAGACACGGGTTCATCCCCTGGGTCAGGAAGATTCCCCTGGAGAAGGAAATGGCAACCCACTCCAGTATTCTTGCCTGGAGAATCCCACAGACAGAGGAGCCTGGCAGGCTACCATCCACGGGATCACAAAGAGTCGGACACAACTGAATCGACTTAGCATGTACGCACTCACAGGGGAAAGCTAACAGGAACAAAGGCACTTGGCACTTCATTCCATCTCAGCCTCTCAAAAGGCAGCCCAGGAAACCATCCTGCTTCCCCCCATCTGCTTCCTAGGGCAGGCGGGAGGTATGCTGGGAGCAGAAGGTGTACTGGGCTGTCCAGTGTACAAGTGTCCACACAGATCACAGCACGCTTTAAGGCTCACCTGGGAAAGGAAAGAACCGGATCCAGATCTCATCTGCTACGCTTCCTAGCTGGGGGATTAGGGGCAAACTGCTGGAATTCCCTGAAGCCTCATTTTCTCATCTGCAAGTCTGGAAGGAATAGGCTTGTTTCCTACGGCTGTTTAGAAGGTTGCTGCTGCTGCTGCTGCTAAGTCGCTTCAGTCGTGTCCGACTCTGTGCAACCCCATAGACGGCGGCCCACCAGACTCCCCTGTCCCTGGGATTTTCCAGGCAAGAACACTGGAGTAGGTTGCCATTTCCTTCTCCAGTTTAGAAGGTTAACTGAGCTCCAATATGTACCAGCCTCGAACACTGCCCAGTGCCTGGCACACAATTAGCTTCCTCCCCTTCCGATCCATACTGTGCAAGCTTGCCAAATCCATCTTCCTGCAACACATCTCCAATTATGTCACATCTCTGCTCAGAAGCCCTCGGTGGCTCTATTACTCAGTGAATGATGGCCACCTTCTCTGTTTTGACGTTCAGGGCCCTGCTTCTGGGGGCCCGTGTCATCTGTCGGGTGTCTTCTGCTTCCCTCCACGCAGTCCTCATTCTTCATCCACACTTTCCCCTCCCGTGCCTTCACTCCCTCACACGAGCGCCCCGCCCTGTCCCCATGCCAACCCCCCCAACACTGTCCCCGGTGCCCAGCTGGGCATGGATGGCATGCTGTCCAGTCAGTGCTCCCTGGTTTGCTGACATGGCCTCTCTGTCCCTCCCTCCTCTGACTGTTTGTTTCTCTGTTTCCACCTCCCAAACTGCCCAGCATTCCCCTTACTTGCAGCCTTACCACCTGTGAGTCCTTGAGGGCACGGTTTGCTTCTGAGTCCTCAGTTTGTCCTGTATCACACCTAACACACGGAATAGGAGTGAGTGAGTGAGCGAGTGAGCAAGTGAAGGAATGAACACCCTCATCCAGTCCTAACTGCATTGCCCTTCATAAACTGCTCGTACATGAAAGGGAAAGTTTTAGTCGATCGGTCGTGTCCGACTCCTTGCAAAGCCATGGACTGTAGCCCACCAGGCTCCTCTGTCCATGGGATTCTCCAGGCAAGAATACTGGAGTGGTTTGCCATTTCCTTCTCCAGGGGAACTTCCCACCCCAGGGATTGAACCCAGGTCTCCTGCATTACAGACAGATTCTTTACTATCTGAGCCACCAGGGAAGCCCTAAAGCCTTTGGTCAATCCTTGGGTATTTTGGTTTCATTAACCATCATGCAGTGCTTATTGGATGTATAGCCAGCCCTTTATACCCACAGGTTCCACATCTGTGGATTCAACCAACCACAGATTGAAAATATTCTAGGGGAAAAAAAAAAATCTCTAGAAAGTTCCCAAAACCAAACTTGACTTTGCCCCACCGACAACTCTTTATATAGCATTTACATTGAGTTGGACATGACTGAGTGACTGAACTGAACTGAAAGTATCATTTCCCTTGTGTTAGGTATCATAAGTGATCTAGAGATGATTTCATGTAGATGGGAGGGTATGTGTAGGTTACATGCAAATGCTATACCATTTTATGTAAGGCACTTGAGCATCCATGGAATTTGGTACCCATGAGGGATCCTGGAACCAATCATCCTGCATGTACCAAGTGATGACTTTACTTTGAAAAAGGGAATTCGGGGATACAAACTGAAAATGTAAAATGAAGAAAAGGAGTAAAGGTTTTCCCTGGAAGCTTAGCAAAGGTGAAGGTGGAATAGAAGTAAAGCTGTAGTTCTGTGGCTTCTTCAAGATGGAGGGACCAGATAAAGGTCCCAAGTACTAGCTCTGGCCCAGATCTCTGGAGGCAGAGTGAGACTGTGTGACCTGGACAAAGGAGAGGGGTTTGAGAAAGACACTAAGTGCTTCATCCAAGTCACTGGGTACGATCAGGACCACAGGGCGGCCTTTGCAGGCCAAGCCGACATCGCAGAGTCCTGAAATCTACAAGGCGCTGGGCACGGGAGAAGAGGGCCACACACAAGAGGAACGGCCTCTAACCACGTCTGTCGTTACAGCAAAACAATTTCCTGCTCCCCTCTGAAAGTTGGAGGGTAACCTTGTAATGAACAAGGCATAGTAAATAGAAATTAAGGGCACAGTAACCATTACCGCTCATTTGAGATTCATAAAATGATAGACATTTCCTGTGATTACTGCCTATGTTTTGTTTTAGTGAATATAATACGATTTATAAAGACTTTTCTAGTTTACCTCCAAACTTAGTCTTGCTGATTGTACCTGGCAGTGTTTGGGAGCCTGAGCCCTGAGGGAAGGGTACTCCACACTTGGGCAGAACCTGGCGAATGTTCCCACCTAATCCAGTCACTCTGTTTAGAATACTGAGAATTTACAATAAAGAAACAGGAAATGCAGATACTTAGGGGAGTTTTGTCTTAATGAAGATTACCAGTAATTCCTCACCTTCTAATAGGCAATAACGTCTTCTTAGCTAGGCTCCTAGGTATATTTGGCAAATATGTACTCAGGGAATTTCTCAAACGATGACTTTGTACTTGAGGTACCTGAATGCATCCTTCGTGCACTGTCCTTTAGCTTAGTGTGTCTTTCATATAAAAAGGCACTTTGTAGTGTCTTCAGTGGGTGAGTACAGCAGTCGGTGCAGGGAAAATACAGAGGCCTCAAGTGTACTTGAAGTCCTCGAGTCTATGAGGACCTGTGTTCAAATCCCAGCTCCTCCTCTTGCAGTGATCTCCCACAGATGGCTTAAAACCTTTGACTCTCTTGTCACCGTCCTTGGAGTAAGATGGAATTTTCTTTTATTCATTTCACAAAGCTTTATTGTGGACAGATAGCTCTTTGGGCACTGGATGTGTAGAGATGAATCAACATTGTCATAGAATTCTGGGGGCATAAAGAATCTTACATGTAGCCTAGCTCAGAGTTTTTCTCTTTCAGACAAAGACTCAAGGAGGGGAAGTGATTTGCTAGAGTTGCAGAGTGATAAGCAACTGGACCAGAGCAAGACTCTTGGGTGTGAAGAGCTTTGCTCATGTGACTCCCAGATGATATAGTGCAGGGAGGGTGGGCCATTCTATCAGGCAGGATGCCAAGTGGTGTATTTATTTGCCCAGTGAATCAATGATAGGACTGCTGCAGAAGCCGGTGCCTTGGCCACATGCTCTGCCCCCTTCTTGCTCCCTGCTTCCATCACAGCACAGTCAGTCCTTCACAGAACACGCAGTGTCTACTCTACACCAAAGCTGCCTTTGCCAGGCTCATAAAGAGGGCTGATCCGTAGTTCTGACCCTCCAGGGGTTTGGTAAGCCTGATGTGTCAACAGTGGCTGTCACACAAGGCCAGATGAGACGGGAGAAGAAAGAAAGGTTGCAGACAGGGTGTTGTGCAGGATTCCCAGGGTACTTGAGACCCTGCTTGCTTTTCTTCATGCCTGGGGACCAGGAACCTGTCCCCTCTCCCTACTGGTGCACATGTGCTGGCAAGAGATCTGCAAAACGGGGTCAAGGACACCTTGCCCCCACACTCACTTGACTCTCTGTTCTCTGCCTCAACAGGAAGGAGCCCATCCCATCCTCCAGGATCTGATGGCCCTGGAGACAGGGCTTCAGGGCCCACGGACACTGCTGACTCTTCAGAACGTGCTGACATGGAGCCAGGTCAGTCCCTTGTCCGATCTGATTTTCTGTGTCATCGACTGCAAACCTGTGGTCTTGATGAGAAATGGCATCTTAGAATCTGAAAACGGGTTGAAGGCTTTTGCCAACTAAGCTGCCTAGAGAGTGCAGAGGTCAGGCCAGGGTGGAGGTGGCCTTCTTGGAGAGCAGATGCAGTGGCAGGATTGGTGGCTGCTGGAAGCCAAGCCAGTGCCAGCTTGGTGGGCGGACAGGGTGGGCAAGGGCCAGGCATCCAGCCGGGTGTGAGTGGGGAGCTGGCACCCAGGAGCACAGTGCATATCCAGGGCCACAGAGGCCGTGCCAGCCTTGACAGTCATCCCGGGGCCCAAGGCACCAGGGGCAGGATCCAGAGCTTCGTGGTTACCTTTCAAGCTGAGTTGGAGTGGAATTGAAGGCGTAGTTGAGAATGAGGTAGGAGGAAGTGTGTGGGCAGCTGCCCAGAGGACAGGTGGTCCACAGGCCAGGTCCAACCAGCCAGAATGGCTTTCCAGGGGCTTTTCTGATATTGCTGTGCAATGGCAAAACCAGAACACACCTGGGGAGGAGTAGGGAGTAGAGGGATGTTTCAAACTAGAGAAAGAACATGGCAGAGAGAAAGGGAGAATCATGAAGGGAGCCTGGGTCATCAGAAAGGCTACAGAATCAGGGGGAAAGGTCAGGACCCAGGGGATGAGCCTGAGATGGTTGGATGGTATCATCAACTCAAGGGATGTGAGTATGAGCAAACTCCAGGAGGTGGTGAAGGATAGGGAAACCTGGCATGCTGCAGTCCATGGGGTCGCAAAGAGTCAGACACAAGTGAGCGACTGACTGGACAACAACAACAAACTGAACCAAGCACCACTTCTTACCTTGTGGACGGTCATGCTGGGTAGAAGCCTGAGTCTTTCTAGGCTCAGTTGTGCTGCAGCAATAAATGAACTCTGGAATCTCAGCGGCTTAACAGAGTGAAGGTTTATTTCTTGCTCATGCTGCCTATCTAACCAAAGGGTGGAGGGCTCTGGTCTACCCAGTGACTCAGGCGTCAAGCTGATGACAGCTCTGCCGTGTTTTAGGTGTAGCCCCTGGAACAAGGGGCCACCTTGGTCTCCACATCAGGGGAAGAGGTGGCAGAAGGTTAAGCACTGGCTCTTAAATGCTTCGGCTCAAAAGTGGCACAGCCTGTGGGCCAGAACTAACATGTGGTCTTACCCGGTTTCTAGGGCTCTGGGAAATACAGATATTTGATGGGCGGTAACTGCCTCTATCATAGTAGATATTATGAGTTCCATTTTACAGGTAAGAAAACTGAGACTCAGAGACATTTTTTTTGTTTTCTTACATTTCTTTGGTTTTTTAATCTGGTGTGTGTGCGTTCTAAGGCACCTCAGTTGTGTTCATCTCTTTGCAAGGCTATAGACTTGTAGCCCACCAGCCTACTCTGTCCACGGGGATTCTCTAAACAAGAATACTGGAGTGAGTTGCCACTTCCTTCTCCAGGGGATCCTCCTACTTGGGGATCGAGCCTGCATCCCTATGTCTCCTGTATTGATAGATCGGTTCTTTATGACTAGTGCCACCTAAAGTGAAGTCGTTCAGTCATGTCTGACTCTTTTTGACCCCATGGACTATAGCCTACCAGGCTCCTCCATCCATGGGATTTTCCAGGTAAGAATACTGGAGTGGGTTCCTTTTCCTTATCCACCTAGGAAGTGCTTTAATCTGGTGTTCCAACCAACTAACTCATGTTCAGAACTAGTGACATTGACACATTCTAAAGAGATTATCAGTATTTTTTTTTAACCTGGAGACATTAATTATCTGAGGTCTCCCAGCTAATTGTATGTATGTATGTATGATCTGAGGTCTCCCAGCTAATTGTATGTATGTATGTATGATCTACCAGAGCCTAGATCATACATAACCTTAGATTCAATCATTTATTTACCAGTTCAGCAAAAACATATTGTATATTGACAGTAGACCCAGCACCACACTAGGCTCTGGGAATATAACAGGGAACAAAAACAGATGTAGCCTCTGCTCTCTGCCTGGTGAATGTCTATAACTCCAAGCTGGGATAAATGTTTGCCAGTGGAGACACAGTGGTTTTCTATACATGCTAAGTCAAATCAGTCGTGTCCAACTCTTGCGACCCCATGGACTGTAACCCGCCAGGCTTCTCTGTCTGTGGGATTTACCAGGCAAGAATACTGGAATGGTTAGCCATTCTCTTCTCCAGGGGATCTTCCTGACCCAGGGATGGAACCCATGTCTCTTATGTCTCCTGCATTGGCCAGCAGATTCTTTACCGCTGATACCACCTGGGAAGCCATAGTTCTCTGAGGATACCTATTAAGATTTTTGCTTTTTTTAGAGAGGGACAGGTAAAATGGGGTGACATTTATTGATGCATTGTGCCAAGTACTTGATTGATGCATCTCATCAAATAGCTGCAACCCCAAGAGATAGTTCTTATAATTCCATCTTGAGAGCCCCTTGGACAGCAAGGAGATCCAACCAGTCCATCCTCAAGGAAATCAGTCCTGAATATTCATTGAAAGGACTGATGCTAAAGCTGAAACTCCAATACTCTGGCCACCTGATGCAAAGAACTGAATCATTTGAAAAGACCCTGATGCTGGAAAAGATTGAAGGCGGGAGGAGAAGGGGATGACAGAGGATGAGATGGCTGGATGGCATCACCAACTCGATGGACATGAGTTTGGGTGAACTCCGGGAGTTGGTGATGGACAGGGAGGCCTGGCATGCTGCAGTCCATGGGGCCACAAAGAGTCAGATAGGACTGAGCTACTGGTCTGAACTGAAGGTAAGAAAACTGAGGTTCATTCGGCAAGAGGAGATGACTGGGCTCCAGGTGAACTCTTCCTCCCCATCCAGGCTCACTTGTAAGAAGGACGTAATGTTAAAGTTAAAAATTAAATCTCATCCCTCACTGCATCTAAACCCAAGAAAGGTGGTCTCCTCTTCCTCCCGTAAATCCCCCCATCCCAGGCCTCTCTCTCACTGGTTCCCCGAACATCCTGCAGTGTCACATGTGAATGCAGCTCTGGGCTCTGACAGAGGGGCCCCTTGGAGGCCAGAGATGGGATCTCTCATTCCCATGTTGATGCTGCCCAGAGACCTAGGCCCAGAGCAAGGCTCGCTGAACCCACGTGCATTGAGACAGAGGAAAAATTGCAGGAACCTCAGTAGCAGGATCTGAGCCTGGCTGGATGGGGTTGAATCTCAGCCTTGGCACTAGGGGATTCTTCTGTCTAGAATGTTCCTCCTGTTCTGTCCTGTCTCATTTCCCCCTGTCCCTCCACTCACACTGAGTGCTGCATTTGCCCTTTTCTCCCCTCCTCAGCACTTGTGACCAGCTCCTCTGTCACATCCCTGGTCTGAGCCACCCTCTTGGACCTGGATTTCTGCAGTCGCCTCCTTGGGAGACTCTGCTGCCACCATTCCCTCCCGGGGGAGGGAACAGATCTGATCTGATGGGTTCGGTCAGATCAGATCACTCCTCTGCTCACAGTTCACTTGTGGCTCCCCAGCTCATGCAGAGGAAAAGTCACAGACCTCACCCTGACCCCCCAGGACTCACCTGAGCCAGCCCCTGTCCCCTCCTACCCCGTCTTTATCTATCCCTCCCTCACACCAGTGGCCCCTCTGCTTTTCCTTGAACCATAAACACATTCCCATCTCAAAGCATAAGGCATCGAATCCCTTTTCCAGCTTTTGGGAGAACTCTTCAGGCAGAGGGAACAGACCTCCAGGTTGCCATCCAAGCGAGCAGAGCATAGATGGGGCTGAATCAGCAAAGCACTGTGTTTGCTCTTCAAGATGCAGCTGGGGTCCCGTGGTGTGAGCAAGGTGGACATAGAGGAGGTGAGAAGGGAAGGCAGTCCTTACCCTCCAGGTCTTCCTGTGCCCGTCTTCCCTTTGAATGTTCCTAGGTAGCATTTATCTCCACCTGGCACATTGTGCATTACTCTGTTTTCTGTTCTTCCCCCATTGGAATGTAAGCTCCGTGAAGGCAGGGGGTCACTCTGTGTTGTTTCGGCCGTATTCTGATGTCTAGAATACTGCCTGGGATGTAGCAGGCACTCAAGAAATCCGCACTGGATGACTGTGTAAACAACTGAACGAGAGATTCCATAGCGTGACTCGTTACACTCTTCTGTTCTCAGCACCCTGCCTTTATATGTGTTGTCCCCTCTTCCGGGAAGGTCCCCACTGCCTTCCTCCCTGCCCTCCCCGCCTCATTCTCACTCACTCTGTCAGCCCAGTGGGGCCACTCCCCTGCAGCACATCACCCAGGCGCTGTTCCTCCATTCCCCTGAGCCCAGGGTTTCCAGGGCAAGCTCAGATCCTCATCTGGGGGCCCCCGGAGCCTGGCGCACAGGTAGCGTCTAGTAACAGTTCATTGGGCTG
The DNA here is from genome assembly GCF_000754665.1 of Bison bison bison. Lineage (NCBI taxonomy): Eukaryota > Metazoa > Chordata > Mammalia > Artiodactyla > Bovidae > Bison > Bison bison. The sequence continues at coordinate 9,633,726 of NW_011494896.1, forward strand.
AGCTGAGTTGACCAGGAACTCCGTCCCCGGGGCCTGTCCTCCTCCTCCTTCCCTCACCCGCAGTCAGGAGGCAGGAGCCCTTGTTGCCAACTGAGTCTCCCCCTGCTTAACGCCTGCCTCAGAGATCAGGAAGACAAGGCAAATGGGACACTAATGAAATTCAGAGAGAAAACTAAATTGGGAGGTGTTGCAAACACGGTGGAGGAGGGAGATGTGATTTAAAAGGCTTGCTCTCTCGCTCCAGGGTGGGAGGGGGAGTGGGGGTGTGTGTGCAGAGAGTGCTGGGCTGGAGGGAGCCTCACAGAGGCCCACTTCTGACCCCTCCAGCTGGGGTGGCCTGCCCATCACTTTAGTTCAGGGGCCTCACTGTTCTGGCTTTAAATTAGGGGCCTTTCCTTTGCTTGACTCATTCGTTCATTCATGCCTTCCCACCACCTTGCCCAAAAAGATTTGAGTGAGCTAGCAAAACTGTAGTTGATTAATTAAGATGAAGAACATTTAATGCAAAATTAAGATAGAATGTGAGGGAGGAAAAAGGGAAATGGAGATGAGAAGGTGATCAGGGCCAGTCAGAAGAGGAGGTTCGTGGGAAGGGGGGTTGGACACCGCTGTCCTGAGGATGGCACAGGCTCTCGTGACAAGTGTGGGGGGCTGCAGCCGTGACCGATCTTTAGGGAGCAACTGTGGTCCGGGGGAAGTGAGGACAACTGCTGTCTCAATACCTGCTAACCTGTTCTCCTTGTCTTCAGTTATAGGCATCGGCTGACTGCTGTGTGCCAGGGACCACCCCACTCCCCACCACAGCACACTCTTTTCTCTCTATCTCCTTGAATGTTCACAGCAGTGATCTTTCCTCACAGGGTAGTCTTTTTTTTAATTAATTATTTTAACTGGAGGATAACTACTTTACAATGCTGTGATGGCTTTTGCCATACATCAGTATGCCTCGGCCATAGGTGTACATGTGTCCCCTCCATCCTGAACCCCCTCCACCTCCTTCCCCTTCTCATCCATCCAGCTTGTCACAGAGTACCAGCTTTAGGTACCCTGCGTCACATCAAACTTGCCCTGGTTACCTATTTTACATATAGTAATGTGTATGTTTCAATGAGTGAGTGTGAGTGAGAGTTGCTCAGTCATGCCTGACTCTTTGCAACCCCATGGACTGTAGCCTGCCAGGCTCTTCTGTTCATGAAATTCTCCAGGCAAGATTACTGGAGTGGGTTGCCATTTCCTTCTCTATGTTTCAATGCTCTTCTCTCCAATCATCCCACCCTCGCCTTCTTCCATGGAGTCCAAAAGTCTGTTCTTTACCTCTGTGTCTCCTTTGCTGCCCTGCATGGAGAATTGTTGGTACCATCTTTCTAGATTCCATGTATATGTGTTAGTAGATGGTATTTGTCTTTCTTTTTCTGTCTTACTTCAGTCTGTACAACAGGCCCTAGGTTCATCCACGGAATTAGACCTGACTCAAATGTGTTCCTTTTTATAGCTGAGTAATATTGCATTGTGTATATGTACCACAACTTCCTTATCCATTCATCTGTCAATGGACATCTAGGTTGCTTCCATGTCTTAGCTATTATAAATAGTGCTGCAATGAGCATTGGGGTACATGTGTCTTTTTCAATTCTGGTGTCCTCAGGGTATATGCCCAGCAGTGGAATTACCTTCTCAAGCTCATTTTAGGGATGAGGTGATTAAGGCTCAGAAATAGAGTCATCTTTTCAGCAAATGGTACTGGGACAACTGGAGATCCACATACAAAAACCTGAAGTTAGACCCCTCCCTCACACCATGTACAAATATTAGCTCAACACGAACCATCCATCCAGCATCCTGGTGGGTACCAGTAGGTGAATGCTGCAGTGAAAGAGGGTTGGAAGGTCACGGCCTCCTGGTGGAAGGCGTGGGATGCAAGACAGGGAGGCCAAGATGCCCTGTGATTCTTGTTTAAGAAATGATAAGCCACTGGAAGTTTTTGCACAGACACTGAACTGACGGTAGAACACTTACATGTGCAGAAGACTGTGATCACCAATAGGCAGATAGAGGTCATCCGCTACTCATTCAAAGCTAGTCACAAATAGAATAATGTCAGTGATGTAGAAGAGAAGGGGAAATGAGAAAAAGAAAGAGGAAGGGAAGTAACAGTGAGCACTCTCCATATCACCTAATCATCGCAGCGCTGAGGGAGTACTTTCTCCATCTGACAGATGTATAAACAGGCATCCACCCCCCACCCCACCCCCACCCCAGGGTTGTTGTTGTTGTTTGGTCACTGAGTCATGTCTGACTCTTTTGTGACCCCATGGACTGTAGCCCGTCAGGTACCTCTGTCCACGGGATTTTCCAGGCAAGAATACTGGAGTGGGGTACCATTTCCTTTTCTTTCCCAACCCAGGGACTGAACCCAGGTCTCCTGCATTGGCAGGTGGGTTCTTTACCACTGAGCCACCAGGGAAGCCTGCCTGCCCCAGGGTGCCTTACTAGTAGATGCAGACTTGGGATTCAAATCCAAGTCAGTCTGCTTCTAAAGCCCACGATTACGTTTCCCACCACCCCACCTGGGCTTGGTATTGTTCATTTGAACTAGCGTGTTTACTGCTACAGCCTGCTCTTTTTAAAGTGCATGTCTATCTTTCAGGCACGCTTTTTAGCTTTGGGAATATTGAACAAGAACCTCAGGTATGGTTCTTTGTCCCATCCTTTTGGAGTCCGCCATGGTAGCTGCCCCGCATGTAGCAGACAGTCAGCAGTCCTCACTTTTGTATCTGTTACTTTTCATAGACAACATGGCCACAGATGAGATATTAACAATTAACTAGAGTTACTGGTGACTCAAAGACAACTGAGTGGTCAGGCCTTGTCAGAACCATCCATCTGGTTAGCACTGGGAACCTGGGGGTTCAGAGAATATGAGACAGGGTAGTTACTTTGCTCAGGGTCAGGTTGGAGAAATGATCCTAATTGGAACACGCTAATTCTCGTATGTGTGTGTGCTAAGTCGCTTCAGTTGTGTCTGACTCTTTGCGACCCCCGTGGACTGCAGCCCGCCAGGCTCCTCTGTCCATGGGAGTCTCCAGGCAAGAATACTGAACTGGGCTGCTGTGCCCCCCTCCAGGGGCTCTTCCAACCCAGGGATCGAACGCATGTCTCTTACATCTCCTGCATTGGCTGGCAGATTCTTTACCACTAGCACCACCTGGGAAGCCCGGGTTCTTGTGTAAATACTGAATAAAGCAAACATGACTTATGCGGCTAAGAATGTGTTGTCACATTTGGTGCCAATTATGGCAGTGAAGCAAAGAGAAATGAACATTGACTGAACTTTCTGTGGGTTAGTATCTGTGCTAGGCACACAGCATGTCTTATTCTCATTATGCAAACCTATGCGTTTGGGGCTCTGTGAGCTAGGGACAGTCCCATTTTCCAGCAATCAAACTGAGACGCTTGCTGAGGGACACCTATGTCCTAGTTCTGGGTCGAGCTGGGCTTTGAAGCCAGGTCCGTGTGCCTCATCCTCGGGGGTCCCCACGCCATCCTCCAGCTGGGGAGCCGCTGCCGGGTCTGGTCCTGGGGAGGCGCCCTGCTTCCGTTTGTGCGGTACAGCAGTGCAGACACTGCTGCCGTGGCCGCCATACCCTCGTGCTGGTTTCTGGCTCTTTCTGCCCAGACCACCTGCCTGTCCTCCAAGACTCCTTCCCTCCCTGAGCTGGCACCTTCGTCTTCACTCCAGGCATCTGGGATGCCCACCGTCCTGCCATCCTACCATCCTCTTTCCATGCCTAGTGTCTGCTTAATCAGTGTCTGGATTCAGTAAACACACAGATGGTCTAAGGAGGAGGAGGAGGAAGGATCTGGTGACCTAACATAAAATCCAAAAGGTGCCCCAGATAGAGCTTGAAACCCAGAAGTTCCCTGTTCATTCAGAAGAGGAATCCTGATTAGGGAACCATTTCTGGACAGCCTCTGCCAGGACTTTGGAAAGTGACAACCAGGCAGCTGTAGAAACCAGGGGTGGAGTTCTATCCTTCCCTGAGGCCTTGCTGGAGTCACAGTTCACAGAGTCGCATAACCACTGCTGCCGCTGTTCCTGCCCTTCTGCACCTCCTTTAATGGAGTCCTCATCTACCTGTCCCCCATCCCTGGGGCAGTGCTATGGCGCAATCTTGGGTGCACAGAATCATCACAGAATGACTTATAAGCTGAATCCCTGGTTCATTTCCAAAGAGGAAGGTCAGTTTCCCTCAGTGTGTTCAAAGACCAGATCCTCATAAAGGTAGGGCTTGCTGCTCATGGCATCTTTAGCTGCACGTCTCGGTAGCCAGTTTAGCCAAAGCAGCCAAGGTCATGGCCTGAAGGGCCTCTTCTGAAGCTGTGAACCTCTCTCACTATGCTGCCTTGACTTACCTGCTGCTTTGTGAAAACTCCCTAGGTGGGAGAGAGCAACCCGTCAGCATCTCTCAGCACAGAATCCTTTGCCTCTTTGGATTCTAACCCTGATGGAGAAGCCAAGTGTGCAGCAAACGCTCCAGGGGTGAGAACAGACATTTGTTGAATACCTATTATATGTCAACCACCGCGCTAGGCATTTCACAGTCCATTTAACCCTCACAACTTCCAGTGAGGTAAGCACTGTTATTTCTGATTCGCAGATGGGGCCATGGAGCCTCAGAGAGGGTCAATGGCTTGAAGTCACACAGCTGGGAAGTGGGGGAGGCTGGAAATGAATCAAGGTCATCTGCTGCCAAGCCTGACTCCTTCCCACTGGGTTGAAATTAATAAGAATGACGGCAGCAAGAGCCACCATTGGCGGCATGCTCGCTACACGCCTGACTTGTATTAGCTCACCGAATCACAGCAACAACCCAGTGAGAGCAGGTACTATTACGGTTCAGATTCTACCCATGAGGAAACCAAGTCACAGAGTAGTGCTTTCGGAGTGAAGCATTGTCCAAAAGTGGGTGTTCAGAACATAAGCCCCAGCAATCTGTTACAGTTGGCTGCTCCGTCATAAATACCTCTTGTCTAAAATAAGCACAAACCTTGTTCATAGGATGTACTAAATAACATTAATATTTGGTTACTGGTAATTAACTCCACGATGCTCTTGCCACCCACTGGAGTGGGAATTTTTGTTGCTCTTAACAGCCTGGGCTAGCCATTTAGCTGCCCCTTGCCCTGGGAGACTTTCAATAGGTCAAAGGATCCCAGAGGTGGAATTGCAGATGTGAGGAGTCAAGCAAGATAGAAGGGTATATAGTGGAAGAGAACCAGCTCTGCAGTCATACTGATGGGGTCCAAGCCTGGTTTACCCGCTCTGGATTCTAAGGTACTTAACCTCCACTTCAGTTTCCTAATACCTGAAATGGTCGTAATAAGAGCCCATATCTCAGTGGACTATTGTAAGGGTTCACAGTCTCATGAGATGCTTATAATCAGAGGTAACTCAGAAATCAGGTGCCCAGTAACTGAACCGTTGTATTGTAGAATGTTCGTTGACAGAGTTGGACTTAAGAGGTGATCTAGTTCCACCCTTTCATTTGCTGATGAGGACGGTGAGGCCCAGAGACGGGCAGCAATCGGCCCAAGACACGCAGTGTTTTAGTTTTCTGATTCCGGTGCCAAAGTCCTTTCTGATATCGCAGGGGCACTGGAGTGAGTTGCCGTTTCTGACTCCAGGGGCTCTTCCCAACCCAGGGATTGAATCCACATCTCCTGTGTCTCTTGCATTGGCAAGCAGATTATTTACCACTGAGCCACCTGGGAAGTCCCTCTGATACCACACATAGACTATATTTAGAGCAGCCTCAGGACTGGACTGAGCGACTTCACTTTCACTTTCATGCATTGAAGAAGGAAATGGTAACCCACTCCAGTGTTCTTGCCTGGAGAATCCCAGGGACTGGGAGCCTGGTGGGCTGCCGTCTGTGGGGTCGCACAGAGTCGGACACAACTGAAGCGACTTAGCAGCAGCAGGAAGCCTGTATGTCAGCCTCACTTCTAGAAGATCTAGTTATCTTTCAACCTGTTTTATTTTTTTTAAGAGCCTATTCTTTGTTTATGCTTTGACTACTCTTACATATCTCTTTAAATATTGTATACATTTCTTTTCTGAATCTGATAATTTCGGTACCCATAGGTCTGATTCTTTTGTTCATTATTTTTGCTGTCTCTTGCTCATGGTGGCTCGTTGCTTCACGTGTTCTGTGAATTTTCAAATCACGTGTTCATGATTGTTTTGTGGGGCTCCTTTGAGGCCTGAGCTGAACCTTCATTAGTCCAGAAAGAATTTACATTTGTTTAAGCTAGATGCCTGGAGGAATCACCAACTTGAGATTCCTTTAAATTCAATATTCAGCTCGGACTTAGGGTTCTTTTCTGGGCATAAGGTAATATGTAGTCAAGCACCAGATCCACGTGAGGACCACTTTGTGATTGGGAATTTTCACTGAAAAAAGCACATGTGTGCTCAGTTGGGTCAGACTTTTTGCAACCCTATGGACTGTAGCCTGCCAAGTTCCTCCACCCATGGGATTTTCCAAGCAAGAATACTGGAGGGGGTTGCCATTTCCCTCTCCAGGGGATCTTCCCAACCCAGGGATTGAACTCACATCTCTTGCGTTTATTGCATTGGCAGGTGGATTCTTTACCACTGCACCACCTGGGAAGCCTCATAAGCAACATTAAAATTTTTTCCTTTCTCTTCACTTATCCCCACAACCAAGTTTCCCTTGCAGTCTTCTTTGGTGGGGTAGGGTTTTGTCTTTTTTTCTGACTCACCTGTTCATTATGGCACACATGGCTCCTTTGGAAATCCTAACCCTAAGTGAGGTCTCAGTCTGACTTCTACCTTTTCAAGGACGTTGACTTTGCCTCTTTCCTTGACTCTTTAAAACTAAAATCCCCAGACCACCAAGGACAGACAGAGACTGTCCCCCAAG
>NW_011494896.1:9640772-9646571 GCF_000754665.1 Bison bison bison
ACCTCTAGAGATTCATGCTATCTTGTGGTCATCTTGACCTCTGAAAGTTTGCTTTCTCTTTCTTGACAGGTCAGCTCTCTATATTTTTAAAAAATTGTTTGTATGTTTGTTTAATCTAGTATTTTTCCACGTCTTACATTAGGGAAATTTCTTAGGGTGAATAAGCAGACATACTGGTGGAAATAGAAGTTGAAAGTGGTCACCTCTATCTTTCTTATGGTGTGAACATGGGGCTTCATTGGCTAAGATTTTCCTGATTATTACGGGTTGGCAGTTTATTGTATTTTTGGTCCAGAGTCCATGGAGTGTGCCAAGAACACTGAGGGGCAGTTTCCATGCCACAGGCCAAATCCATCTCAGTGCCATTGCCATCACCGTTCTGAGATCTCACCCCGTGCTCATCTCAGCCCCACAGGTGCCTTGACCAGAACACTACCTATTGGTGTTGTCACATGACTGAGAAGGCAATGGCACCCCACTCCAGTACTCTTGCCTGGAAAATCCCATGGATGGAGGGGCCTGGTAGGCTGCAGTCCATGGGGTCGCTAAGAGTCAGACATGACTGAGGGACTTCACTTTCCCTTTTCACTTTCATGCATTGGAGGAGGAAATGGCAACCCACTCCAGTGTTCTTGCCTGGAGAATCCCAGGGATGGGGGAGCCTGGTGGGCTGCCGTCTATGGGGTTGCACAGAGTTGGACACAACTGAAGTGACTTAGCAGCAGCAGCAGCAGTTGTCAAATGAAAACTCTGGTTTGGTGATAGGTGCCCAGGGGGTACCGCATTCTGAAGGCAGGCCTACACGTCATGGCTATGATCTAGTTGTGCCCAGTGTGGTCCTTGGAAAGGCTTTAGCCAAACACAGCAGAGGCAGCACGAGCAATCTTAATGTCATTTGCCCATCGATTCATTCACTCCCCAAACACTTACTGAACACCTACTCCATGCTGCGCCCATGTTAGACCTTGGGATGCAGAGACAGAGAAGCCAGAGTCCTTCTTGTGGACAAGGACGTTTACATGGACAGCGACTATCGTCTGACCATTGCTTTGGCAGAATGAAACTGGAGGTGGAAGGGGACTAATCCAGCTTCCGATAGGAACTAACCTAGGCAGGCTTCTCATAAGAAGTGACAAGTGAGTCTATAAAGTATGAGAACCGATAGCAAATCTAAAAACGAAAAGACCATGACTCACCAGCTCCTTTAAAGAAAACACAAACATTCCACTTGAGAACTGATGGTCCAGCTGATTTTCCTTTCCTGGTCTAGGTTTATGGGTAGATACTGCTTTCATCCACCCTGGGGCCAACACGTTGAGAACCACTGGTGTAATTTACATATCCTTTGCAGGGACACTGTCATCCCCCAGAGGGCAAGATTGGTTCTTGGGGGTGAAAAAAAACTTAGTTATTATAGTGACTGTGGTCCTCTGAAGAGCCAAGTTCATAAGCAGAAATACACTATATGTTCAGTATTAACATTTCACAGGAGGTAGAGGAGTTTGTGGAGGGGAAAGTCTATAAAGTCTCCTTAGCAATGGGTTTGTGGGGGCGTGCAGAGTGATGTTGGGAAGGATTGTAATGAATAAAAAACTGAGAACCACTAGTGTAACTGGATGAGCAAGAGCATTGGTGTCAGATATGCCTGTTCAAAGCTGCCTCCCTCACAACCTGTGTGTGGCTGTGACTGTGCTCAGTCGCTAAGTCATGTCCAGTTCTTTGCAGCCCTGTGGACTGTAGCCCTCCAGGCTCCTCTGTCCATGGGATTTTCCAGGTAAGAATATTGGAGTGGGTTGCTGTTTCCTTCTCCAGGGGATCTTCCCAACCCAGGGATTGAGCCCTCGTCACCTGTACTGGCAGATGGATTCTTTACCGTTGAAACAATTTGGAAGCCCCACAAGATGTATAATCTTGGGCAAAGGTATACCTCTCTCTGTGCCTCAGTTTCCTTATCTCCTAAATGAGAAAGAATACCTCCCACCACAAGGCTGTTCTAAGGATCCAATGAATCCTATGTGTAAATTTCCTGTCATGTAACAGGTGCTCCATAAATGTTATTAGGCGTGAGTTCCTTGCTCCCATCAAACCTGACACACATGTTCAAGAGAGGGCCCAGAGGTACAGAGACTTGTTGCAAACGTTGTTTTAACTGCAGCCTGTGTAGGAGAAGTCCCCTCTGAGACCACGTGACTGTGCGAGGTCCTGGGAGCTCTTGGAATGATCCAAGAGAGAGATCTGGTGATGCATGTGAGTTATCAAAGACAACATTTCCTGGTTCTTCTTCTGAAACACAATTAATATTCATCCTGCTTGGAGCAATTGGTATCAGGGAAGTTCAGAAATCCAGGTGTAGTCAAACCTTTTGAGTGACTATTTTTGAAGGGAGAGAGTTTGGGATTTTCCCAGGGGTCCGTAATTCATTGGGGATTCCTGGCCTCTATACCACCAGTTAGGGAAGAAACTATTGATCCAGGAGGAGCAGCCAAGTTGGGTATAAGTGGAAGGGAGTTATACGTGGGAGGGAGGCAGGATTGCAGGAGGAGTCAGGAGAGGAGGCTTGGGTGGCTCTTCTTTGTTGCTCCAAGACTCCACGCTTCCCTCCATCAGCATCCTCCCCAGTGAGGGCCTGCAGAGATTCCTGCATAAGGCCTGGCACAGAACAGGCCCTTATCACAAACATGTTGAATGAGTCATTAACTTTCTCCCCTTCCCCTAACAATTATAACTAGCATCATTATTAAGTAATGTGTTGGTTTACTGCTTTATCTCACTTAACCCTCATAGCAGCTCAATTGTTCTTTCCACCACCATCATCATCCCCTTTTATAGATGAGAAAACTGAGGCTGGGAGAAATTAGAATGTTGCCCCAGTTGCCAAGACTGCAGAGCCAGGGCCAGCAGCAGCTCACCCCACTTGACCTCCAACCCTGGGCTCACGTCCACTCTGCCGTTTTCTGGATCTTCCTGAGGGCGAGGTCAGAGGCTGGTGCAATTAAGAATCCCAGTGTCTGGTAAAGGAAAGGGAGAGGGCCCTGTTTCGCAGCAGTGGACTGGCTGCCATCCCCCCAGGGCCCTCTGCAGCCCCAATTCCTGTCTAGGCCTACCGAAGTCAGGTGTGACCGGAGCACAGCGGCCTCCATATCGCTGACACATAGACTAGGCCGCAAGCAGGAAATGCAGCGGTGCTGCAGGGAGCCAGGCGGAGGTGCCTTCTTTCTGACACCTGCTGTTTCCCCACAAGGCCTGTCTTCTGCAGTGATGAACAGTGTCTGAGAGGGTTCATTATCTCTGCCCAGAACATGTCAGGGCTCGGACCGAGCAAATCCAGGCATGGTCTGGGAGACTTCTCTGCAGTTCCCCCGCCTCTTCCAGCCCCAGTGGACACCACCCATCATTCTCCTCCTCGCCACCAAATGAAACGCACAGACGCACAAGAAAGGCAGGGGATTGGGAGACCCTGGGATAAACTAGGACATGAAGTAATGAAATCGTCTCTCACTCTGTAAAGAATGTTCTGGTTGACCGGTATTTGCCTGTATGTTCTCTGATTCATCTGCACAACAGTTGGGGCAGGGGTAGGGGTCTGCTGTTGCCGTCTCAGCTGGGCAGGGCTGGGCGTGCTCTGCGCTGGGCACTGTGGGTCCTCCAGGAGGTATCGCAGGCCTGGAGGACATTTGACATCTTCTCAGCCAACCTCCTCCCGACTGAGACCGCTGGAGCAGGGACCATTCAGCTGCTCACACGGGTGGTAAATGGCAGCACCCTGGCTTGTACCTGGAACCCACTGACTGCAAAGGCAGAGTCCTTCCCCTCTGTTGTGTGGGGGATGTCTCAGAGATGGGGGAGAGGCCCTGGACAGCCACTGGCCCAGAGCAGTGGGTAAAATAGGGTGACCTTCAAGGAGGACTGCAGAAGGAAATGACTAACCACTCCAGTATTCTTGCCTGGGAAATCCTATGGATAGAGGAGCCCGGTGGGCTACAGTCCGTGGGATCGCAAAGAGTCGGACACAACTGAGAGACTGAACAACAGCAAAGAGGATAGCATCCAAGTTTGGTGAAATACTGGCCAAGAGACTTCCTTGTGCTTATGGCTTGTCTTGGAGGCTCTGGGGCGAGTTCTGGTCCAGCCATGCCCAGCGGTGGCCTAGGGCGGGGAGATGAGCTGAAGTGGGTGGCGTGGAGTTTGTGGGTCTGGAACACTCGAGAGAGATGCTTCCTGTGCTGGTTTAGCAACCTCACCAGGTACCTGCAATTATAGAAGAGGTGTTGCCTTATTCTCTAAAACAAGTGTAATATTAGCACGCTGAAAGTTTAACTTGGAAAATAGTGAAGGAAAGCAATGAAACCGAGGAGCTGAGCCTCCAGGGGTGGTGAGGAAAGAGCTCAGAGCAGCCTCCAAGGTAGCATCCCCGAAACAGAGGTCTGCTATGACCCTCTCTGCTTAGGGATTGTCTGTAGCTCCCCTTGGCCTCCAGAGGAAGCCCAGACTTCTCACTGTATCATAGACGAGCTGGTAGTATCCCTTTTCTCAGAAGAGCTGATCATCAACAGCAAAGAGCTCAGGCTCTGGGTTCAGATCCTGACTCTCCTCCTTCCAAGCTGAGTCACCAGGAGTAGGTTTCTTAAGTACCCCATGCCTCTATAAAGTCACATGAGAAATTGACATGACAGTGAATTGTGGTGGTGGTTGTTAGGACCAAGTGAGGCGTTACACATAAAGCTGTGGGCACGGTGCCTGGTCCATCGCATTTTCAACCAGTGTGAGTTGTGATATTGTCATTATTAGCAGCAGTGGTTGTAGCTGTAATTGTAGTGCCTTGCAGCCCCGGGGCCTTTGCACGTGCTCTTCCTTTGGCGTGAGGAGCCCTTGGGATGTTTTTGCACCCGTCAGAAGCTTTCTCATTCTCCCAGACCTGCCTGGAAGGTAAGCTCTGTGGCAGCCTCTCTGACTGGGCTGCAGTCTTGCTCCTGCCTCCCTCCCATGGTAGGTCATCATAGAGCCCTGCTGGCTTTTCAGCACACTGGTTGTAGTTCCCTGGGCTGCACAGGACATTCCTAGGTGTCCCAGAAGGGGCCTCCTGAGGGTAGGGTGTCTGGGCACCAGGCAGCCCCCTGGGGGTGTTTGTTGCATGAGTCTGTCATTACCCCACACTCTGCCCACGACTAAGTGGCTCATAATTGGTGTTTGTGGGGATTTAGGCAAAGCAGCTTTCAGCTACCTGTGCGGGGGTGTAGGCAGCACCCAGGAGGCCGGGGCCACACCTGTCTCCCTGCACCTGGCAGTAACAGATAGGATCGGGGCCTCATTATCCACCCACGGGAAAGAAAATCCCCCACAGCTTTGACCTCAGGTTGAAAGGAAGTTCCCAGCGTCTTCTATTTCCTTCCAACTGGCTCCCTCGACTCCAGCACTGTTCCGGCAGCCAATTTGCTGCACTTCTGGAGTTTTCTCAAGGGTCTCAGGAGATGCCAGACTTCATCCTGCCTCCCTGAGCGCTACCCCCATTTCTTCTGTCTCTGCAATTTTCGCATTTGGGGGCAGACCACCCACACACACACAGGCTGGAGAAGGACCTCTGTGACCAGTGGCGGGATTCTTCAGACACTTGCCCCAGATGCTGAAGGTCTTGGACGGGTTTCCTTGAACCCATGGGAGGCTTGGGACCTTGATGCTGGTGGGTGCCCGGCTCCTACTTCCTAAACACCAGACCTGCCTTGGCCTCAGTTGTCACCCAGAGTCTTGCACTTGAGGCCACCCTCTCTGTGCACAAAGCTGGACAGGCAGTATCTCTTCCGC
>NW_011494896.1:9646671-9648904 GCF_000754665.1 Bison bison bison
CTTCCCTCCCTCCCTCCCTTCCAAATTTGAATCTCCTTTGCATCAAAAAATAGGATCAGTAGTACAGTAAAAACTCAAATACCTCCCAGTTGAAGGACTAAAACATTATAGATATTGTAAGGGCCAAACACTGGAATGAGTCCAGATGTCCTTCACAAACTGAATGGTGAAACAAGTTGTGGAAAGGAGTGAACCATTGATGCCTGTAACAAGTTGGGTGGGTCTCTGGGGAACTGTGCTGTGCCAAAAAATTAAAGCCAATCCCATATCATTACATACGTATGATTCCACGGATAGAACATTTTGAAATGACTGAAATTTAGAAGTCGAGGTCAGGGTGGTGGTTGCCAGGGTTTAACATCTTGATTGTGATGGTAGATACCGACACTTAGGAGATAAAACTGGGTAGAATTTGACAGGTGCATAGAGGAATACAAGTCGAACTGGGGAAATCTGAATAAGATTAGTGGATTGTATCAATATCCGTCTGCTGATTGTGATAGTATATTATGCTTTCGCAAAATGTTACCAGTGTGGAAACTGGGCATATACATAAGGAATCTCTGTACTGTTCTTACAACTGCCCATGAATCTACCATTATTTCAATAAAAGATTTCACTGAAAAAAATAAAAGATACTGCAAGTCCGTTCTGAAAAGAAATATTATGGATATAATTGAAGACCCTAGGGTGCTCCCCAATCTTATTACTCTGTTTCCTGAGAAGCAACCAGTATCCAGGATTTCATATTGATCATTCCGACACCTGTTTGTAGACTTTGACTGTGTTTGTACCCATGCATAAATAATGTAGTATGGTTTGGTATATTTTAAACTCTGTATATATTGTATTTTATTGGAGTTTACCTGCTGTATCTAATCCTGTGTGTGACTATAACAGAGTTTATCTACTCTTTCTCTTATTGATGGGCTTGATTATCTCCAGTCTTGCGGTGTCAGTGGGGTAGCCATGGGCCTTGTTCACGTTCCCTTGAGCAAGAGGTTATCCACGTGATACCCTAGAGCATTGGGATGTCGGGTCAGAGGGCGTGTGCATCCCTAGTTGTGTTTGAATAGCTGGGTCATAGGGTATGTGTATCTTTAGTTCCACTAAACACTACCAGAATTATTTCCAAATTATACCTATTTATTCTCCCTTAGACAATATATCAGAATATCTGGGGCTCTGCATCTTTGCCGGTGTGGTAATGTCAGAGTTTTTAAATCTTGCCAACCCACTGGATATGAAATAGTATCCTCCTGTTTAAAATCCCTTGGCTTCTTCTCCCATGAATCATGATTATCTGTGCCCACATCCTATCTCCTCTACCCAGACTAGGAGCTCCTAGTCAAAATTTCCCAGATATATGCCAACTCATAATAGGGGCTTAAGATTTGTTGAATGAATGAAAAAATAATTCTAGATACTCTTACTTGGAAGGATCATGACTTTCTTTTTCTTTCTTTTTAAATATTTAATCATGGGCTTTAAAAAAAAGCAACATCTTTGTTGAGACGTAATTCACCCATTTAAAGTATATGATTCAATAATTTTTAGTACATTCACAGAGTTGTGCAGCCATCACCATAATCAGTTTTAGAACATTTTTATCACCCCTCCTCCAAAATACCCACATCTATTACTGGTATTAGAAATCTGGTCACTCCAGATTTCTCCCTAACCCTCCAGCCCTCAGTTCAGTTCAGTTCAGTTGCTCAGTTGTGTCCGACTCTTTGCAACCCCATGAATCGCAGCACACCAGGCCTCCCTGTCCATCACCAACTCCTGGAGTTCACTCAGACTCACGTCCATTGAGTCAGTGATGCCATCCAGCCATCTCATCCTCTGTCGTCCCCTTCTCCTCCTGCCCCCGATCCCTCCCAGCATCAGACTCTTTTCCAATGAGTCAACTCTTCGCATGAGGTGGCCAAAGTACTGGAGTTTCAGCTTCAGCATCATTCCTTCCAAAGAAATCCCAGGACTGATCTCCTTCAGAATGGACTGGTTGGATCTCCTTGCAGTCCAAGGGACTCTCAAGAGTCTTCTCCAACACCACAGTTCAAAAGCATCAATTCCTCAGTGCTCAGCTTTCTTCACAGTCCAAGTCTCACATCCATACCTGACCACTGGAAAAAACATAGCCTTGACTAGACGGACCTTTGTTGGCAAAGTTTTGTCTCTGCTTTTGAATATGCTATCTAGGTTGGCCATAACTTTCCTTCCAAGGAGTAAG
>NW_011494896.1:9649004-9660289 GCF_000754665.1 Bison bison bison
CTGACACTGTTTCCACTGTTTCCCCATCTATTTCCCATGAAGTGATGGGACCAGATGCCATGATCTTCGTTTTCTGAATGTTGAGTTTTAAGCCAACTTTTTCCCTCTCCTCTTTCAATTTAATCAAGAGGCTTTTTAGTTCCTCTTCACTTTCTGCCATAAGGGTGGTGTCATCTGCATATCTGACAACCATTAACTACTTCCTGTCCTGAATTTTCCTATTCTAAACATTTCATGTAAATATTATCATACATTATGTACTCTTTTGTAATAGGCTTCTTGCACTTATCATAATGGTTTCAAGGCTGCAGAATGTGTAGTATTGAGTTGGTCAAAAAGTTCATACAGGTTTCCCATAATGAACTTTTTGGCCAGCACAACACTTCATTTCTTTTTTATTGCTAAGTGAATTCCATTGAATGGATATACCACATTTTATTTATCACTTCATCAGTTGACAGACATCTGGATTCCTTTCACTTTTTTAGTATTATGAATAATTTGCTGCTATGAACAATTATATGCAGATTTCTTTGTGGATGCGTATTTTCATTTCTCTTGGGAATATATTAATACCTAGGTGAGGAATTAGAGGAGCACATAGCAAATCTGTTTAACCCTTTGAAGAACTGCCAGACTGTTTTCAAGTGCCTATAGCATTTTGTGTTCCCATCAGCAATGTATGAGAGTCCTGATTGCTCCACACCCTCGCCAACACTTATTGTTATGTCTTTTTGATTCTATCTCAGTCGTGGGTTGTTGCATCAAGTAACCTGGGCTAGAATCCCGGTTTTGCTGTTTACTAGCTGTGAGGTCATCATTAACTTTCCCCTCTATTTTTTTCTTCTGTAAAATGGGATTAATAATACCCACTTTTCAGGACGGTTGAGAGGATGGATTATCAATAAAGCAATAGGCTTGTGTTAGCACAGGCAGGGATGCAGCCCGCTCTCTTATCATTATGAGCCTCCTCTAGTCCACTGTCTGCCTGGGATGTTCTTAAACTCACTTAGAACCTCCGTGAGCACCTCTTTTCCACTGGCTGGGAGCTAAGCTGGGAGTGAGAAGCCCAGAGAGCTGCCTATCTCTAACACACAGAGCAGATGCCAGAAGAATTCCACTGTGACAGTGATTCTCCAAGCCTCCAGGGGCCATCGCTGTGTGCCATGCCACGCTTGTTGGGTCTCACGAGCAGCTCCCCACCGCAGGCAGGCTAGAAGGGCAGAGAACCTTAGGAGGCCCAGTTTAAGAAACCTCAAACTAGGTCTGAACCACTTGAGTTTAGTTAAATAGATTTTCCTTCTTTTCTTTGGCAGAAGCCCCACTTTTCATTCCATTATTTTTGCAACAATCACAAACATTATCTGCACTCCCAGGCATTGTATAAGAAAAAAAAAAAATTGCTTGCCGATTGCTACTGTTGTTCATTTTGGTGATGACTCCCTGGATGGCAAGGACACAGCTGCATGTCAGAGCAGTAGAGAAGAACAGAGCTCAGGAGTGCCAGGGCATGGGGAGGGAAGGGAGGGGAACAGTTCCTCACAGTGGGGGAGTCCTGGTCCTGGCAATCAGAGTTGCATTGCTACACAGGACAAGGTATTCATGGCAGTGACTCAGCCAGGATACGTGCATGCTTAGTCGCTCAATTGTGTCCAACTTTGTGCGACCCCATGTACTAGAGCCCGCCAGGCTCCTCTGTCCACAGAATTTCCCAGGCAAGAATACCGGAGTGGGTTGCCATGCCCTCCTCCAGCGCATCTTCCCAGCCCAGGGATTGAACCCACATCTCCCGTATCTCCTGCATTCCAGGCAAATTCTCTACCCTCTGAGCCATCAGGGACATAGCCTGGAAGCAGAGGCTCATTAACTCCATCCTAATCCACTTGCCCAGTCCTCCCCACCTCACTCAGTGAACCAGAAACCTGGGCACTCTCTTGATTCTACCACCTCTTTGGTCCTGCACATCTAATCTCCAGTGCATCTTCTCTCCATCATCTCTTTCCTCCAATGCATCGTCTCTCCATCATCTCTTTCCTGCATCACTGCAGCAGCCTCCTCACTGTCTTCCTGCCCCTCTGCCTCTAGACATGCCTCTCCCAATGGGTGATGCATGCTCCAGCCCACAGTGATCTTCCCATAAAACAAATAAGATGAGGTTGCTTTCCACCTTAAACTCCCATAAAGGCTTCCTTTTGCCTTGAGGATAAAGTCAGACTTAAGCCACTTGCCCATCTCTTCTCCACGCTTCTACAGCTTACCGTGATCTCCATGACTGCATCAGCTATGATAGGGGTTCATTTATCTGTCTTCCCCATGCAGCCCTGGGCTGTCTAAGAGCAGATATTCTGGTTTATTTGTGTCAATATTCTGACATCTAACAGAACTTCTGACTTAAGGTAGGCATGCCCTAAATGTTTGCTTCCTCTTGTGCTTGAATAGTCTTCACAATTTCTGGGACTCTTTTGCCTTATTTGTTTCTCTGTTTGACTTTGACCACTCTGAGCTGCAGACAGCAGCTGTTGTTCCCATTTTACAGATAGGAAACCTGAGGCTCAGAGGTGAGAAGTGATGATCTGACGATAAGTTCTGCAGATGGCAGAACTGTATTGGCACTCCAAATGAGCCAGCACTAGAACGCCATGAAGAAGGCCAGACAGGTTACTATTGCTGGTGGTTCTCAAAGTGTGGTCCCTTGACCACCAGCATTGGTATTACTATTGGGAATTCAAATTTGGGCACCCAGGCACAAGATGATAGAATAGCAAGTGGCCCTGCCCAAACTTGCCAGCTGCCTTCCAGCCAAGATAGTGTTTTCTATGTTGTCTGATGTGTTCTACTTCTAGAGCTTCTCACATCCTTCAGCCCTAGTCGTGGGCTCTGCTGTACCAGTTAGAAGAAAAGCTTCTTCCTATAGGCCCTCTGCAGTATGGCCTCTTCCCATAAAGTCAGAAAGCAATGTGGGGCATAGTAGTGCCCACACTTCGAACATACTTCCTACCAGGACTGATTAACCCGGTCTGATAAATGTCTCTCTGGAGTGACTCTGAGTGTTGAGGCGGCCAGAGTATGAGTCCCTTGTAATGCCCCGAGTGAAGTGTCTCCAAGGCAAGATAATCCTGCAACGTGAACAGAAACTACATTGACAGGCACAAAATTCAGAGACTGTGCTTGTGCCTAGAGCGACAGCTTTGTCCTCTCGTGCACTGCTTTGACTTTGAAACATCTGTCAAGAATGATCAGCCTGGAACTGAAAGGCATCCAAGTGCCAGCTGAGCAAGAGAGAGGTGGGATGCACACAGACGTTTCCCTCGTTGGTTTTGCTGGGTGCTCACATCCCTTAAGGACACCAAGCATGGCCTCGTGATGACGAGGAGTAAGCCTAGAAGGCCTGGCTTGCATCCTCAGTGTGTGGCCTTGGATGACCCTTGCCCTCTCTGGGCCAGGTCTGCTAAGGTGCTAAATGTCCAAGGCCATTTTCAGCACTGATGTGCCACTTATGGCATCTCTGGGGGACACTAACTGCAGTGGGTGGCTTTCTCCCAACTTCACGGATGAGCAATCAGCTGATACTAAAGAACACAAGTCAACCCCAGCTGTTTCCGCTGAAATTGTGTGGCCGTGGCCTCTGAAAGACAAGGGGCAGGGCAGGGGGGAGGTCAGTGTCCTCCTGAATCTCTGTCTCTCGCTCTGAAGGTCATCTTGTCCTTTCCGGTCTGCCTGTGCATTCCTCTGTGTCCCCAGCTCACTGGTCCTCAGATTTCACTGTGCACTAGAATTGCCTGGAAGGCTGGCAAAACAAAAACTGCTGAGCCTCCGCCCCAGTCTCTGCTTCAGTGGGTCTAGGGTAAAGCCCCGGGCTCCCTTAGTGGCTCAGATGGTAAAGAATCCTCCTGCAACATGGGAGACGTGAGTTCAGTCCCTGGGTTGGGAAGATTCCCTGGAGGAGGCCATGGCAACCCACTCCAGCATTCTTGCTTGGAGAATCACCATGGGGAGAGGAGCCTGGAAGGCTACAGTCCATGGGGTCACAAAGAGTCGGACACGACTCAGCACAGCACAGCACAGCAGCAGGGTAAAGCCCCAGAATTAGCATTTCCGACATCTTCCGGGTGGTGCTGCTGCTCCTCTGGCATCGCAGTGAGGACGTCTGCTCCGCAGTGTGGTACCAGCAGCTTCTGGGGTACTTCTGCTCTCCGTGTCCTGTGATGGGAGTTCCGCCTCCTCCGGTGGCCCTTCCAGCCCTTGGGCAGACCTTCCCTACATGGAGTTTGTAACACCCACTCTTGCTGAGTCTCAGAATCCATGGCAAGTACAAATACTTGAGGTGAGAATAATCAGTTACCTCCGCTTGCCAGGCAGTAGGCCAAGTGCTTTACAGACAAAACTTTGTTAATCCCCTCCAACTATACAGGGATTAAAATATTCTTCCTGCCTCCCAGGATCACTGTAAAAATAAAAAGAATCAAAAATGTGAAAGTACTTTGGAACCTTATAAACTGTGACGAGTTCTGGTTTTGTTTTTAAGCTTCATATTAATTTGCTAGGGCCACTATAGCAAAATAGCACAGACTGGGTGTTTTAAACAACAGAAATTTTTTTTTTTTCATAACTGTGGAGACTAGAAGTCAAAGATTAAAGTGCCAGCAAGTTTGGTTTCTTCTGAGGCCACTCTCCCTGAGTTACGGGTGGGTGCCTTCTCACTGTGTCCTTATTTGATTGTTCCTATGTTTGTGTTGTCCTAATCTCTCCTTATTCCAGTCATATTGGATTAGGATCCACCCACATGGCATCCTGGAGGAGGAAACAGCTACCCACTCCAGTGTTCTTGCCTGGAGAATCCCATGGACAGAAGAGCCTGGTGGGCTCCAGTCCACGGGGTCACAAACAGTCAAACATGACTGAGCAGTCACATTCTGAGGTGCTGAGAGTTAAAGTGTCAACATGTGAATTTGGGTGGACACAGTTCAACCCTTAACAAACTTCTAAATGAAACCTGATTAATGACTAGCTTTGTGACTACAGAGATGGCACCAAACCTCTCTGAGCCTTGTTTTCTTCATCAAGACCCAGCTTGTAATACTTCTAGGCACAGTGAAAGGATATAAGTGGGGTAAAAAATATCTCAGCTTCCTAGGGAATTGGATAACAGAGAAGAAAGGTGATCAGGATGGAATCTGGCTGGGAATCAGAAGAGGAAGCCCATTGTCCAGGCATTACTTTGGGCTGGAGGCATAGGGCCCTGACTCACACCAGGGAAGGGAGTCTGCAGAGGGAGCCTGGTTTGGCCCCAGCATTCCAGAGCTTTTGCAGGGCTTGGTGGTGGAGGCGAGAGAGAGGCAGGTCTCTTTGGGAGATAACCTGGGTAAATCTTTGCCAGCGTGCCCCTCCCCACCCCAACCTCTACCCCACCGCTATTCACCAGCTAATCTGTTACTCATTTGCAAGGCTTCTAAGCAGGAGGCCACCATCTTAGCCCCCTCTGTGAATTCCAGAGCCTCCCAGAGAAGGGAGGAGTGGCAGGAGAGCATGGGCTTTGGAAACAAGCGAACTGCGTATCAACAGGCACATCATTAACTCAGTGCTAGTTCAGTGGAGCTTGCTGTCAGTAGTGGCATCATTATTATCCGCACTTACTGAGTAGTTTTGAGGAAAGTGCTGCACTTAACCTTCCTAGCTATCGCAAGGTGGGTACTATCACCGACCCCATTGTGTAAAAGTGAAAGCTGAGCTTTACAGAGTGTAAGTAGCTGCCCATGGCCACAAAACCTGTAAGTGAGAGTTAGGTCTTGAACTCAGATCTTTCGGAAGCAAAACATACATACTTAACCACTATATTATGCTGAAGTTAAAAAATCAAGTCGGAGAAGTATATTGAATGACAAAGGAAAATACCTCTGATGTCAGTGGGAAAACAAAAGGACAAAATGCAGTATCTCGATTCTATAAATGTATGCATCTGTGAGTGTGTGTTACAGAGAAGAGAGAAATGAGGAAGAACAGACTAATATCAGTGGTTATTTCTAGTTGGTGAGATTACTTTTCAGTGTTTTCCATATCTAAAATAAATCTATATTTTTAAATCAAGGGAAAATGGATTTTTTTTTTTTTAAGTGGAAACAGGAGAAGGGATGTGGAAGAAGACAGCCTGGGTGAGCCCCTCAGCTCTGACCCTCTCCCACATGCGGACCTGCTCTGTTGTCTCTGGGTCTTTCTGAAGGGATCTTTCTGGGGCTGGTGGGGGAGGTGAGGAGTTAGGCAGCGTACCTGATTAGGGTTCTATTTTTGAAAGAGCCTTCTTGCACTGGCATCCCCAGAGACGGAGTGCGGTGTGTTTTCCCCAAATAACCGCTGCTATTTTTACTGGGCACCAATGAACTGCACCCGGGAGAGATGGGGGAGAGGAGAGACTGGATGCTTCTGCAGACCCTGCGGGTCCTGAGCTGGGTCTCAGTCCCCATCTTCAGACGTGCGTGCCTGGGAAGTTGCCCACCAGCCCCGCTGGACCCTCGGTAGGTACACAGGGCCCCTGGTGTCCCTTCCGCTCTGAGGGTGGGCTGGGGAGCCAATCCGAGGGAACTTTACACCCTTGAATGACACGCTCTTTGCAAGTGTCATCAGCTCCTGGGGCAGGAGATGTCTGGATTTGGTGTATACACTCCAGTACTATTGCCTGGAAAATCCCATAGACAGAGGAGCCTGGTAGGCTACAGTCCATGGGGTCGCAAAGAGTCGGACACGACTGAGTGACTTCACTTTCACTTTCACTTGCAGAGGCAGGAAAACAGGAAGAGGAGGATTAGTGTCTGGGGTCAAAGCCTCCAGGATGTTTGTGAAAAGTTTTATCAATGGGCTGAAACTGATAGAGATTAGACAGACAGAATCATGGATCTGGAAGAGGGCATGGCAGCCCACTCCAGTATTCTTGCCTGGAGGATCCCAGGAACAGTGGAGCCTGGCGGGCTACAGTCCGTGGGGTTGCCAAGAATCAGACAGGACTGAGGACAGCCCAGCACAGCGCACAGAATCATAGATTCTTGGCCTGCGAGGGCACCTCATCCGGCCGTCCTGCAGGGGGCGCTGCTCAGCCCTGGCCTTGTACTCCTGCAGAGCAGGGCACTTCCCCAGGGAGAGCTTGTCCCATTTCCTGTAGAGAGTTGGTTGTTTACAGCTTTGCTCCTAGTGGCTTATCCTCTGCCCAGCGCAGGTAATGATTAAACATAAAAATGGTGACAGTGAACTTGAATGGCCTGCTGACCACGATGTCAGGTATTGTCACACATATTCTAGCTCTACCCTCTCATTTAACCTTCACAAGGGTGTTCTAGTTAGATACGCTGTCACTCCTATTTCGTAGATGAGGCTGAACCAATGCCATAATAATAATATCATGTTTATGTACTGCTTAATATGTTCCAGGTACTCTTCTGAGTGGTTTGCATGAATTGAGACAAAGTGAAAGTGTTAGTCGCTCAGCTGTATCTGACTCTTTGTGACCCCATGGACTGTAGACCACCCACCAGGCTCCTCTGTCTATGGCATTCTCCAAACAAGAATACCAGAGCATGTAGCCATTCCCTTCTCCAGGGGATCTTCCCGACTCAGGGATCGAACCTGGGTCTCCTGCATTGCAGGCAGATTCTATACCATCTGAGCCACCAGGGAAGCCCTTGCGTGAATTAACGAATTGAATTGTCACAAAAATTCTTGGAAGTTAGCATCATCTCCAGTTGGGGATTCCAAGTCACAGAGATATTAAGTACATAACCCAGAGTCACAGAGCTTGCAAGTGGCTGAGGCAGGATTTGAATCCTGGCACTTCAGTTCCAGCAGCGGTGTTCCTTGACCAAGGCCATGGTTCCTTGACCTGTCTCTCCATGGATTTTTGTGTCACAAATGTCATCCTGCCTCCTTTTCTGCTCTCATCCTGACCACTTTTCCTCCTTTTGTCTCTCCCACACAATACTCTATCTTCAAATTCCCACTCTCAGCCCTGCATTCAGAGTGGCAGCTCCCTGAGGCCAGGGTGGTATCACCACAAGCCTCACTGCAGTGATGGCCACAAAGTAGGTGCTCAGTAAATAATTGTCATTAAACGTATGAAGGCGGGGCTAGAAAACGGGGAGGCACGGATGTGACTGAAAACAGATAGGTCAGCTCTCACCAACTCATCCCATTGTACTGGGAGCACATCTGTGTTGCCCTGAGCAGTCTGGAGATTGTCTCCAGGTACCAGTCATCGATCTGAACGGGGAGAAGACTAAGACAGAAAAGGGAAGAGTGAAGAATTAAGCAGAGGCTCTCAGCCCAGCTGGTCTCTGGAATCCCCTGGGGAGCTTAACAGACACCCTGGCCTGTGCCAACCCCTGGCAGTGGAGCCAGCACCTCTGACAGCAAGACATGGGCACCAACACATTTTACGTTCCATTTCCTCAGCCTGATGCTCACAGATGGTGTTTGAAGGCCAGGCTGTCCAGAGAGAAGACTTTCCTAGAATGGCCAGTGTGGTCCTCACTGCCCCAGGGGCTCCTGTGAACATCGCAGGTCCAGTCAAAGGACCTGAACTTGCAGAAGTCAAAGATTAGGGCGGCAGTCACAGAGATTAGGGCGGAGTCACATCTCCAACATTTAATAATAACAGCTACCAGTTTTGGTTTTGAGTAAACAATGTGTGAGGCCTTTGCCATCATCCTCTTAGGTGGCCATAGTGAGTGCTACAATCGGATGGTGATGGAGGTTTTCTGGAGGGGAATGCCCAGACCACACAACCGCGACAGGGAAGGGGTGGAGCCCAAGTTTGAACCTGGGTCTCTGCGAGCCCCGAGCGTGTGCTCCGGGGGACCTGCATGGTCTACAACGTCCATCTTTGTCTTGCTGCATGGAGCACAGTCCATAGGAAAGGCTTCTGGCCTCATCCTGATGGGAAGCCTGCTACATTTACACTCCGATTTAGGAACCAAGAAAGTCAAGTTTCCCCTCACAGGCCTCCCCCAGGAAAACAATTCATTTTATGTGGCTCCCAAATTGCTAAGCTATTTCACTGCTTCAGAGTGAAATAGCTTGGGGGAAGCTATGGGCCCTTAATGCCCTGAACATCAAAACTAAATGCCAAATGGGAAAATGAAATCGCAGGAGGTTATGGGACATGGTGGTGGTGGGGGCACTAAGTTACATGGGAATAGTCTGTGGTGGCTGCAGCCATGGGGAGCTTGCAGAGCCTGGATTTCTGGATGGGTCTGGGAGGCTAGGTAGTACGGGGTCTGCGGTCAGAGAGATCTGGTAGAAACGCAGCCTGTGACGAGTCCTCCTGTGGTGACCTGAGTGTGAGGAATAAGTGTAAATAAAGCACCTTGTTGGCAGAAGGTTCTGAGTGGCTGCTGGCAAATGCCGATGGCAGAGCCCAGCCTGGGAAGTTCCGATTCCGATGGCCCCAGGGGGACAGTGGGTGCCAGGTGGTCACCATGGGGCCCCAGTATGTGAACAACCAGAGCCGAGGAGCCCTGCCTGACTGCCCGGTTCCCGGCCCTCCTTCACCCTCTGTGCACTCAGGGTCCCGGGCTCCTCTGCTCTCAGATGCGCATGACATTTTGTGAGGAAGCAGTCCCCAAAACACTCGGGGTGACACAGCCGTGTTCTCACTAAACTAGGGAGCAACTGGGAACAGACCCAGCCTGTTTTCAGTCACAACTTGGCCGCAAAGAGGACCCAGAGCCAGCCCTGTTTTCTAGTTGGCGCAGGAAAAAAAAGTCCCTGGAAAGGCCCTGCGATCGGCATGGAATCCCCCAGACCCAGAGCCTTGCTTCTTTTGGCTGAAATCCCATCACCCCTGGCATCGGACCACACCCCGGACACACGTGGCTTGGCCCTGGGAGGCAGAAAGTTCCTGCATTCCAGGGACCTAGGCTGCTGCCACAGGGAGGCTGGTTGGAAGGTTCTAGAAATCCCGGTAAGGCAAGCTGTGGGCCAGGCCTATCACACAGAGAGACAAAGCCTCAGGTCCTGAGGAGAAGGCAGAGAGAGCTCTCCGGCCTCCAGAGCCTTCTGTTTGCTGAGTGCTGTGGGGGGGGAGGAAGCCTGAGAACAAGGTGCCTGAGGGCCTGCACTTTCAGGAAACGTGGAGAGCGATTCCCGAGCCCCGTGCGTTCCCAGTGACGGTGGCTGTCGCTGGGAGCACCGGGCAGGTCTGACCCCTCAGACGCGGCCACTGCCCCGACACACACACACACACCTGGCCCCTCAGATGCGGTCACTTCCCCAACACACACACACACACACCGCGCACACACACATGGCCCCACAGACGCGGTCACTCCCCCGACACACACACACACACACACACACACACACACACACACACACCCGGTCACACACACACACACCCAGAGGCTCAAGGAACCACAGAACACTCCCCTGACACACAGACCTACCCACCCCCCAGAACACTCCCCCAACACACACACACACACCCGGACACACACACCCACCCAGACCACAGAACCAGTCAGTGGTGGGACTTGTGCTTTTGAGAATTGTGGGCAGCAGCTTTCAGACCCTCTTCTCATTTGATCTTTTCGACAAGCCTACCAGATGGGTGGAGGAGAGGTGGTCGTCCCTGCTTTAAAGATGAGGAAGGGACTTCCCTGGTGGTCCGGTGGCTAGGACTCCATGCTTCCACTGCAGGGACGTAGGTTCAGTCCCTGATCAGGAACCCGAGATCCCGCGTGCTGCGCAGGGTGATACACACACACACTGAGGGCACCTGAGGCTCAGAGACACAGTGATTTCTCCAGGTGTCACCAGGAACATAGGAGCCCCAGGGCCGGGCCGGGGGTTCAGATCCGTGTTCCCTCCCCGGAGCCCAGCATGTGGTGCGTCCCCTGCTCTCCAGCAGCCGTGTCCCCCTCTGGACAACTCCGTGGCCAAGCTGCCCCTGGTGCCAGACATTGCCATTCTTCATCCTCTCCTGAAACCCACCCTGGTGACCGTGTTCTAGCTGTATGACCCTGGACAGCCTGATTACCCCGGCCCCTCTCAATTTTCGTTTTCCTGCAAAAGAGGGACAGGAGAGCCCACTTCCCAGGGTCACTAGAGAACAAATGAGGTGATCGTCCAGGTACCTCCCACAGGGCCCCTGCTTGGGAAATGGCCAGGCCTCCTGCTGCGGGCCACTGGATGCTCACTGGATCAGAGAAACTCATCTCGCACAGCGTCATCTGACCCAACCCTTCACTTAGAGGAGGGAACTGGGGGTCAAAGGGGACGGTGCCTTGTCCGGGGTCACACGGCAA
>NW_011494896.1:9660457-9671522 GCF_000754665.1 Bison bison bison
GCTCAGACTCCTGTGTCCTGATCCCTAGTCCAGCACTCCACACACCACAGCTGATAGCGCCCTAGCCCTGGAGAATGGACGACACAGGGGACCAGATTCTGGGAAAGATCCCCTTAAACCTTAAACCCTAAAATCAAAACCGTCCTGGTGGGCGGCAGCATCCTGGTGCTGCTGGTGGTGTTGGCGGGGAGCAGGTGGGAAGTCTCTGCTGGCTGTGTGTCCAGCCCCCTCACGGCCTGCGCAGGGTCCTGGGAGCTGGGAGGTGTGGAGAACAAGCAGACCTGTGACAGCCTGTGTGGCTTCTTGGTGGCGCTAGTGGTAAAGAACCTGCCTGCAAATGCAGGAGACATAAGAAATATGGGTTCGATGCCTGGGTCAGGAAGATCCTCTGGAGGAGTGCATGGCAACCCACTCTGGTGTTCTTGCCTGGAGAATCCCAGGGACAAAGGAGCCTGGTGGGCTACAGTCCATGGGGTTGCAAAGAGTTGGACATGACTGAAGCAAAGCAACTTAGCAAGTATGCATGCATGTGTGGCTTCTGGTACCTTCTGCACCATCCTGGAACCCCCACCCTGACCCCCAGCTTACTGGGAAAGGGTCACAAGCCAGGAACTTGGAGCTGATGACTTAGAGGGGTGGTTGCCACTCTTTCCCTATAGAGAAAGTAAACGTCATTCCTGGATTCTTCTCCAAAACGTGTTTTTTTGTTTTTAATGCCTGAGATACTCAGATGCAGACTCTGTACTGAAAATCTTTTTTTAAACCATAATTATAATTAAACCTGCTTTGCAACATGAAAAAAATCATGCTCCTTGAATTGTACCACCTATGTGAATTATTTACACTTTTCTGATTCCTTCCACATTTATTCTAACACAGACTATGTCTGTTTTTGCAGGGACAGTCTGTACAGTCTGTCTGAGGGTCTTCTGCATGCTTGGTGGAGAGGCAGAGGGGAGAGTAGTCTAGAGAGTCTGACACTCATTTGTTATAAAAATAAATCCTGAGCATCTACCCTTTATCAGGCTCTGTTTGAGGTCCTTGAGAGTCTTACAGAAAAGTCAGACTTCCAAAGAGGGCAAGGAGAGGAAAGAGAAGGTAGGTTGCATTTATGGGGCACCTACTATGCACAAAGCCTGATGCCCAGCACTTTATACACGTAATCTCGTGGAAGCAGGGATTCTTAGCCCATTTTACATATGAGGAGGCTGAGCTGAGACCCCAAGCCAAGGTAAAGTCAGTGCCTAGGGCAGTGTAACTGGTAGCTGGCAAGAGGCCGGCTCCCAGAAGTGGGAGCTTGTGCCTGTTTTGCAGGAAAACCTGATCATCTTTTTAAAAGCTCTGGTGGCATCTACCAAGTAAGATAAACACACAAACAGTGAACATCCTGTGATGGGGATAAAGCTATGAGACTTTTTGTCTCCAGCTATAGCAGGAGCACAGAGAAGGGAGAGACCAATGTTGCCAGGACTGAAGACTCCAGAAGACTGCCCAGAGGGGGCCCCATTTCAGTGAATTAGAAAGTGCAACTGTTCGTCATTCAGTCGAGTCTCTTTGCAACCCCATGGACTGTAGCCCTCCAGGCTCCTCTGTCCATGGGATTCTCTAGGCAAGAGGACTAGAACAGGATGCCATTCCCTTCTCCAGGGGATCTTCCTGAAGCAGGGATCAAACCCAGGTATCCTGCACTGCAGGCAGATTATTTACCATCTGAACCACCAGGGAGTAGAGTAGAAATCATCTCTAAAACCTGCAAGGTGTGGGGAACCTGGCCTCCATCATAGTAAGTGACTGACTACCTACTGTGGCCTTTCCTCTGAGCACCAGTGGTCTGGACATCCCACCACGCTCTGTGATCAGACACCAAGACCAGGAGCATCTGCCCACACAAGTCTGGACCCGGCCAAGCTGGAGCAATTCTGAGCAATTTCCGATGTTACACTCTTAGGCCTCTTTCTTCTGTTATTCATGCCACCTGTGAAACTGGTCAACATTAGCTTTGGTTCCATCTCAAATCAAAGTAAAATCCATTTCACAAGTATTTGTTGAGACCCTACCACTTCTTCTACAGGCACTATGTACCCAGGGTATGAAAAGGTGGGTAAGACCGAAAGTTTGGACTTAAAGGGGCTCTCAATCAAGGAGGGAGAAGAGAGCTAATTCCTATTACAAAAGCTGTCACGGGCATCACAGGACCATTTGGAAAAGAGTTGTTTGATGGGTTCACCTGCCGCTGCTTCAGGAGCGCCTGCTCCCAGCTCAGCCCTGGACGGCCGCACTTGCTGGCTCCCTGCCCGCTCCTCTGATGCCCCCTCTCCTCCTGCATCCTCCCCTCCTCTCTTTTTTCCTGTCTTCACTCTCTTTCTGCTCCCCTCCCTGCTTCTGTTTTATCTTACCTTCCGTCTTCCCCTCGTGGTACCACAGCCTGGAAACCAGAAAGGAAGAGGTTACGGTCCCTTTGTGTTTTGTTCAGTCACTCAGTCGTGTCCGACTCTGCGACCACGTGGACTGCAGCACGCCCAGGCTTCCTGGTCCCTACTCTGAAGAAACACACACCCTACTTCCTAAAAATTAGAAACACAGACATGTAACTGTGAAAAAGGGGTCTTCCCTGGTGACTCATTGGTAAAGAATCTGCCTGCCAATGGAGACACAGGAGATAAGGGTTCAATCCCTGGGTCAGGAAGATCCCCTGGAGAAGGAAATGGCAACCCACGCCAGTATTCTTGCTGGAAGAATCCCATGGACAGAGGAGCCTGGTGGGCTACAGTCCATGGGGTTGCAAAGAGTCAGACATGACTGAGCAACTGAGCATGCATACAACTGTGAAAAAATATTTGTGAGATGAAGGAGAAGGGGAAAACTGTGGGAACTCAGAGGAGGACTGTCAATGGAAGAAGGGAAAGGACCTAGTATTTGTCAAGAACCTCCTAAATCCAAGGGTTTACATATGTTATATCAGTTCCCAGCTGCTCTTAATAGATATTTTTGGATGTGGAAATTGAGACTAAGAGAGTTAAATAACTTGCCCGAGGTAACCAATTATGAATACATAAAGTTTTGCATTCCACATAAATATCCATGTTTACATTCATGCGAAGCCATGTTTTCAATGACTTGGTGATAAGTGAAACTGATAGCCCATTGGGATTTACCTCATGTGTTCCCTGCTTCCTCTTCCATCCCCTTGTAGGAAGTAAGTTTGAGAAAGTAGCAGGATTATCAAGGTCAGGAGGAATTATGCAAATGCCCGGACAAGTATTTTTACATTCCCTAAAATTCAACAACGAAAAAGGAATCCCATGTAAGGAACTAGGGCAGTTGTATCTGTTTTAATGCCTGTGGATTTCACACTAATAATTTCCCTGAGCCCTAGGAGTTCTTTAGGATATCCTGCCTCAAAATGTCAATAAGAGGTTTAAATATTTATTTTGCATGTTTGTAGGAAATACATGTGCTAAATGTCCTCATATCTGAGCCTCCAACTATTGACCACACTTCTGAGGTTAGGACTTGGATCCGCCAGCCGCCTGTGTTAAACCGGCCTGGATCAGACACAGACAGAGCTCAGCCCCAGGCGGCCCCTCCTCCCTTCTCCCCGCCCCTCCTCCAAGGCCTTTCTCCCTTCTCTCCTCATTCTCCCCTCCTCTCTCCTGTTCCTTTCCACCTTCACTCCCTGTCTGCTATTCTGCTTCTTCTCTTCTCTTTTGCCTTCTTTCTTCCCCTCATTCTCCTCTCCTCACTCCTCAACCTCTTTTCTTTCCTCCTTTGTCTTCCTCTCTCCATCCCCATCTCCTCTCCCTCCCTTTCCCCCACCTCTGTTTTCCCTTCTTTCTTCTTGTCATCTCTTCTCTACCAGGACTGCATTGAAACCCTCCAATCTAGTGGCTTATAAACTGAGGCTCTTAATTCCCTGCCAGGTCTGTACATGAGTTTAAAGAGTTTATTGACCCTGGAAGTGGAATTCAGCATCCTGCATTCATGGACAGAGATGTCTTTTCCTGGGGAGAAGTTGCGCACCTTTGACTAGATTCTGAGATTCCTGGACCCGGGCTCATTGCTTCTCTTTTCAGTTCTTAGTCTCCAGGTCATTGTTTCCTGGTCATCCCACAAGTGAAATTCGCCATGTACGTATAATTGATTGAAAACTTTGCAACTGCTACAGAAGTATGAGCACCTCCAGCCATTGGGTGGATTAAATGAGACCTCATGGATCAGTGTTCTGTATCTATCAGTGCTTAATAACGGTTACTTTCCGTCCCTACCCCCAGTCAGAGAAGGCACTGGCACCCCACTCCAGTACTCTTGCCTGGAAAATCCCATGGATGGAGGAGCCTGGTGGGCTACAGTCCATGGGGTCACAGGGAGTCTGACACGACTAAGCGACTTCACCTTCACTTTTCACTTTCATGCCTTGGAGAAGGAAATGGCAACCCACTCCAGTATTCTTGCCTTGAGAATCCCAGGGACGGGGGAGCCTGGTGGGCTGCCGTCCGTGGGGTTGCACAGAGTCGGACACGACTGAAGCGACTTAGCAGCAGCAGCAGCAGCACCCCGAGTCTACACTGAAACGCTGTTCTCTGCAGATGAGTAGAATTGTTCATTGTTTGCTAGAGCTGCTATAATAAACTGAGTCACGCAAACAGGAGAGTTGTATTTTACTGCAGTTCTGGAGGTTGGAAGTCCAGATCACGGTGTCGGCAGGGTGCGTTCCTTCGGGGGCTTCTCTCCTTGGCTGTAGGTGGCTGTCTCCCCTCAGTGTCCTCACAGGGTCTTTCTTCCTATGAGTCTGTGTTCCAGGCTCCTGTTCTCTCCGTTTTTTCTTTTGGCCATACCGTGCAGCACGTGGGACTTAGTTCACTGACCAAGGGTCGAACCCACATCCTCTGCGGTGGAAGAACAGTCTTAACCACCGGGCCACTGGGGAAGTCCCTTAATCTCCTCTTCTTAAAAGGACACCTGCCCCACTGGGTTAGAGCCCACTCATATGACCTCATTTTACCTCTTTAAAACCATATCTCCAAATAAAGTCACAGTCTGAGATCATGGGGATTAGAACTTTGATTTCACCTGAATTTGGGGTTGTGGTGTTTTAGTCGATAAGTCAGGCCTGACTCTTTGCCATCCCATGGACTGTAACCCACCAGGCTCCTCTGTCCATGGGATTTTCCAGGCAAGAATACTGGTGCGGGTTGCCACTTCCTTCTCCAGAGGATCTGCCTGACCCAGGGAAAGAACCCTCATCTCCTGTATTGGCAGGTGGATTATTTACCTCTGGGCCAGTGGGGGAGAGGGTACACCACTTAGCCCATAGCCAACGAGGTGGAATTCCTCGCTTGTATAGTCTCACCAGAGCCCTGCTGAGGAGGCAGGCACAGGGAGGGGAGGGGTGGCCAAAGGCGATCAACTGGAAACTCTTGCACTTAGAACCTGGTCTTCATTCAAACCACTATTGACAGAAGGTTATTTAGGAAGCACTTTCTGGCTGAGTAGGCCCAGGATTAATTATTAAGGACCCATCCACGGACCTGGCAGGAGTCATGGCAACCACGTGAGCAAGGAGCAGGCTCACATGGCGGCCTGGTCTTCCTGACAGATAGGAAGAGGTTGTGTTTTATTTATGTATGCAGCTATTCTTAGTCTTGTACTTCCCTTTATCCCCAGTGGAAAGAATTATTGCAACTGCTCTATCTTGAACCCCTCTCATGGTCAAATTAATAGATGGGGTTCAGGTCATTGCCCTGGAGTTCAGGAGCCTGGGTGTATTAACCCAAATGCATTAGCGGATCATTAGAGCTGTGTGTGTAAAAGTTTAACATCCAGAACAGGAAGGGGAGGGGAGGGTGGGAAGGGACAGGGGCACTGGAGCTAAAAAGCGTATTTAAAGATTTCATATGAATACGCCCCTCTCTTGTGAGAGTATGGTTAACAAAATCCTTCCCGTAACATCACCTGCCATGTAACTACATGATCTGAAGAGAATCTTTTGCCAAAGCCAATAGCTGGAGATTCAAACTCCATGGAGCTGTTTCAAATGCAATGAATTAGACCTACGTGCTTAATAATATACATTGGATGCAAATGAATCAATAATCTCGGTGCATTCAAGTATAGATTCAAAGTCGTTTATTCCAGGAACCATAACCCATGCTGTGTATTTGCATAATTCTATGACCTTAGGTGATTTCTTTTGAAAATTTGAGATGATAAGGGTCTCTCTCCTCTCACTGTCCCACCACATGGTCCAGTGTTTAGTTTTCCCAGATTGCCTGCCTCATGGATAGTAAACTAGTCGATAACCTCGCTACCCTCTGCTTTTCTCTGTCGTGCAGACTGGCCCTGGATTCCTGCCATGAGGCATTACTATGTGAAGGGCAAGGTTCGCCCCTGATTAGCTGTTTTGCTTTGGCATGTCATTTACTTTTCCCAGACTCATCTGTGAAATGAAGATAAGATACCTGCTTATGGAATTGCTACAAGGATTAGAGAGAGAGCATGTGAAGCCTCCTCTGTAGTGCCTGGTGTACCAGTTGCTTGACAAATAAATGCAATTATTCTTGCCAGGCTCTGTAGATGGTATAGAGGGGTGGAGGAGGCATTCAGGGCAAGCAGTACCCCAGAATCCTGTGTCCTCTCTGTTACCCAGAGCCCCTCACTCTGAGCCACAACTGCCAGCCTAGACACTGAAGCTATTATTAACTTAGCCAACTACAAGAATGAAGCTTGGCAAGATGGCAGTAACGAACTCATCCAAGTCATGAGAGCATTATTAACTTTGTGATATAGAAGAAAGAATATGGTTTGCTGTTAGGAAGATTTGGGTTCAGATCCTAGCTTTTGCCACCTTATTTTGGGCACCTCATTTCCATGAGGCTTGGCTTCCTCACCTTTAAAAGGTAGATAGATACTGTTTCGGAGAAGGCAATGGCACCCCACTCCAGTACTCTTGCCTGGAAAATCCCATGGGTGGAGGAGCCTGGTAGGCTGCAGTCCATGGGGTCGCTAAGAGTTGGACACGACTCAGCGACTTCTTTCACTTTTCACTTTTATGCATTGGAGAAGGAAATGGCAACCCTCTCCAGTATTCTTGCCTGGAAAGTCCCAGGGACAGGGGAGCTTGGTGGGCTGCCATCTGTGGGGTCACACAGAGTCGGACACGACTGAAGTGACTTAGCAGCAGCAGCAGCAGATACTGTTTGCTGGGAAAGATGGTTGGGACAATTAAATCTTCTACACATGTCGAGTATACCCTTTAGTTCCTGGCACAGAAAAGACACTCACACCTGGTGACTACATTGTTATCATCATCATCATTGTTCTGAATACTACCTCATTGGCAGTTGTTTCTGGAGATTTTGTGAAATCACATCAGGAAGAATTTTGAAAAAGGAGAAGAATTCTGAAAAAGGAAGGACTCTCTGTTGCCTTGTTGCTGTTTTCTAAGCCAAAGCACTTTTTCCAAAGACTGCTAAGGTTTGCAATTCCATCAGAACTAAACATTTGGCAATGAGCATGGCCAGTTGTGCCCCAAACCTTGGTTAATTAATTAGTCATTTTTCAAATGGTCCAAACATGAAAATTAAGTGGTGTAGGCAGTACTCAAGGTGAATAGGCTTTCTGTGGAAAATCCAACATTGATTGGCTCCTTCTGGCACCAGGAGTCAAATGGTACCAAGCCAGCTTCTCCTGACGCAGTATGGAAACTGACCATTTAACTGGACCCAGCCAACCTATTAGGACTTCCCAGTAGCTCAAGTAGTAAAGAGTCTGCCTGCGATGCAGGAGACCAGGGTTCAATCCCTGGGTTGGGAAGATCCTCTGGAAAAGGGAATAGGAATCCACTCCAGTATTCTTGCCTGGAGAATTCCATGGACAGAGAGGCCTGGCAGGCTGTAGTTCATGGGGTCACAAACAGTCAGACACAACTGAGCGACTAGCACACACACAGTCAACCTATTAGCCACTGCTTCAGATATGAGGCCGTAAGCTTCTGTTCTGTCACTTTTCGAGTCAGGGGCCAAGAGGTAAAGAACTCTTTGATTTTATTCATATATGTTTAAAGTTTTTTTTTTTTATTTCAAAGAAATATATAGATTGGTTTGGCTAGGATATAAGACATAAGCATTCCTTTATACCTTAGAATGAGATATTGAGTCTCATTTATTTTAAAAATTTTTATAAATGGGGGTAAAATATGCCTAAGATAAATTTCATCATTTTAACCATTCTTAAGTGCTCAGCTCTGTGATTTTAAGTACATTCACATCGTTGTGCAGCCTCAGTCACCCACGTTTAGAACTCTTTTCACCTTCCAAATGGAAACTCTACATCTGCTGAACAATTACTCCCCCTTCTGCCCTTTCTCCAGCCCCCTGCAACCGCTGTTCTGCTTTCTATCTCTAATATGATGAGTCTGGTACTTCCTGTAAGTGGAATCGTATGTTATCTGTTCCTTGGTGACTGACTTATACTGAAGCACAGTGAAGTCACCACGATGTTCTCAAGGTTCATCCACCTAGTATTGTGTCAGAATTTTCTTCTTTTTTTAAGGCTGGATAATACTTTATTGTATGTGCATACTGAATATTATTTATCCAGTCATCTGTTGATGAGCATTCAGGTTGCTTTTCACCTTTTGGCTGTTGTGAATAACGCACCTGTGACCGTGGGTCTACAGTTACCTGTTCAAGTCCCTGCTTTTGAGTCTTTGGGTTATAAACACAGAAGTAGAACTGCCAGATCAGATGGTAATTCTATTTTTACGTTTTGAGGAACTGCCTTACCATTTTCCACAATGGCTATGCCACTTTATATTTACACCAGCAATGCACAGGGGTTTCCAGTTTTTCTACACCCTTGCCAACATTTGGTATATTCTGGTTTTGGTACCCTAATGAGTATAGAGATTTGTTTGTTTGTTCAATTTTTCCTTTTTAAAATTAACAAACTTCATTTTTAGGGTACTTTTAGGTTCACAACAACATTGAGGAGAAAATTAAGTTCTCCTGTGCTCCGCCCCCGCCGCCTCCACACGTGCACACCCTCTTTCGCTCTCATCAGCGTCTTCCGCCACTGATGCCTTTGTCACAATAGATGACCCTACACTGACACACGGAGAAGGCAATGGCACCCACTCCAGCACTCTTGCCTGGAAAATCCCATGGACGGAGGAGCCTGGTGGGCTGCAGTCCATGGGGTCGCTAGAGTCTGACACGACTGAGCGACTTAGCAGCAGCAACACTGACACATCGTCGTCACCCAGTGTCCATTTACATCAGGGTCCACTCGTGGCATTGTGCATTCTGTGGGTTTTGACACGTGTTTAATGACATCTTTCCACTCTTATAATATCAAAGAGAATGAATTCACTGTCCTGTAAATTCTTCCTGCCTTACCTATTCATCCCTCTTTCCCCCAACCCCTAGAAACTACTGATCTTCTTACTCTCTCCTTAATTGTTTGCTTTTTCCAGAATGTCATGTGGTAAGAATCTTACAGTATTTAGCCTTCCCAAATTGGATTCCTTCACTTAGTAATAAGCATTAAGCATAGAAGGAAATAATAAGCATAGAAGGAAATGGCAACCCACTCCAGTATTCTTGCCTGGAGAACCCCACGGACAGAGAAGTCTGGCAGGGATTGCAAAGACTCAGACACGGCTGAGTGACTTAACACTTTCACTTTCTTTCCATTTCTATTCATAGCTCGATAGCTCATTTCATTTTAGCACTGAATAACAATCCATTTTCTGCATGAATCAATTTATTAAACCATTCACCTACGGAAGGATATCTTGGTTGCTTCCAAATTTTGGCAACCATAAATAAGGCTGCTATAAACCTCCCTGTGCAGGTTTTTCTGTGGACATATGTTTTAATTCATTTGAGTAAATAGCAGAGAACACAACTGCTAAATTGTATGATAAGAATATACATAGTTTTGTAAGAAGCCTCCAAACTGTCTTCCAGAATGGCTGTGCTCTTTTGTGTTCCCATTAGCAATGAATGAGAGTTCCTGCTGCTCCACGTCTTCACTCGAATTTGACGTTATCGCTGTCCTGAATATAGGCCATGGTAATAAATGTGTGATAGTATCTTGCAACTTATTTACAGTTCTCTAATGACGTATGGTGTTGCACATCTTTTCATATGTTGACTTTTCATCTGTGTATTTTCTTTTTGAGATGTCTGTCCAAGTGTTTGGACAATTTTTTAATTGGATTGGTTATTTCCCTATTTTTGAATTTTTAGAACTCTTTGTCTGTTTTGGATAGCAGTCCTTTATCAGATGTGTCTTTTGCAATTATTTTCTCCCAGTTTATATCTCGTCTTTCTCCTTGATTGACATTGTATTTCACAAAACAGTGGTGTTCCATTTAAATGAAGTCCACCTTATCAATTTTTCCTTTCACAGATTGTGTGCTTGTAGTTGTATCTAAAGAGTCATTGTCATCCCCAAGTTCACCTAGATTTTCTCCTATTATCATCTAGGAGTTTTGTGATTTTGCATTTTACAAGTATGTCTGTATCCATTTTGAGCTAGCTTTTGTGAAGGGTGTAAAAGCTGTATCTAGATTCATTTTCTGCATGTGTATGTCCAGTTGTTCCAGCACCATTTGAGAAAGGACTATCTTTGCTCCGTTGTATTCCTTTTCTCTTTTGTCAAAGACCAGTGTTTATGTAGGCCTGTTTCTCAGCTCTCTGTTTTATTCTGTTGATCTGTTTGTCTCTTTTATAGCAATACCACACTGTCTCAATTACTGTGGCTTTAAGTTAAGTCTTGTAGTCAGGTCATGTCAGTCCTCCAACTTTGTTACTCTCCTTTAGTATCTAGTAGGCTATCCTGGGAGAAGGCAATGGCAACCCATTCCAGTACTCTCACCTGGAGAATCCCATGGACAGAGGAGCCTGATGCGCTGCAGTCCAAGGGGTCGCTGAGAATTGGACATGACTGAGCAACTTCACTTTTACTTTTCACTTTCATGCATTGGAGAAGGAAATGGCAACCCACTCCAGTGTTCTTGCCTGGAGAATCCCAGGGACTGGGGAGCCTGGTGGGCTGCCGT
>NW_011494896.1:9671663-9676903 GCF_000754665.1 Bison bison bison
GCAGGCTATCCTGGGACTTTTGCCTCTCCACTTTAGAATCAGTTTATGCATGTCTGCAAAATAACTTGCTGGTATTTTGATTGGGATTTTGTTGAATCTGTATATCAAGTTGGGAAGAATTGACATCTCGACCATACTAAGTCTTCCAGTCCATGAATATAGAATAGCTCTCCATTTATTTAGTTCTTCTTTAATATTTTTTATCAGAATTTTGTAGTTTTCCTCATGAAGATCTTTTACAAAAGATTATTTTCTGGCTGTGCTGGGTCCTCATTGCTGTGCAGGCTTTCTCTAGTTGTGGAGAGCGGGAGCCAGTCTTTGTCGTGATGGGCTTCTCATTGCAGTGGCTTCTCTTACCGTGGAGCTTGGGATCTAGAACGTGGGCTCAGTAGTTATGGCACATGGACTTAGTCGCCCTGTGGCATGTGGAATCTTCCCATACCAGGGATCGAACTGGTGTCCCTTGCATTGGAAGGCAAATTCTTAACCACTAGACCACCAGGGAAGCCCCCTCATATAGATCTTGTACATATTCTGTTAGATTTATACCTATGTATTTCATTTTTCAGATGTGTGTTTGTAAATAGCAATGTGTTTTTAATTTCAAATTTCACTTGTTCATTCATTCAGCATATAGGAAAATGATTGACTTTTGTATATTAGCCTTGTGTTTTGAAATCTTGGTGTAATTGATTGTTAGTTTCAGGAGTTTTTGTTTTAATATTTGTTTATTGTTTTTGGCCACACTGAGTTTTTGTTGCTGTGTGCAGGCTTTCTGTAGTTGCAGTGAGCAGGGGCTCCTCTCCAGTTGCAGTGCACGGGCTTCTCATTGTGGTGGCTTCTTTTCTTGCAGAGCACAGGCTCTAGGGCCCGTGGGCTTCACTAATTGCACATGGACTTAGTTCCCCATAGGTTGTGGAATCTTCCTGGACCAGGGATCAAACCCACGTGCCCTGCGTGGACAGGTGGATTCTTAACCACTGGACCACCAGGGAAGTCATTCAGAAGTTTTTTGGTGTGAATTCTTTTGGATTTTCTACATAGTCAATTGTGTCATCTGCAAACAAAGACAATTTCATTTCTTTATTCCCAATCTATATACTTTTTATTTCCTTTTCTTATTAACATTAATACATTAACTAGAACTTCTGGTATGATGAGAGAGGATGTCCTCATCTTGTTCCAAATCTTAACAGAAAAGTGTCAAGTTTCTCATCATTAAGTGTGACATTAGTTATAGAGTTTTTGTAGGTGTTCTTTATCAAGTTAAGAACGTTCCCCTCTATTTCTAGTTTGCTGAGAAATTTTAATCCTGAATTGCTATTGGATTTTGTCAGATTTTTTCACATGTATTGATACTATCATGTGACTTTTCTTCTTCAGCCTCTTGATGTGATAGATTACATCTATCCATTGGTTTTTGAAAGTTTGATCAACCTTGCATACCTTGGACAAATTCCATTTAGTTGTGCTGTATAATTCTTTTTATACATTACTAGATTCAATTTTGGAGAAGGCAATGACAACCCACTCCAGTACTCTTGCCTGGAAAATCCCATGGATGGAGGAGCGTGGTGCACTGTAGTCCATGGGGTCGCTAGGAGTCGGACACGACTGAGCAACTTCACTTTCACTTTTCACGTTCATGCATTGGAGAAGGAAATGGCAACCCACTCCAGTGTTCTTGCCTAGAGAATCCCAGGGACGGGGAGCCTGGTGGGCTGCCATCTACAGGGTCGCACAGAGTTGGACACGACTGAAGCGACTTAGCAGCAGCGGCAGCAGCAGCCTCGTAGAATGAATTAGAAAGTATTCCTTCTGCTTCTGTCGTCTGGAAAAGATTGTAGAGAACTGGTATAATTTCTTCCTTAAATGTTTGGTAGAATTTACCAGTGACCCCATCTGGGTCTGGAGCTTTCTGATTTAGAAAGTTGTTAAGTATTAATTCAATTTCTTTAATAGATATAAGTGTATTCAGATTTTCTATTAGTCCTATTTATTTTTAACTGCATTGTTACAAAAATATTAGGACAATACAAATTGCTGGAAACAGAAACAAAGCGGAGCGTAGCCATGACGAAGCAGCATGACCACCATTCGTTAAGTGCACCCGCGGGCAGGCCTTCACTGTGCAGCATGCATTGCTATTCTCAGTCAGCAAACGGGAAACCTGATGCTTAGAGAGATTAAAGGCCCTCGCCAAGCAACACTTCGGGTCCATATCAAGCAACATCTAGTTCTGCCTGGTTACTTCACTAGTGTTCTAGACACCGCACCATAGTGCTTCTTCAGTCTTTAGGATAAATAGTTTTTATGTACCATGAGGCCCCTGTGAGAAGACCCATGTCTGATTTCAGGCTCTGATCACCTCCCCTGTGGCCACATTCCTATTATGGTAGCTCCACACTCAGGCATGTTTAAGTATAGGATACAGTCAACAATACAGGGAAGTTCTGGTCATCCATCCCCCCTTCTCTTTGGTTCCATAGATGCATTTTTAGAACCATGGTAATGAAGCTTGAAAAGCAAAATCACTGTTTTCCCTTTGCATGTTCCCTTGGTTAATGATCAGTCTGTACCTAAATATATTTATACAAGATGGCACCGTTGAATTGCATGGCAATCCACAAACTCAGACCTTAGCCTTTGGTGTCAGAGATCCTGATTCAACTCCCAAAGCTACTGTTTCCTCATTGTTTGCCCATGGGGGAGACCCTTAATCTCTCTAAGCCTCCGTTTCTGTATCTGTAAAATGGGATAGTGTAATAATACTGAATTCATCAGAGGGTTGTATGAATTAAGTGAGATAATGCATATGAAGCTCTTAGCACTGCACTTAAAACAGGCTGGACATGTAATGAATGTTAACTCCAAATCATTTTGAGTGCTTATGTGTATGTCTGTTACTTGTGTGTGTCTGTGTGTGTGTCTATGTGTGTGTGTTAGTTGTTCAGTCATGTCCGACTCTTTGTGACCCCACGGACTGTAGCCCGTCAGGCTGCTCTGTCCATGGAATTCTTCAGGCAAAAATACTGGAGTGGATTGCCATTCCCTTCTCCAAGGGATCTTCCCTACCCAGGGATCAAACCCAGGTCTCCTACATTACAGGTAGATTCTTTACTGTCTGAGCCACCAGGAAAGAAAGCCCCTTTGAGTGCTTACTATATGTCAAGCCCTCTCTTGTATCCCCTGCTTGATCTTCAGATAAGTTCATTGCTGTCCCTAATAGTAAATGCTTTTTGACTGTACATTATTAGCATTTTCATCTTTATTTATAAATTACATCCATGATATGCTCTCAATATATGTACTAACCATTAAGAAACTTCAATGTTTCTTTTTGTAAAATTGAAAAGAGAAAGAGAGATGTTCAGATATTTTCTTTTTTTTTCTTTTTCTTTCTAAATTCCATATATATGCGTTAGTATACTGTATTGGTGTTTTTCCTTCTGGCTTACTTCACTCTGTATAATAGGCTCCAGTTTCATCCACCTCATTAGAACTGATTCAAATGTATTCTTTTTAATGGCTGAGTAATACTCCATTGTGTATATGTACCACAGATTTCTTATCCATTCATCTGCTGATGGGCATCTAGGTTGCTTCCATGTCCTGGCTATTATAAACAGTGCTGTGATGAACATTGGGGTACACGTGTCTCTTTCCCTTCTGGTTTCCTCAGTGTGTATGCCCAGCAGTGGGATTGCTGGATCACAATGTTTCTTTTTGTAAAATTGAAAAGAGAAAGAGAGATGTTCAGATATTTTCTTCCTAAATCCCAATGGGATGGGTGGTCTTGAGCACTTTGTTTTGGGAACCTCTGGTTTAGCTTGTTTAAGACAGAGATTGGTCAACTTTTTCTGTAAAGGGCTAGATAGTAAAGATTTTCATCTTTGCATATTCTCTGATGCAACTACTCAACTCTGCTGTGTAGCCCCAAAACGGCCAGAGACAATATGCTAACACATGGGCATGGCTGCGTTCTAATAAAACCTTATTTACAAAAACAGGTGTTGGCCACAGCTTGCAGGCCTCTTTCTAAGACAATTTGTCCTGCTGCTTAAAGGACTGCCCAAACCAGAAGCACTTGCAAATTTTGTGAGATAATTGGTAAAGAGGAAAATTTTAGGTGATGCATGTGATAGCTCCTTCTAAAATGTACAAAGTCTATTTTATTCTGATCAGCATCATTGTTACTATTAAAATTAAACATTTTCTCAGACATAAGTGAGCAAAGGCACTGGCTTCCTTTTACTGACCTAATTATGTAGGCATAATATGGAGTCTTGGGTAAACAAGAGCAGCCCTAACTGAGCCTTTGCAAAGGAGAGAGATTTTTCTGTTTGATTTTCTTTCTCAGCTACTTCTAACCCCTTCACCTGGTCCAGATACACACACATGTGAAAGGACAAGGTCTTTTCTGTGAAAATTAAGGGTCATGAGCAGGGACATACAAAAGATTAGTGACTTCATGAAGGAAGTGGCTTGTCCATCACTAGATCCTTTTGCCCTCTGCATGCCAGGCACTGTGCTGAGTGGGAGAGGGGCACAGGGAGGCAGAA
Source organism: Bison bison bison (assembly GCF_000754665.1). Taxonomy (NCBI): domain Eukaryota; kingdom Metazoa; phylum Chordata; class Mammalia; order Artiodactyla; family Bovidae; genus Bison; species Bison bison. The sequence continues at coordinate 9,676,226 of NW_011494896.1, forward strand.
ATGACTGAGAGGTGCTATCTGCCCTTGAGGAATCCACTCAGGAGTTTCTCCCCTCCTCCCATCCAGCATTGCTCCTGTCAAGGTCCCCAGGGATCTCCGTGTTGCTAAAACCAGTGGTCATTGCAAGGTCCTCGCATGATTTGACCATTTGACTCAGATGATGACCCTCCTTCTTGAGTTTTTCCTTCACGTATTCTTAGGGACTCCGGACTCTCCTGGTCTTTCTCACCTCACCACCTACTGCTTCTTCTGCCTCTTTTATTCCTTGCACTGAATCTCAAACCTCTAAATGCTGGGAGGCCCCAGGGTCCAGTCCAGGGACCTTTCTCATTCTACTCTCTGCTTCCTTGGACATTTTATCCACTCTTAGGGTTTCAGTTCAGTTCAGGTCAGGTCAGTCGCTCAGTCGTGTCCGACTCTTTGAGACCCCATGAATCATCGCAGCACGCCAGGCCTCCCTGTCCATCACCAACTCCTGGAGTTCACTCAGACTCACATCCATTGAGTCAGTGATGCCATCCAGCCATCTCATCCTCTGTCGTCCCCTTCTCCTCCTGCCCCCGATCCCTCCCAGCATCAGACTCTTTTCCAATGAGTCAACTCTTCGCATGAGGTGGCCAAAGTACTGGAGTTTCAGCTTTAGCATCATTCCTTCCAAAGAAATCCCAGGGCTGATCT
>NW_011494896.1:9677003-9680562 GCF_000754665.1 Bison bison bison
TGGCCAAAGTACTGGAGTTTCAGCTTTAGCATCATTCCTTCCAAAGAAATCCCAGGGCTGATCTCCTTCAGAATGGACTGGTTGGATCTCCTTGCAGTCCAAGGGACTCTCAAGAGTCTTCTCCAACACCACAGTTCAAAAGCATCAATTCTTCGGTGCTCAGCTTTCTTCACAGTCCAACTCTCACATCCAAACATGACCACTGGAAAAACCATAGCCTTGACTAGACAGACCTTTGTTGGCAAAGTTTTGTCTCTGCTTTTGAATATGCTGTCTAGGTTGGTCACAACTTTCCTTCCAAGGAGTAAGCGTCTTTTAATTTCATGGCTGCAGTCACCATCTGCAGTGATTTTGGAGCCCAGAAAAATAAAGTCTGACACTGTTTCCACTGTTTCCCCATCTATTTCCCATGAAGTGATGGGATCAGATGCCATAATCTTCGTTTTCTGAATGTTGAGCTTTAAGCCAACTTTTTCACTCTCCTCTTTCACTTTCATTGAGAGGCTTTTGAGTTCCTCTTCACTTTCTGCCATAAGGGTGGTGTCATCTGCATGCTGCTAAGTCGCTTCAGTCGTGTCCGACTCTGTGTGACCCCATAGACGGCAGCCACCAGGCTCCCCCACCCCTGGGATTCTCCAAGCAAGAACACTGGAGTGGGTTGCCATTTCCTTCTCATCTGCATATCTGAGGTTATTGATATTTCTCCCGGCAATCTTGATTCCAGCTTGTGCTTCTTCCAGCCCAGTGTTTCTCATGATGTACTCTGCATATAAGTTAAATAAGCAGGTGAAAGGGATTTAAATGTAGATGGCTCCCAGATTTTTATCTGCAGCTTGGAGCTCTGTCCTGAACTCCTAATGCACACATCTACCCAAATGGGTAACAGTGCTTTTCAAACCCAACACACCCAAGCCTGTTCCCAGGTTTTCTCCCTCCCCATCACCAACCTGTTCTTCCCATGGCAACTCAACTCCATTCCTTGCTTTGCTCAGGCTAATTTCCTGAGAGATTTATTGTCTCTTCTTTTCCTTTCATGTGCCATATCGCACATCCAGTCCATCAGCAAGTACTGTCAGCTTCAGCTTTACGAGCAAATAAAGAATCGAGCCACTTCCCATCACCCTCACACCCTCACCTGGTCATTTCTCACCTGGATTCTTGCAGTAGCATCCTACGTGGACTTCCTGCTTTCTCTTTGCTCCCCTCCCATCTGTTCTCATCGTTCTTCTGCTCAAAACCTTCCAGAGTCCCCATCTCAGAGGAAAAGTCAGAGTCTTACAGTATCCGGCAGGGCTCTACACACCTGTCACAGCAGCATCTCACCCTGATGCCCTGACCTCATCTCGCTGTCTCCCTGGCTCTCCTCCCAGTGCAGCCATGCCAGTCTCCTTGCTTCACTGCTAACACACCAGGCACTCTTCAGCCACAGCCCCCTGGCCCTTGCTGGACATGTAATGCCCCCAGCTACTGCAGAGCTCGCTGCCTCGCTTCCCGCAGGTGTCTGCTCCGTGTCGTCTACTCATGGAGGCCTTCCCTGACCTCACTGGATGAAGCAGACCACTGCCACCAGTCTCTCCCCCTCTTATTCCCCTCTATTTCTCTTCATAACATTAACCATCATGTAATATGTCATATATTTGTTGTCTGACTTCCACATTATATTCTAGCACATTGAAGCTTTGTTCATTCAATGCTCTAAACCTGAAACAATACCAATAGGTGCTCACTGAAGCTTCACAAAGGAATTGAGGAGGGGGAAAAAAAAAAAACGAAAAGAAAAATGGTCTAATATCCACTAGAGCTTAGCACTAAGGTAATTATGTGTAGGACAGTGGATGCGGTAGATCTGAAAACCATGGAAGCCCAAGGGGGCTGCAACCCCTCACTCTTATTTTAATTAGAGCAATTCTTCTTGTATCTGTCTGTATACTGAGCACCAATATAAATTCCATTTTAGGGGGAAAATTCCCACTGGTAAAAAAAAAAAAAGGTATTTAAGCAATTAATTAAAAGCAACCATTCTAGGCTGTAGATGGCCATCTGAGGGCATGGAGGTAGCATGATTATGTCTGCTTATCATGAAGATGAGCCTGGCATGGGTGTGGGGGTGAGCAGCATATGGCTGAGACCCAGAGCAGAGAATTCAGTAGCAGGGTCAAGGTGGAAGATAATGACACAGTGAACTTCTCAAGCAAGGAACCAGCAAACTCCCACTTACATTTCTAATCTGGGAGAAGGATGCTAGCAGCTTCCTTTAGCCCATGCCTTCCCTTCTTGGATGAATAAAATGGATGTGATTGTATTTCGTTTACTAATACTATACCATTACTACTAAATGTGTACGATATACTCTATTTTGTTGTTGTTGTTTAGTCGCTAAGCCACGTCCGACTCTTTTGTGATCCCAGGGACTGTAGCCTGCTAGTCTTCTCTGCCCATGAAATTTTCCAAGCCAGAATGCTGGAGTGGGTTGCTATTTCCTCCTCCAGGGGATCTTCTTGACCCAGGAGTCAAATCCCTATCTCCTGCATTGCAGGCGGACTCTTTACCACTGAGCTACCAGGGAAGCCCCTTCCACTATTTATACTGTATACTAAACCCTACATCTACATGCGTGTATAGAAACTTGTCTGCACGTATCCGTGAATGCGCATGCAGCTTCATCTTGGCTAATTAGCTTCCTTGAGTCTTGGAGAAGGAGGCAGAGTAAAAATGAAGGAGTAAATAATTAGGTGTCAAATAATTAAAAGTACTGTTGAGAAAGAATGTCTTTTAAATCGTTTTTTTTTAATTGGGTTTTTAACATGACTGACTTGGAAACTTTCTCTCAGAAGATGTGTTGATTGACAGACTATATAGTTATTAATAACATGCAGTCAATCTGCTAGGAATATATTAAGTGTTCAGGAGAGAGAATGTCGGAGAATGGCTGCCAAGAATTCAGGCAACAGTCTCGGCTTGGGGCTCGTCTTTCTCTTGGCAGAGAGTCAGTGGCTGTGGCTCAGAGCTGGAGGTGGTGGAGTGTAAGACGGCCTAGGAGTCTGCATCTTGCTGTGCTGAAATGTCGAACACGTCTAGGGAGACCAGAAGCCATCATTTAAATGATCAGTCCTGTGGGCAGTGCATTCAGCAAACAGTTAAGAATCAGAGACTCCTAACCAATATTTTAGGCTCGTCTATATAACTGGGTGGGTGAATTTAAAAACATTCAGTGTCATATTTTCTTATTTAAAAATTATCTATTCTTGAAAATTTAGAAACTACAGATGAGCAAATGGAAGAGAAGAAAAAATTAGGTTATCCTATCACATAAAATCGCTGCAGATGGTGACTGCAGCCATGAGATTAAAAGATGCTTACTCCTTGGAAGGCAAGTTATGACCAACCTAGACAGCATATTCAAAAGCAGAGACATTACTTTGCCAACAAAGGTCTGTCTAGTCAAGGCTATGGTTTTTCCAGTGGTCATGTACGGATGTGAGAGTTGGACTGTGAAGAAAGCTGAGCACTGAAGAATTTATGCTTTTGAACTGTGGTGTTGGAGAAGACTCTTGAGAGT
>NW_011494896.1:9680957-9701385 GCF_000754665.1 Bison bison bison
GGGAGAAGGGGATGACAGAGGATGAGATGGCTGGATGGCATCACCAACTTGATGGACATGAGTTTGAGTGAACTCCGGGAGTTGGTGATGGACAGGGAGGCCTGGCGTGCTGCAGTTCATGAGGTCGCAAAGAGTCAGACATGACTGAGCAACTGAACTGAACTGAACCACATCAGAATAAAGACTGTTGCTCTTTCTGCTGTATAAGCACACACACAGAGACACACATCACCTTTTGTTAATTTCTAAAAATAGAACCATACTCTGTATTAAATTTTGTGATCTGCTTTTTTCATTTAACAATGTGTATAATATATGGGCTTCCCAGATAGCTCAGCTGGTAAAGAATCCGCTATCTGCTTGTAGTGCAGGAGGCCGCGGTCTATTCCTGGGTCGAGAAGATCCCGTGGCGAAGGCATAGGCTACCCACTCCAGAATTCTTGGGCTTCCCTGGTGGCTCAGATGGTCAAGAATCTGCCTGCAGTGCAGGAGACCTGGGTTCCATCCTTGGGTTGGGAAGATCCCCTGGAGGAGGGCATGGCAGCCCACTCTGGTATTCTTGCCTGGAGAATCCCCATGGACAGAGGAACCTGGTGGGTTACAGTTATGGGGTCACAAAGTCAGACACAACTGAGTGACTAAGCACGGCACAGCACAGACATCACTGAATATTCATGTTCAGAATCATTTTGAAAGGCTGTGTAGTATTTTATCCTACAGAACACCAGAGCGTATTTACATTTCTCCTGCTGTTAGACATTCAGGTTGTTTCCTGCTTTTCTTCTGTTCTGTGTTCACTATTGCAGTGAGTGCCCAGTGCCAATATTCAGCCAGTTGGCACCGATACAGTAATCCAGTCTGCTCTGTTTCCATTAAGGGATGCTCATATCATTATGTACTTTTAATATCACTCTTGGAAACATCTTTATATAAATCCAGGGATTCCTTGGGGTAGTTTTTAGAACTGTTAGAATTTCTGGGTTATTGGAATTCAACATGTTCACAGGTTTTTGCTGTATTTTGAGAAACTGACCTCTAAAAATCAAGTCATAGGTAACAGCCGGTTGGACAGTCTAGGAAGCCCGTCTGAACTCAAACCGTCTGGGGCATTTGTTCAAGCAGTTTGATGAGGAAGGGAAGTAAGAAATAGAAGTTTTGCCTTGGAGTCAAAGACCACGTAGATACTGACATAGAGCTGTTGTGTTATCAACTGGGGTCCTGGCAAGAAACAATGGCATTTGTTTTAAGGGATAATTAAGGGAGGGGTGTGAGGAAGGGGCTGTTCTTATATATGGCAGGATTGGGGGCAACCACGATGGGTGGTGAAGCCCCCTGGGGTTAGCAACAGCTGGGAGCTGTGGCCTGGCATAGCCTGATGGGTGGAGGGAGGGAGCAGGCCCTGGGACCTGGAGACAGCTGTAGCTGTCTAGCAGCTCTAGCTGCAGCTCTAGCAAAGGGCTACCCCAAAGAATTGTGCCCACCCCCACAGGAACACAGCCACTGCCAACCCACAGCCCTGCAGCCAGCTTGCCAGGAGAATAAATACCCCAACCTCACTCGCTTCCCAACCTCTGCCTCCTGCCAGGGCTCCCGTTGGTTGAACCCAGCTGCAGCCACTGATGCAGGTAAAAGAGGGGCCTCCCAGGGCATCACACAGGCTGGAAAACGGCAGGAAGGCTCTGGACAGGCACATTGAAACATCTGACCGGGAGAGCCATGGACAGAAGCAGGGACATCAAGCTTTTATTTCAAATCAGGCTCTGAAGACTGGGGGAAGCCTTGATTGAGGAAAAAGAAATTAAAGATGGTGAGGAAATGAGGGACTTCCCTGGCAGTCCAGTGGTTAAGACTCCACACTTCCACTGCAGGGGGTGTGAGTTCCATCTCTGGTTGGGGAAGTTCTGCGTGCCAGATTGTGCCGCAGAAAAATGGGCGGGCGGGGGGTGGGGGAGCTGGTAAGGAAATGAAATCAAAATTCTAACCCTGTCTTTTGCCTGCTCTGGAAGTATCCAAGACATAAGAATGTATGAGTCAGGAAGTCCCTCCCCTGGGAGCATTGTGAACTGGGTTTCACATTTGGCACCTCTGTAAGCCTCTCCCAGCGCAGTTTCTGAAGGTTTTCAGTAGCATCTGGGCAAAGAACAGACACAGGGAGGATGAGGTGGGAGCGGGGGAGGAAGCAAGATAATCTTATGTAACTTACATCCTTATGAAAACTGTTTTGCTTTTATTTCAAGAAGTGCTATTTATGAATTCTCCAGGGGGTTAAAAAGCCTAAAAGGTGGGTTTTTGATGAGATGTCAATAGAAAAATCTCTTGACTCCTGGAATTAAATGATGCTTTTGTTTGGGCTTTCTGTATTTCATAAAGGCCTTCTGTTTTCGTAAACACAAACTAGAATCTCTAGCCACCTTTTCCCATATAACCCTCTGTCTCTTTGCACAAATGACGATAGTCCCTTTGTGATTCATTCCTGAAGATGTTTTTCTGGGCTAAATGCTGGTACTAAATTTGTACTTCAGTTTTCACCATGAGCCCCGCATGATCCTTGCTCAGCCGCCGAGTGCACTGTTACAGCTTTTATTTCTCCAGTCCCAGATTGTAACGCCCTTGGGTTGCCAGGGGCTCCGTACCAGGCTTTATGCAGTCAGTTTCTCCGATTTCTCACAGGATACTCAAGGTCTTTGAGGGGGAGCCAGTAAATAGCACCCTTCTTTCCATCTGAGCTCTGAACAAATTGAGAAATAAACAGAGGGTGGCAGATGGAAGCCAAAATATCATGTTCATTACTGGTAATGAATTACTTGGCTTGGTATGAGAGCCAAATTGACTTGATAATTGGATCCAGGATTAGGCAGACTGACCCACCTGGTCACGGGCAGTGCTGGGTGGGGGCAGAGGAAGAGCCAGACCCCTGGAGGGTTCGCAAAGAGCGTTGCAAGCTGCCAAGAGGAGGAAGACTGGCACTGAGCTGAGCTTGCCCAGTTCCTTCTGCCTCAGTTTTTACCACCAGTGTGACTCATTCCACTCCCTGTGAGTAGAGGGGCAGAGAGGGGCTAGGAGGCTCCTTCATGGGAAAAGAAATATCCAGAATTAGAGAGATGTTTCCTTCCCGACAGTGACATGGGTCACCCAGAAGCTATAAGGTATGCCTTGCATAAGTCTAGCACAGCTGTCCCTCAATATCTTCGAGGGGACAGGTGGTGGGGAGGTCAGTTCCAAGACCACCTCCCCATTGTGGATTCCAGAATTTCAGGATACACAAGTCCCTTATCTAAAATGGTGTAGTCTTTGCAGTATAACCTACCGCATCCTCCTCTGTACTTTAAATCATCTCCAGTACTTATAATACCTAATACAATGGAAATGTTATGTTGTCATTTAGTCGCTAAGTCATGTCCTACTCTTTTGGGACCCTATGGACTGTAGCCTGCCAGGCTCCTTTGTCCATGGTATTCCCCAGGCAAGAATATGGAGTGAGTTGCCATTTCCTTCTCCAGGGGATACTCCCTACACAGGGGTTGAACCTCTGTCTCCTGCATTAACAGTGGATTCTTTACCACTGAGCCAATAGTAAACAATAGTCCCTAGTGGCTTAGTCAGTGAAGAATCTGCCTGCAGTGTGACAGACCTGGGTTCAATCCCTGGGTCAGGAAGATCCCCTGGAGAAGGAAATGGCAACCCACTCCAGTATTCTTGCCTGGAGAATTCCATGCACAGAGGACCCAGGCGGGCTACAGTCCATGGGCTCACAAAGAATTGGACACGACTGAGCCACTCACACTCACACACACACACACACACACACACACAACAATGTTATGTAAGTAGTTGTAAATACAATGTAAATGCTATGTAAATAGTTGTCAGTACAGCAAATTCAAGTCTTGTTTGGGGGAACTTTCTGGAATCCCTCCCCAAATTTTTTATCCACTAACAGGTGTGAAACCTGCCAGTTGAGGGCTAATTGTACATAGAAGATACTCAGCAAATACTTCTTGACTGTTTGTTTGTTTATTTATCACATACTTATTGAACAATGACATAGAGTCAAGATAAGGAGTTTAGCTTTTTTATTCTATAATAGCTCAGTTGGTAAAGAATCTGCCTGTAGTGCAGGAGACCCCGGTTCTATTTCTGGGTCAGGAAGACCCACTGGAGAAGGGATAGGCTACCCACTCCAGTATTCTTGGGCTTCCCTGGTGGCTCAGATGGTCAAGAATCTGCCTGCAATGCAGGAGACCTGGGTTCAATCCCTGGGTTAGGAAGATCCCCTGAAGAAGGGAAAGGCAACCCACTCCAGTATTCTGGCCCGGAGAATTCCATGGACTGTATAGTCCATGGGATTGCAAAGAGTCAGACACAACTGAGCACCTTTCACTTTCATAGTAGAGAGCTGCTAGAAGATTCTGAGAAAGGTAGAAACATATCAGATTTACATTTTTGAAAAATTGCTCTTGTTGCCTTTCGGATAATGGATTGTGAAAAGAACATGTGTGGAAGTAGGGAGATGGATTAGAAAGCTTTTGCTGCTGTCCACGTGAGAAATGATGATGCTAAGATCAGGGTGATGTCAGAGGAGAAAGACACAGGAGAACAAGTGGGGGATAACTTGTAGTTGGGGTTATCAGGATTTACTGATGGATTAGAGTTGGGGCAGGGGGTTGGGTGGAGAAGGAAGACAAGGGATGAGGGAAGAAGAATTGTGGGGGATCTGGGTTTTTATTTGAGCCACTGAATAGACAGAAGTAAAGTAGACAGAGAAGGGCAGGTTTGGGGTGAATGGATGAATGATGATGTCCCTGGGGTACTCAGTCTCTTTTGGAGGCTTGTCATGGACTGACCATACATTCCTGTTTGCCTGGGACAGTTCTGGTTTACACCTGCTGACCCACCATAATTGTTCAGAATGCTTCCTTTCAACCTCAAAGGCGACACACTTCGGATGATAAAGTACCTGGTCACCTAAACTTAGAAGTTTTGAGCTTGTTGAGAACTGTTGGAAAAGTGCTTTGCAATGTGTGAAATAGTACACGAATGTAAAGCATCAATCAACATTAGCTATGTTAATGAAGACTTGTCCCCAAACTGAATCTTCTCTGCTCATTAACTTGCATGATTATTTTAGATTATATTCTTGTGCTGTCTGATTCACCTTCTGTGCTTTGAAGCTCCAGAATGGGACTCTGTTCCCATAATGTCCTCCCCCCCAATTCCCATCCCCACCCCCATTCCCCTGTACCCCTCTCCCCTCCTCCTCTCTCCTCCTCCTCCTCCTCACTCCAACCCTCCCCCAGTCTTCAGTGATTTCTAAATCACCAGACTTCATAGCCCTGTGGGGATTCTCCGTTTAGGAAAACCCAGTGGTTAATGCATTCATAGATCAGAACTTTGTTAGGTATTAAACAGTGGCTCCCTGCTCTACAGTGTTTCCTTGGCTAGGTTAACCTCAAGGGAGACAGTCTTAAAAAACAGTCCTCACTCATCCTGGCTTCTGGAGTGGTTTGTGAAAATGAAAATATCCACGTTGCAGCCGACTTCCCTTCTTGAGAATGTCTAAATATACAGTGGTGCCCACAGAGGCTTTTGCATTTCACACAAATGCCAGCCTCTGTATGTTGGCTGGATGCGGCACGTCGAGATTTGGAGAAAGACAGCTGTGGATGCCTGGGTTCTGGTCCTCGCTCTATCCCTTTGTGGATGCTGGCAAAAATACTCCACCATTGAGGTCTTCATCTCCTTACCTGTAAGACAGAGCAGGGGGTCTCTCTGACCTTTGTAATTCCTTCCAACTCACCACTTATTTTCATAATGTTGTATGAAAAAGTGATGCTTTGGAGCCAGCCCTTATTTCTCAAGACAAATTTAAACTGACTTGAGCCTTCACACACAGATTGATGCAAGTCCTGATTGTTCTCTTATGGTTCCCTCCCCTGTTTGCCTTCCCAGCTTATCCTAGCACCAAGGACACTTCTACAACCTCTGCCACCCCGACCCCGCCCGGTGGTCTCACACTGCGCTTCCTGGATTAGTTTGCTGGGTCTACCACAACCGTGTACCACAAACTGGGTGACTTCAATAGCAGGAAGTTATTGTCTGGAGGCTTGAAGTCAGAGAGCAAGGAGTGACCAGGGGGCTGTGAAGGAGAATCTGCTTGCCTCTCCCCCAGCTTCTGGTGGTTTGCTGGCATCCTTGGTATTCTTTGCCTTGTAGAAGCATCTTTCCAGTCCCTACCTTTATCTCCACATAGCATTCTTCCTGTGTGAGTGTCTGCCTCCAAATTTCTCCTTTTTATAAAAACATCAGTCATATTGGATTTGGAGCCCACCCTGCTCTGATCAGGACTTCCTGGTAGTTCAGATGGTAAAGAATTCACCTGCAGTGCACGAGACCCGGGTTCGATCCCTTGATTGGGAAGATCCCCTAAAGAAGGGAATGGCAACCCACTCCAGTATTCATGCCTGGCAAATCCCATGGACAGAGGAATCTGGCAGGCTACAGTCCATGGGGTTGCAAAGAGCTGGACATAACTGAGTGACTAACACAAGCTACTCTGATATAACCTCATCTTGACTATATCTGCAGTGAGTCTATTTCCACATAAGATCACGTTCCGATGCCCTGAGGGTCAGGACTTCAGCATCTGAATTTGAAGGGACCCAATTCAGCCTGTAATACCATGCAGGTATTGAAAAGCTCTGTTTCGTTCAATCCACTACTGTAGTTAGTACCATTATGCCTTATGAATAGGTACTGGCCCTTAGGTCTCCCAGGGTAGCAAAGTCTCATTTGCCCAGCTTCCTAACCAAGCCTACAAGACTCTTGGAAGGAGAGGGGTCTTCTTGGTGCTAAATTTTGCTTCTGATGTTTCCCACTAGACTTCTGAGACCACTAGGTCCCTTAGCAGCGTTCTCCTCCTAACACTGCCAAAGTCCCACCATCCCAGAAGTGTTTAGAAGTGAACATGAAGCACTCATGGGAGTGCAATGTGTGCGTACTTAGTCGCTCAGTCATGTCTGACTCTGAGACCCCATGGACTGTAGCACACCAGGCTCCTCTGCCTGTGGGGATTCTACAGGCGGGAATACTGGAGTGGGTTGCCATGCCCTCAAGGCCAGCCAGTTCTCTTTAGGGGCAAACCCCAGACCCAAGAAACAAAGTCCTGTCTCATTCTCATTCTTCCTTGGAATAACGGGAAAGAAACTTACATTTTTTCCAAATTAATGTCAGGGCCCCCTGCCCTCTGCAAGATGGCTTTCTTGCTCTATCAGCAGAAAAGAAGACATCCTGCTATGACATGTGATCGGTGAGCATTCTTTGAGCAGCTGTAATGCGCTGTACTTGGTCCTGGGTTCAAAGGTGCCCACCCCATGTTCTGCCCTCAATTTACAGTGAATGGTACCAGTTTCAAATGATCAATTGGTACCCAGTCTCCCAGAGAAGGGCAGGGACTTGCCCAAGGTCATGCAGCAGGTATGTGTCAGAATTAAAACTACAATCAGTGTCCCCCAGCTCCTCGTGTGTGTGATAAAAAGCCAGTATGGCTTTCCACCTGCATGTCAGGATGTTCTGAACACATGTCTTCTGCTGCCTGACAGTGTTGCCTTTGCCCTGGCATCTGACCATGGTCGGACTGGCTGTGGCTTGCGGTTAAGTGTGAGTCCCATCATCCTTCATGTGGGAGAGAGCGTATAACGTGGTCTGACACTGGATCTAGTAAAGAAAACCATCACAAGAGCTGTAGCATGACCAGAGATTTGTTAAATTAACAATCTCTGGGGGGCCTCCGGTTACTGCAGCACAAATGTGCTGATTACACAGAGAAAGCATGGTGGAAGGGGAAGGTCAGAGGCCTGGGGCTGCATTCCGTTGCCAGTACCCACTGGCTCTGTGATCCTGAGCAGGTGACTTAACCTCTCTGAGTATCAGTGTCTTCCCTGTCATGACCCACTCGATACCACACTCCCGGAGAGAAGCTTAGTTGGTTCCCAACTGCTATGGAAGCTGAGAACCTGAGCCTCATCCCCAGTGAACCAGCTTATCTGTTATCCATCGCTGTGTAACAAACTTGGCACTTTAAAAACCACAGACTTGGTGCTTTAAAACTGCAGCATTTATGACTGCACCCTCGTCTATGGGTCACAGGCAGCTCTGCTGATCTGCGTAAAACTTGACTGGGCTTGTTCATGCATCTAAGGTCCGCTTAGGATGACTCAGTTCAGTTCAGTTCAGTTCAGTTCAGTCACTCAGTCGTGTCCAGCTCTTTGTGACCCCATGAACCGCAGCACACCAGGCCTCCCTGTCCATCACCAACTCCCGGAGTCCACCCAAACCCATGTCCATCAAGTCAGTGAAGCTATCCAACCCATCTCATCCTCTGTCGTCCCCTTCTCCTCCTGCCCTCAATCTTTCCCAGCATCAGGGTCTTTTCAAATGAGTCAGCTAGGATGACTAGCCGTCCCTGTTTGCCTGGGACCAAAAGCGTTCTTGAATATGGACCATTTCATTTAAAACTAGTAAGGTCCCGGGCAAAAAGGTGTGACTTGGCCACTCTGGGTCAGCTGGTGGAGGGGCCCAGGACTGATAGTCGTCTGGGGCCATGGAGGGGTGGGGGTAAGGTCACTGGGCCATGTGCCTCTTGTCATCCAGTAAAGTAAGCGGGCAGCTGAGCCCAACGCCAAGAGAGAGGGAAGATGTGAGTTCCGAACTCATGTGTCACCAGCTTGCCTCATCCTATTGGCCAAAGCAAGTTACACTGTCAGCCCAGATTTAACAGAGGGGGAAATAGTCTTCGCCTCTTGATAACAGGATCTGCAGTCACAGTGCAAATGGCCAAGAATACGAGGAGGGGAAGACCTGTGACAGTTTTGTGATCAATCTGCCGCAAGCGCTAGGAGCCCTGCTTTCCGCAACCAATATTGTGTGTACCAGCCACTGGGATGCTAGGAGCCGCAAGTGTGATGTGAAACAGAAGAGGCTTGGTTCCTCCTGAAGACTCCTCTATGTGCCTTGCTTTCTGTCCATTCGCCTTAGCGCATTTGGTTCTTATTTAACGGAATACCCTTCCTTCCTCTTTGCCTGGCCAACTCTTATCTTATGGAATGCAGGTTGGTAGTTATTTCCTCCAGGAAGCCCACCTGGACCTCCCAGCCTGGTTTAGCATCTGCTCACTGCCCTGGACCCCCACTATGACCTCTATGCTTCCCCATATCTCAGCACTGATCACTGGCGCCAGTGCTGTGGAGACTGGGAACTCCCTGATGTCAGGGTGGTGGGATTCGCCTCTGCATCCTGGCAGCTCACCGAAGGCAGGGGAGATGCGTGCTGGAGAGGTGACTTGAAGTCACCACTAACTGAAGATCCAGCTGGGATGGGAGCCCAGGGCTTTTTGAGCCCCTGAGTCATTGTCCTGCCCCCTCCACATGGGCCCCCGTCAGCTGCAGACATCAGCATCACCCTGCTCCCATCTGCCAGGCACAAGACAGTGATCTAACTGTGGCCCCACCTCTGCACACCGCTTCCTGCTTTTCTGGGCCTTGGCACTGTCTGGGGTGAGAGTCTGCACACGAACGACAACAGTGATGTGGGTGTCAGCGTGAAAGTCAGGCCTGTGGCGGGCTCTGCCTGCCACCATGCTGTGACTCTTTTTGCAGAGTCCTTGTGGCTGCCCAGCACTGGTGCCCCTGGCCTCCGTGCTCCTGTGGGCCCTGCAGACACAGAGGAGCCTGGTTTAGGGAGGGGAGAGTCAGACAGTCGTAAGGTCCTCCCCTTCCCCTCCTGCTTGCCCCCATTCTTCATCCTTGCAAGGGTCCCATTCTCTCCACCTGGAGAGTTCAGCCTCTGCTCTGGACTCGCTGCCTCCACACTCGCACGTAGTACACTTTCTAAAATGCAGGCAAACATGGTGATTAAGAGCAAGACTCAAAGCCGGACCTCTCAGTTTCTGCCTCTTATGCCTGGGCAGCAGTAGGTGATTTTCTTAACCTCTCTGCGTCGCCCCATTTTTAAATGGGGATGTACCTGCATCTTCCTTCTCTGATGGCTCAGCAGGTGAAGGATCTACCTGCCATGCAGGAGACACAGGAGACAACGGGTTGGATCCCTGGGTCAGGAACGTCTTCTGGAGGAGGAAATGGCAACCCACTCTGGTATTCTTGCCTGGAGAATCCCCATGGACAGAGGAGCCTGGCGGGCCACAGTCCATCGGGTCACAAAGAGTTGGCCATGACTGAGCTTGAGCACGGATGGACACGAACCTGTGTGTCTTGAGGGTGCTTTGAGGATTAGCTGTGGAGACATGTGTAAGGTGACGTGTATAATGTAGAACATTCCCTGGGGTGGTTAGTGCTCAGTACGCGTTAACCAGCATCGTTATCATCTCTTGCCCTGCCTTGGACTCTTCAGTGGGTCCCCAGTGGGCACAAAATGAATGGAGTTTGAGCTCCTATCACAAAGATCAGACTTTTGCTCTTTACCCTTTCTGCTTCTTCCTACCTTGAACACAGATAGACTGCTTGGGGGTGCAGCCACCATCTTGCAACTGGAGGAAAATGTTAAGGATGACAGAACTGTAAGGGAAAAAGAACCTGGGACCTTGATGACACTGTTTGACTGCTATGCCAGCCTGGAATACTTTCCCCCAAACTTCACTGCATGAAATGAATAAACCCCATGTTTGATTAATAGTGGGGTGGAGAATCTTAGCTTCTATGCCTCACATTCGTGATTCTCCAAGAGCTGGTCCCTTTTCCTTCTGCAACCTCATTTCTGAAATTGTATCCCCTCCTGCATTCCTGTTCCTTGATTTTGTGTTCTAGACATACTGAACTACCTGGGATTCCTTCCGCACACCACTCTGTTTTGAACCTCTCCACCACTGAGTGTGCTTTTCTCTCTTTACTTCTAAAACTTCCTGATCCACACTCACCTAGTTTCTGCCTGGCAAACTCCTATGCATCCTGCAAAACCCTACGCTGGTATTAACTCCTCTGTGAAGATGGAACTGACTTCTCCACGCATCCTGGGCAAATTAGTTACTGCCTGCATATAAAATTGAGTTCATTGTCTGAGTTTGCATTCCCGTCTGCCTCTTTTTAGTAATTCCAATCTCTCCGTGCCTCAGTTTCCTCTTGAATAAAATAATAGGGTTTTGTGAAGGTTAAATGAGATGATAAGCATCAGTCATTCAGAACAGCCAATAGTAAATGCTTAGTAAGTGCTAGCACCCATCCCCTTCGTCATTCTTACGCTACCAGGCTTCTCATTCCCTCTTGCTCATAAACTCTCAAGGGCAGGGGCTTTTTGATTCCTCTCTGGAGACCCTCCCCCTAGCATCATGCCTGACAACACACAGCAGACATCAGGAAGGGTGGCTGAATTTGCTGATGAAAGTCTGTTAGCAAGTAGAGCATGCTGTAGTCGCTCAGGCCTGGAAGAGGTTCCTGATCTGGAATCTTTCAGTGAGATCACAGGTGGAGCTTATCTCGACCTACATCACCTCACAGGAGAGAATCAAGGTATAAGTCCTCCACGGAGTGTAGAGGGCCATCCAAACGCAGCAGCACCACTGATGCTGGAGATGCATGGCTGCAGTGTGCACGGAGCATGACCCAGGGGAACCTGCTCCGGGGCTCCAGGCCCCTCTGGGTCAGGTCGGACCCCGAAAGACTCTCCCTGCTCAGAGTGAAGACGGCATGTCTGATTCTCCTGTGTTGTCAAAGAAAAAATTAAGGCAAACCTGGGTACCTCCAATGTTTCCTGGCTACATAGCTTAGATAAGTGATTTCAGGTCTTTGAGCCTCAGTTTCCACATCTCTTACAATGGGTTTATGGCAGAGGACTGTTTTGAGGATCAGATGTAACATCAAACATGAAGCACCTCGGACGGCGCCTGGCAGACAATAGATTCTCAGCTAGGTCCCTTCCCCTTGTCCCTTTGAGACTTTTCCTCCCCACCATCTGTACACTTGGGCCCAAGGACTTCCATCCTCCCAGTGACAGGGCTTCATTCAGCATGTGGTAAACCGCTGGTTCCTGAGACTAAACCTGCTGCTCTCACCCAGGATGGGTCTGGGAGCCCCAGACGGAGGGGCACATCTGCAGAGACAACTTGCTTTCCCTGGAGCACAGCTCTCGCTGCAGAGATGGCCCCATAGGGCTGAAGAGCAGTCTAGTCTTGTGTGGACATGGTCTGCGGGATCCTCACGTGGCCCCAAGCTGCGTAGCTCAGCACACTGAGCAGCCGATCAGGACTGCTGGCCCAAGGAGGTCCTACCAGGCTCCAGCCCTGTTACCTTGGGTCCAGGAAAGGGACCTTCCAGGGCCTGCTAACTGGAGCCTAGGACCCCAACAACCAGACCACAGGGTTGTCTGAGCTGCCAGGGTAGGTGGAGAAGAAGGACCCAGAAGGTGATTGTGGGCTACCATTTCATCTCTCTCAGATTTGGTTTCCTTGTCTGCAGAAGGAGGTTAATGAAGATTCAATACAGTAAAGGTTGAGGTTGAGGGGAGTCAGAAAATAATACCTACATTCCCGGTTTAAGTTAAAAATTAACTGAGATATAGCAGAGTCAGATAATAACATAGCTGATCACCACTAGTTAAATGCTAACACTGACTCAGCACTTAGTGTTTGTCGGTCTGTGTTGTAAGCATGTCTTGATATAGCTAAGTTAGTCCTCTCAACAGTTCCGTGAGGTAGGTACTATCATTATCCCCTTTTAACGGATGAAGATGCCAATGGCATTTTAGTTAATTTACCCAAAACCACACAACTAATAGATGGGGAAGTAGGACTGGGTCCTGGTAGCCTGGTTTCAGAGGCCATGATCTTGATGACTGCACTGCACTGACGATGGGAAGCAGTACAGCTGCGGATCTGTAGACAGAGGGGCGTGCTAAACCCTGCATTCTAGAATCAGAGACAGCCCTCTGCATTCCCTGCAGGAGAAGAGAGGTTGGCTTTCTGGGGGCCATTTTGGGGGCACAGGGCTGCAGGGGAAGGCAGATCCAGTTCTGTCTGCCAAACCCACCCATCCAACAGCCATCCCTCCTCTCAGAGCCTGTGTTAGTTTCCTGGGTCTGCTGCAACAAATTGCCACAAACTTGGAGATAGAACAACAGAAGTGTATTCTCTCACAGTTCTAGAGGCTGAAGTTCTGAAAGCAGGTGTCAGTGGGGTTGGTCAGTCCTTCCTGAAGGCTCTGAGGGAGAACCCGGGCCTCTCTCATAGCTTCCTGTGTCCCTTGGTTTATACGCGCATCATTCCAGTCTCTGCCTCCATCGTCACCTGCTGTTCTCCTCTGCGTCTCTGGGTCCTTTTCCATCTTTGCTAAGGACATTCTCTCATTGAATGCAGCATCTACCCTGATCCCACATGAGCTCATTAGATCTTTACCTTAATTATATCTGCAAAGATTGCAGTTCCAAACAAGATCATATTCTGAGGTTCCCAGCAGACATGAATTTTGAGGGGAAGCTGTTCAACCACACCAGAGAGGATTAAGTGAGGGAGCCGGAGAAGCCAAGAGTGTTCCTCTAAAGGAAGTTTCTCCATAAGGAAACACAATGCAGGAGATTTCTCTCGTCTTAGTAAATATTAGCTTGGCTGCTTTAATGGAGATCAAAACAACATTGTCCAAAGTATAACAGATGCTTGTTTCTCTTGCATATAAAATCTCAGCTGGGGACATAGACAAGTTCTGCTTCAAGCAGTTCTGCGGGGACTGAGGCATCTCTGTCTTGTGATTCTACTGTACACCAGGATGTGACCTCAATTCCAAAGGCAGAGATGGCTCACTGGAGAGGCCCATTCTTTAGCTGGCAGGTAGTGAAGTAAGGAGTGGAGGTCAGCCAGTCTCCTCCTAAGGACACAGCCAAGAAGTTGCATGTAGCACCTCTGCTGACACCCATTGGCCAGGGGTTAGCCAGTCATGCCTCACTGCAAGGGGATCTGGGAAATCTAGTCTTTGGCTGTGAGGTCATGTGACCAGTGAAAACTCAGGAGATTCTATTTCTAGAAGATAGGAAGCCGGATTACTAAGGGATGCTAGCATAAAGATGGGAAGCCCCTGGCACTGGGAAGCTAGTTCAACAAATTGTAAGTTTGATCTTCTGCCATGACATTGCTAATAACTTCTCATTGGCCTTGCCGCCAATAAACCTCTGCATTGTCCATTGACTGTGTCACCTGTCATCACAGTAACCCGAACTCAGACCGATCGTGAGTCCATAATCCTAAGACAGTCCACTCCTTTTCATGCTCCTTAACCTGCCTCACAAAGTCCACTGCTCTCTGGGCCCGTCTCCCTCTCCAGCTGGTCCCTGGACCCCAGATCACAGATCCCTAGAGCAGGGAGGCTCTCCAAGTTCCCTGTGTCTCTGACCACCAGCAATCTCCCGTGTCCTAGACTCTGAACCCTGGGTGCTGCAGGCCCTGCCCATGCTAAGTGGATGCCTTCCTGCATGCTGGAGGAGTTTGGAGAATTTTCTGGCATTAGAGGGTGAAAGTCAAAACAGTCATTCCAAGAACATCTGTTCCTGAATGGCAAGCATAGCCTCTGCACACCAGGACACATGCCTACGCAGTTCAGCAAGCTGGATGGTAAAGGGAAGGGAATGTTCTGGGAGTGAGGACTGATGGACCCCGCCGTGATGGAAGCTGGCCTTCCTGGAAAGGGTGCTGTGCTGGGAAATAGGGATTAATAAGTGTCGGAGGTGAGTGAGGGCCCAAGGGAGTGACCGCATGGAAAGAGGCAGTGAGTGCATGAAGGGAAAAGTGGATGAAAGGGTGAGCAAACAAGCGAGTTAATGAGGAGCAAATGAAGAAACAAAGAAGTTAGTAAATGAATGAGTGAGTAGATGAGTAAATAAGTGAAGAAATTAATGAGCAGATGAACCAATGAATGAATGAATGTGTCTAATTTTGAGTGAATGAATAAGTGCACGCTGGAGGAAATAAATATAGTGAATGAATGAATCATCATGAATGAGTAATTAAGGAAGATGATACGTGATGGAATAAGTGATTGGGTCCATGCTTGAGTGAGCCAGCAGTTGGATTACTCTTCTTTTTCTGGGCAGCAAGACTGGAATTGTGGGGCAAGACAGAAGTCTAGTCTAGCTGGAGGCCCAAGGTCAGGGCTAGCATGGCAGAGCCAAGGTTCCAACCCTGGCTGCCTTGTACCAAGGGGTATCTGTAGCCCCACTATGCTTTAGCTGGTGTGACTGTATTAATACTTTGGAAGGGAAAATAATCCTCTCTTTCTTAAAGAACCTTAGCAAAATTCAAGCACAGCTAGAAAAACTTAAGCTTCTAGAGGGATTTTTTATTTGTGAAAGTATGTTAAAGGTAGATTTTCTTTGGATCATGAATGCATGCACATTTCCCAGCAAATTCACAGAATGTATTGAGAAGAGTTGAGACAGGACATCAGAGGATACGGTGTAAACTGCCCAGGTGCTGGGAGCAGTCCCCGGGCCCCACATGAGCTGAGAACAGCCTCTGGAAGCAGAGGGAAGCTGCAGAGCATGGTCGTGTTGGATTTGCTGGTAGGACAGGTAGAGAGACACTTTCTGCCTTTTCTCCGAGCCTGGGTGAGTTAGAATGTGCTGGTCAGGAAGTTTTGATGGCAGTCCATTTCAGCCAGGCCCTCTCCAGCACTTTCTGGGTCAACACTGCTGTGGATGGGATGATGAACGTACTGTCCCGGGACTCATGGAGTTCAGAGCAGCAGGGCCACTAGACAAACCCACCAGTGTGAGATGGTGGGATCATTGTGGAAAGGAGAGGCTGTGTGACCCCAGCAGAAGGAGGTCAGAGAAGGTGTCACAGGATAGAGGGCTTGAGGACTAGGCCTTGGAAGGGGGTGAGAAGACTGAGAGAGTCCAGGCAGACATGCAGCCTGAACTGAATCGTGGGTTGGGAGCATAGTGAATGTTGGTGACATCCTCAGCTCTGAAAACTGCCTGGCTCAGCACCAGGAAAGGGGCCTGCTGAAGTCACAAGGCACGTCCTCGGGGAGGTGCTTCGTGAACATTTGTGGGATGCATGAATGAAGTATGAAAGAAGACACAAAGCAGGGAGGAGGAAGGGAGAGAGAGAAGTTCACTCAGAGTTGTAGAGCAGATCCTTGGAGGGCAGCCCAGGACTTCAGAGAGCAGGGAGCAGGTCCAGAGGAAGGCGTTGGTTCCTGGGTGCCCTGTGGTTGAGCCCAGGTCAGCACCTGGCACACAGCTGACATTTAGTATATTTGTTTCGAATAAATGAATGAAGGGCTATTCCCTGTGAGTAGGTTCTTGAATTTGTATCAGGATAAGACAGATCAGATGACATCACATGAACATTGACCACGTTACTCCTCAGCTTCTTTCTTTTCTTTTTTTGGTAACCTCAGTCTCTGTGGGGTTTACAAACTGGAACAGCCTTCAAGAGTGACCTCTAAGCTTCTGCTTTTGTGGGTGAGAAAACTGAGGCCCAGGGAAGGAAAGTGGCTTGGCCTTCTGCATTTTCCGCTTCCAGTGGAATCTAGAATTACCAAAGTTCTAGAGGCCTGGATTCTGTTTCCTGTGAAGCCAAGAACCAGGAGGCCTCCCCGTCTCCTCTCTCTTCTCTCTGACCTCAGTCTTCCTCATTGACATGAGAGATCTCTAAGGCCCCTTCAGATCCCGCACCCCATTCATCTCATTCACTCCACAAATACTGAGCCTCCCCACAAGTCAGGTTCTGTGCTATACCCTGGGCTAGACCAGAGGGAAGAATCCCCAAACCCACACCAGGCCTCCACCCACATAACATCATCTCAGCTCCTGTCGTATTTTATATATATATTTTATGCTTATGTCTCTGCTATTCTACTCAAAGCTTCCCAGGGGTATTTTTCATTTTTGTGCTGTCTTAAATTCTTCCTGGAGCAAGGCTCAAAGTTGATGCATAGATTAAACAATATATTGATTGTTACTTTTTTGTACCCAAAAACTCCTTTCCCTGTAAGCATCCACTGGAGATATTCATTGGAGACAGTCAAATAAGCAGATAATTTCATCCGGATGAGAACTACACCAGCAAGGGAAGCCTGGGGGATGTGGAAGCTCAAAAGATGGGCCCCTGATCTAGACAGAGGGTATCAAAGGCTTCCAGAGGAGATGAACTTCAGCTCAGTGTTCAAGGAGAAGAAGGAATTAAGGGAGGATGAGTTGACAGAGACAAAGGAAACGGTGTGTACAGAGTGCTTGAGGCCTGAGAGAGCCCTGCCCATTTGAGGATCTGCTGGTCAGTTTTTTAAAAATATTTATTTGGCTGCACCAGGTCTTGGTTGCATCACATGGTCTCTGAGTTTCAGCATGCGGGATCTAGTTCCCCAACCAGGGATCGAACCTGGACCCCCTGCGCTGGGAGCTCAGAGTCTTAGCCACTGGACCACCAAGGAAGTTCCATCTGTTGGTAATTTTTGATGATGCTGAAATCACCCACTTCACCTCTCCCCTCCCCAGAATTTCCTGAGGACTATCTGTTACGCACAGTAGGAACAATAGCTGGAGGGGAGCTCTGAGCTGTCTGCACTGACAAGCAGCTGGGGGAAAAGCCCTTATACATAGGACTTTGAGAATGGGGCTGAGGTGCTGGCTTCTGCTACGATGTACAGCATGCAGCGCAGACTCTAAAGTCACTTCCCCAAGCTGCCAGCCAACAGCCAGAGCTGAAGCCCCGTTGCCCCAGAGCCTGTGCGTTGACTGAACACCCCTGGCTGGCCTTTCTTCTGCACAGGTGTGTGCCATGAGTCACAGCAGTTTGCACTTTTCTTGGAACTGAATCTCACCTCTTTGTGAGCAATAGCTTAAAACCAGTTTTAAAATATGAACATTTTGGAAGTTGAATTAGTCCCCTGGTCAACACCGTGTGGGTCAAATGGATTGGCTGGGAGGAGCAGGAGGTGGTGGATGGAAAGGAATGATGTGAGTCATTGAGCCCCATCAGGAGGCAAGTTCAGAAACCCAGAAGTGCCCCCCAGGTACACATCTGCGTGGTCTTGTCCCAGGAAGAAAACTAAGGCCCAGATGTTCTTAGGTAGGAAGGAAGAAGAGGAAAAGGGCAGAAGGAGAGAGGGAGGGAGGCAAGCGAGACAACTTCTTTTGGAAACAAACACCCACCGTTACTTACACATCAGATAAATATTAGAGATAATCAGCAGGTTTCCAAAGTGCTCCAGAGTCAATCTGGTTAGGTTGCTCTTGCTGAGGTTAATATGAGGAAATAGCATTCTTAAGCACCCATATTAACCTGTCTGTTGTTTTATGGACTGTAACAGCTGCATTTTATATCTTAATGGCGAACCATTTATTTCCCTCCAAAAAAGGGACATTTTCCTAGCCCATGAAGCAGGCACTCAAGGCTGGAAGCTTTGCTCCTCGAAATGAATTTTGAGGCAGAATCTCCAAGCAGATGCAAGTAGCTGCCACAAACGGCCCCCGCTCCTTCCAGGGGTCCCCCACTTTTTCACCCATACTCTCCAGCACACTCTCTCCCTCTTTAGAGTCCTCCTAGAGTCCACCCCTCTAGGCCTTTCTCCAGGCTGCTGTGGTCTCGGGGGAGTCAGGGAGAACAGTGCATGGAAGGGTCCTCAGTGCAGAGAACAGGCCCTGGGAGCTAGGAGAAAGAGCAGAAGGACCCAGCTGAACCAGCTTCGGAGAAGAAGAGGGATGTGAGCTGGGTCAGGGGAGAAAGATGAAAGATGAGGAGCGGTCTTGATAAGAAGAATAGCCTCACTTCAGTTCAGTTCAGTTCAGTCACGCAGTCGTGTCTGACTCTTGCGACCCCATGGACTGCAGCACACCAGGCCTCCCTTTCTACCACCAACTCCTGGAGCTTGCTTAAACTCATGTCCATTGAGTCAGTGATGTCATCCAACCGTCTCATCCTCTGTCATCCCCTTCTCCTCCCAACATCAGGGCCTTTTCAAATGAGTCTGCTCTTCGCATCAGATGGCCAAAGTATTGGAGTTTCAGCTTCAATATCAGTCCTTCCAATGAACACTCAAGACTGATCTCCTTTAGGATGGACTGGTTGGATCTCCTTGCAGTCCAAGCCTCATTACATAGTGCCAACCCCATGCCTGACCTTGCTCATGAACTTAGAATATATGACTTAATCCTCACAACCACTCTCAGAGGTAGGCATAGCTATGATTCCTTTTTTCTGAGTAAATGAGGAAACTGTAAATGAGGCCCACAGATGTGAAGTCACTTCCCAGAGTAACACACTTCTGAGTGGAGAAGCCAAGGTCACACTGGGTGTTCTGGCTCCAGCATCCATGGTTTTCACCCCCTGTTGCACATCCTTTGTAACCAGCCTTTACGCTCGCATTTTTCCAACAAGTGTTGATTGAGCACTGACCTGACTGTGTGCTGCACAGCCTCCAGAGGCTGGGGTACACAAGTAAACAAAATAGACACGCTAATTGAGTGGATGCTGTATGCCTGGCCCCCTGAAGACATCCCCCCCAGGACATCCTGGTGACGAGACAAAAGTGGGCCCACCTCGCTCTAATTGGAGAGGCAGACGTTCATCAACTGTCATTCAAAGAAGTACAAGTGCCCTACAGAACAGATGGCAGAGAAAACCTGCCCCCGGAAGTGATTTCCAGTCTAAGCTGAGACCGAAATGGTAAAGGCAACTCCTGGAAGGGGAAACAGAATTTGCTGCCTGAGTATAATGGCCTGAAAGATGGCTGGCTTGCTCAGAGCCAAGGGAACAAGGGAAGAGACAGGAAGATACAGTCAGTGTATCTTTCTGTAACTTGGGAACAAAAACAATTTAAACTAGGAAGCGCGAGGGTCTGAATGAGAGCAACAGGTCACTCAGTGTTTGGCATAGTTTCCAAAATTTTTCACACTCATGCTCTTTGTTCTGAAAGCAGTCTGGTGAAGTAGGCAAGTGTGGGTGAAGTCCCAACCTAAGTGATCAGAACACTGAAGTTCCCCTGAAATGATCCCTAAGAACTGAGAGCATGAGAATGAGGGTCCCATCTTCCTACTCAGGGGCCGGTTGGGGAGGCAGATGGGAGAGGAGGCTTCGCAGGCCGTACACAGTGACAGCCTTGGTGCCCTGTGACCCTGTGGCCAGGGGTCCCCTCGCAGGCTGTGAGTGGAGCTGGGAAGTGTCGGGGAAGAAGAGAGTTTCCTCTTCCCTTCTAGCCAGGTTCTTCTGGCTGGTCTGAGAACCAAATTGACATAAGACAGATAAACAGGAGAAAATGGAAAGTGTAATTACTATATCATGGGAGAGAAAGAAATCTAACTCACCGAGGAAAACTAATTCACCAAAATGGCTGAAACCCCCACCTTAAATACCATCTTCAGCTAAAGTCGCAAGGGAATATTGGGGATAGTGATTTCAGACTTCAAAAAGAAGGAAGGCAAATGGAGAAGAAAG
>NW_011494896.1:9701485-9712193 GCF_000754665.1 Bison bison bison
GGGCCATGCAGAGACAGTGGGACAGAGTGTGGCCTCTGATCCATAGGTCCTGTTCCCCCCACCATCCCCAGTCCGTATTCTTGTTGCAGCAAAAAATAGAAATGAGACTACTTTTCTTAAATAGAAATGACTTTTCTGATAGAAAAGAAAAATAAGGAACCAATGAACTGACTGGGGAAACAGCCTAAACAGACCTGCAAGAGTTAAGCAGTCTCGGTTATTCTTTTGCTGTTACTACCAACAAACACTTGTAGCTGGACTTGTCCTTCACAAAGCTAATTACTCTCTGACTCCATATGAATTACACTCTGCACCTGGCATTCTTTTCTCCCTACACACCCTCATAGCATTCTGCATATCAGAAAGAAGGTCACAGGCCAGATAAACTTCAGAAAAGACCAATCCCAGTTGCCAAGTTGCCTGATGCCAACTGTGGCCATTTTGAAGTTTTGCACAAGAAAAATAAGCCACAAGACCTTCATTAGGATATAAAACCTTCCCCTATTCCCCAGGGAGTGGGACACAGTTCTTAAGACTCTAGCCTACTATGTTCCCTCTTTGCCTGGCAAAGAATAAAGCTCCTTTTTCTTGTGCCTCCAAAACCCTGTATTTCCTTTTAGCATCAGTGCACAGAGAGCCAAGATTTTGGCATCAGTATCTCTGGTGATAGCTTTATTTTGGGAACAGGCCCTCTATCTAAATTTTCTAGGCAACTAGGGGGAAGGTCAAAGTTTCTTCATGAGTCTTTCGAGCCTCGATTGTTTTCAGTTCAAAATAATTGTCGTACTAAAGAAACACTGGGAGAGGGAGAAGAGAGCAAGTTTTGCATCCCTGCAGAAGCGAAGCTGTCCAATGCTGTGCCTAGCACTTGGTCATTGCTCAGTGAATGCTCATTCCCCTGCCTCTAACAAAGAGGCTACAAGCATCACTTTGGTTTTGCACACCACCTGGCCACCATCCTCACCTTCTGTGTCAGTATGTGTTTGGGCGGGTGTTTGGCATAGTACATGAGAAAGGAGAAAGTTGTTCACACTCCTTGCCCACAGCAGGATCCCTGTTTCCCAGCATCACAATGTTCCACCAGGAAGATACCGCGAAAGGTAAATGGATCGGCCTCTGCCTGGATTCTGCAGAGGGAAACTCAAGGAGACAACTCTCTGGCTTTTCCGCTGCCCCAGCCCTGGTGCCTTACCACAGCATACTCTAGTGCTTTGGCCAGGAGCATCCCTCATCAGAGAGAGCTACTTTGGGAATGTATTCACTCAAGAAGAATCACTAGCATTCACTTACTAAACCCCTTTGATACATTTTCCTCATTTAATCACCATGATAATCTTGTGAGGAAGATACGTATCTGTCAGCATTTTGTAAAAGAGACTTGACATGGTTGTCACTCAAGGCACACATACAACAAAACCCAAACACAGTTCCTCTCTGACCCCCGCCCAGCCTTTGCTTAGCCTTCCTTGGTCCAGGCTTCAGTAGTGCCTACTCAGAGACATCACAGCAAACGTTCCTTGCCCTTAGGTGTTCTTGCTCATTGGAAGGATGGTTTAGAACACCATCCCAGCCCCTGCAAAAATGAGCATGGATCCTTCATGGGGTGTAGGGCGGGGGTATGCTGTATTCTAGAAGTCTTGCTTCCCAGGCAGCCTGGAGGCCAGAGTTACAGTCCCCTCTCTGTGGCACATCCATCAGACATCAGTAGATGGATGCTGGCCAGCGTCAAAATTGTGGCATCGGAAGGGGCTGGAGGAGCGTGGCTGGCTCCCAGCCTCTTAATTTTCCCATTCTGCTGGAAGGTCGTGCTCATTCGAGCTTTCAAACCAGAAATAAATTATTATAATCCATTTGCTAATTACACCACGCTGAAGCTCGAGACGCTGTAAATTGCAGCCGTGATAGAGATAGATGAAGTTTCGGGGAGTTTATTTTTAGCCATGCAGAGAGCACTCGGTTTCCTAGAGGCTTCATTTGCAAGTCTGGGAGGGATAGGGAAAATTTGTCTGCACGGTCCTTTCTGTCCCATGACTTGGATGGAGTCAGTGAACCTCCTTTGCCCTCCTTGGTAAAGCAGGTGACTGTCATGGTTGATATTGAAGCACTGTCTCTCTCTCAGGTCTAAGTCTCATTTTCTGACTATGGAAACTAGAATGTGTTCAGATGTCATCTTTCCCTGCTTAGGTCATCCTGGAGAATATCAGAAGCCATCACCCCAACATGTGAACTATGGGACACAGGCCTCAGAAACCTCAGGTTAAGTGGGTATATGGTCCCCCTTTCCTGATCCTTTTTTTTTGGGGGGGGGGGTCAGGTGGAAAAAGGTAGGATTTTTGTATAGGATCTTATGTGTACTTTACACCAGCTGTGTCCACAGCTAGGTGCTTGCCTTTGAATGGCTGTTGAATGGCCTTCTCCATTCAAGGCCAGGGTCACCAGTCTCAGCTGGGCAGTCACACTTGAGTGTCTGTGTGCCAGGCACTGGACTTGGTTCTGAAAACATCATGAAGGTGAAAGTGGGTGCAATTCCGAGCTCCAAGGAGACCAGCAGGGAAGGTAAAGCAGGAAATGAATATGCTGAAGTGCTTTTTGAACGGCAGTATTAGCCACGGATGATAAAAGTGCTTGGTGTCATCAGCGATGTCACAGACTCACTGTGGTGTGCAGATCCTGGTTTGTTCGTGCCTGATGGGAGAGGAGAATCAGGGAAGGCTTTGAGGATGAAGGGGTATTTGAGCCAGTCTTGGTGTATCAATAGGATTTAGAAATATAGGGACTGGGTAAGGGAAATTGCACAGACCTGCCTTGGTAACCTTGGAAACCACCCTGACCAGATCACAGGGATGGCAGTCCCTGACCGGTCAGCGTTCCCAGATACCTAGCAGAGCACTTTTCTTCCCTAGACACCATGACCTCCAGCAAATTTTCTTAAATTTTGACCAAAGTATGATATGTTTTTTTTTTTTTTTTTTTTTCCCAAAGGCTGAGCATAAAACATTCTGTGTTTGGATGCTTCTGGGTAAACAATCTTCTCCCATATTTGGATAGATAGATGTGGTGGATAGATGGATACGTGGTCAGATGGATGAATGGATGGTTTGGTATCATTATAGAGCTGCCACAGGAAGGAGATGGAAACAATTAAGCTGGCTGGACTTGTGGGAAACGTTAGGGGAAGAGGGCCGTGGAGCTGAGCCTTGAACAATGGATAGACTTTTCTCAGCTCACAGTGCAGATAAAGGTCTTCCATTCCAAGGGCAGCAAAATGGAAGCATGAAGTGCCTGACATTGTGGGAGAATGGTGAGTTCCAGGGCTTAGGAGGGGAGGGTGAGTAAATGTGGTAGCTGAGAGCACAAGCTTTGAATTAGACAGATGGTGTTTTGAATCCCAGCTCCGGCGCATAGTAGCTGAGCGATCTTGGGCAAATTATATTTCTTTTCTTAGCTTCTCCTTTCTCATCCGTAAAGAAAAGGGGGGGAGTATTAACAAAAACTATGCCCCCCAGGTGGTTATTGTGACGATTAAGTGAAATACTGTTTAGCACACTGACTGGCATACACTTAATGTACACTTAATAAATAGCAGTTTATGCTTCTTGTTTTATTGAAACAATTCTAATTAAATTATAAAACTAATAATGTTATATACCAGTTTTGCATCAACAAATAACAAGTTATGGAAATGCCAATTGAAGCCACAGAATTGAAGAAAGAGGGGGCTCTTTACTCTTTCACATATAAGGATGAGACAAAGAAAAAAGAACTAGCAAGAAGCAGAGAACATCCCTGCAGGTAAAGGAGAATCAGAAGAGATTGTTGTTGTAGATGCCAAGGCAGAAGGGTTTCCAGAGGAGCCTGTGATACTGCTGGAGGGTGACCCAGGGAGGCCACTGCAGACTGAGAAGTCTTTGGAATTTGCAGTGACAACATGATTATGATCTAAAAAGAACTCTCTGGAGGTGGAGCCCCACCACAGTAATTTGTGGGGTGTGTGGGTGTGGGGGAAGTAGTTTAGATGGCTCTTTCAGGAATTCTTTCAAAGGAGAGGAAGAACTTGGAGTGGGATGGAAGCAAGGTCACTAGAAGGGCTGAGTTAGAGGAAGACGATTTGAACTCAGTTGTTTGTCTTTCTAAACCCATGCCTCTGTTTGATCAATGTAACATCACTGTCCCATTCCCAATTCTGATGCTCTGGTACCCATCCGCCAGTACTTACCCCAGCCCCACTGCGGAGCTGTGCCCGCCAAGATTTTGCCTGGATTTGTTTCTTATAATCGCATTCTAAGAACAGTAGGAATTTAATGGTCTGTTTAAATAAAGCAGATAAGAAATGATGTTGGCATTGAGAAGGAGATAGATTTGAGAGTCAGCAAGTAGACCGAACTGAGCGAATGTAAGGAGTGAGCCGGGGGGAGTCAGCGAGGGGCCCTGTGGTTCCAGTGTGGAGGGCTGAGTGAACGGCCATGCGTGCTGGTGGGCGTGTCCCTGCTCCGCGGGGGTCCTTACCTCCACCTGCCTGGGCAGCAGCCCACAGGCTTACGGAGAGTAAGAAATCAAACGGTAGGTAGACTCATCATTTGGAATATTTCAAATGCTTGATAAATCTAGGCTATTCTTATTAATATTGTGATAAGCTAGAAACGGCACATCTGGCTCTCTTTACTTTGTACTCTCTCTCTATCTGCACAACCTCTTCGTCAGGAAGCATAATTCTAAATGGCGGGAGGGAACTAATGTGTATTGCTCAGGTACCTTTTTGCAGATAAGGAAATGGGAGGGGCAGGGAGGTTTTTAAAAGACTAGCCTGAGATTACCCCTAATAACTAGAGAATACACTTTTTTCTAAGCACACATGAAACATTCACAGTTGACTACATCTTGGGCTATAAAATGCATCTCAGTAAATTTCAAGGAATCAGTATCCTGCAAACCACATTCCCCCACCACAGGACAATTAAACTAGAAATCAATAACAGAAAGATGAGTTTTAAAAGATGCTTTGGGCAGGGGATAAATAGTTTGGGGAGAAAAAATGCACTGAGAGAGATTCACAGAAACACTTCTAACTAACTCATGAGTCAAACAAGAAATGATAATATGAATTGTAAAATACTTGTAAATGATAAGAGAAATATCAGATATAACATGTACACACTGCTATATTTAAAATGGATAGCCAACTGTATCAGTTCAGTTCAGTTCAGTCACTCAGTCGTGTCCAACTCTTTGCGACCCCATGAATCGCAGCACACCAGGCTTCCCTGTCCATCACCAACTCCCGGAGTTTACCCAAACTCATGTCCATCGAGTCAGTGATGCCATCCAGCCATCTCATCCTCGGCCGTCCCCTTCTCCTCCTGCCCCCAATCCCTCCCAGCATCAGGGTCTTTTCCAATGAGTCAACTCTTCGCATGAGGTGGCCAAAGTATTGGAGTTTCAGCTTTAGCATCAGTCCTTCCAATGAACACACAGGGCTGATCTTTAGAATGGACTGGTTGGATCTCCTTGCAGTCCAAGGGACTCTCAAGAGTCTTCTCCAACACCACAGTTCAAAAGCATCAATTCTTCAGCACTCAGCTTTCTTCACACTCCAACTCTCACATCCATACATGACCACTGGAAAAACCATAGCCTTGACTAGATGGACCTTTGTTGGCAAAGTAATGTTTCTGAGCCAACTGTATAGGACCTACTATATAGCACATGAAGCTCTGCTTAGTGTTGCATGGCAGCTTGCGTGGGAGTGGAGTTGTGGGAGAGTGGATACGTGTATATGTATGGCTGAGTCCCTTCCCTGTTCTCCTGAAACTATCATGAACAACATTGTTAATCGGCTATACCCCAATACAAAAGAAAAAAAAATTTAAGTGGAATTATAGCTAAGACAGTACTTAAAGGAAATGTATGAACTTAAATGCTTGTATTCAGAAAGAAGAAGCACTGAAAATTGACAAATGGGCCAAGTATCGAATTTAAGAACAGTAGTAAACGTAAATGGACTTCCCAGGTGGCACTAGTGGTAAAGAACCCATCTGCCAATGTAAGAGATGCTGATTAGATCCCTGGGTCTGGAAGATCCCCTGGAGGACGCCATGGCATCCCACTCCAGTATTCTTGCCTGGAGAATCCTCATGGACAGAGGAGCCCGGCGGGCTACAGTCCATAGGGTTGCAAAGACTCAGACGTGACTGAAACGACTTAGCACACATGCATACACGCAGTAAACATCAAAAAATGAGATAGCCCAGGATTGCGCAGTTACAGGTGGTAGAGCCTGGATTCAAACACACATATGGCTGCTTCTAAAACCCCCACTCTCTCCACTATAGCATGAGCCTTGCTCTGTATCATTCTCCATAGTATGCCCAGTGCCTGGAAATTAGGTTTCTCCCTAAGAGTCCAAGACCTGAGGCTATAGGGTAACTCCCTGTGTCCACAGGTTGATGATCAATCATGCTCACTTACTCACCCATCCTTTTCTTCACTCATTGATTAAATATTTATTGAGCGTTTGCTATGTGCCAGGCACTGGAATCCCTGTCTTAGTCGCCTTTCCTCTGAGGGTTCAAACCCAGTCTTCAGCCTGGGCCAAAGCTGCTGCTGCTGCCCACCCGAACCCCATCCCTGCCCCGCCCCCCGGCTGCCTGAACCTCAGCTGCTGCTTGTCAGAACAGCAGCCTCGTCAGAAGTGACTGATTTCTGTCTTGTCTCTTTCAACAGGTAGACTGAAATTACCATGTGTCCAAATTAAAATTGCATACTTCAAGGATTATTTGAAGGACTATTCTTAGACCCTTTTAAGAAGATTTAAAGAAAAGTGAGTTGATTTTTTTTTTACACTTCAGAGTATTCATGATTTAAGTTAATGATATGGGTGCTTTTTTACTCTACCCCTTAAATATGTGTTAATAGGTAGACTTTATATCCATTTATATTATAAGAGATTCTTTTTTTTTTACCTAAAAACAATGAGCAGGGAGTACAGAATTACTGCGTGGCTTCCCTGTACAATTTTAGTACATTTCAAAGGCTTGAGAAATTTTAGAGATGAAAGGGTCTTAGAGGTGTGGACCTTTGATAGATAGAGAGATAGATGGATGGATGGATGGATATAGATAGATAGATTTGGCCTATGCTTGGAAAGCTCCAGGGACTAATGAGGAAGTGGTTATCTCCCCCATTCGGAATTTTTATTCATAAAAATCTGGATTTGGCATCCACTATATCCACTGCCCCTCACATCTTGCCAAGCCTGTTTTTCACCAGACAGCCCTAACAATGGATGAGGACAAAAATCATACCCTTCCCTGAGATCTTTTCGTATTCTTTGTCCCTCCAATAATGCCTTATAATTTGATTTTAAGAGCAGTTTCTTCCCTGGTCACCTTATTTCCAACACTGTTAATGCCTCCTTGAAAAGAAGCATCGCCTAGAACAGGGGTCCTCACCTCTGGGCTGTGGACTGGTTCCTCCTGTAAGATCAGTGGCAGCATTAGATTAGAAATAAAGTGCTCAATAAATGTTATGCACCCAAATCATCCTAAAACCACCCCCTCATCCCCAGTCCGTGGAAATTTGTCATCCACAAAATTGGTCCTTGTTGCCAAAAAAGTTGGGGGCCGATGGCCTGGAATACAGACAGTGCTCTACCAGCGTCTTTTATTCCATGAGATCCATGAGAATCAGAGGAAGATAAACTCGAGGAACCACACCTGGGTTCCAGTCTCAGTTCTGCTGCAATGATGCTTTTGAGAAAGTCCCTTCATCTCTCTGAGCTTGAAGAAAACGGGAGGGTAGGACAAGATGGTCCTAAGATGCTGTCTCCTTCCATGTGGGTAGTTTTGCTGACTCAGAGTAAAGAAGCTGTGGCTTCTCTCTGTCCCAGGCACTGGAACGGGCCAGGACTCGGGGATCAGTAAAAAATACTGTGATAAGCAAGTATTTTATAAAATAGTCCAGGGATGTGGGTACAATCCCAGTCCAGTCACTTGCTGACCTTGGGGTCCTAGGCTGTCACTTCTCCCTGAACCTGTTTCATCATTTATGAAGGCAGGTTAATAACACATACGGCAAAGGATTCGTGTGAGGTGTGCTGGGATAATGCACGTAAAGCACTTGGTACCTGGTGCGTAGGAAGTGTTCAGTAAACTTGTAGTAGTCACATAAGTGGTGATGGTGTGCCTTACCTCCCGCTGGAGGAGAAGACAGCAGGTGGCAAAGACGCTAACAAGAGAGAAGTGTGAATCTGTGGGCGTGCTTGTTAGGGATGGGGGAGGAGTGGCCACATCCCGTAAACTCTCCTGCAAACACAAGGCCAACTTTGGAAAGTTCATGAAATTAAAACTCTGCTCAGAATCAGACAAGGAAAGATTGGTTGCTGTGGAATATACAGTTAAATGGGAAACTTGTAGAGAGGATCTGAGGAGCTGCAAAATTCTACCCACCTCTGGCAGCTGGCACAGCCCTAGTCATGGAGAGTTAGGATTGATATCTGCAGAAGGAAGGTCCTTGGACCCCCAGCAGACCTGGGGGCTGGAGAATCCTCATGTATTTTTAAAGCACCCTCCGCATCTATGTTTCTGTTATTCATGTATTATGAGATGGTTCACTACTTTGGACATCAGGAGAGGGGGAAAACTCCACATGTAATGAAGCAGTAGGGTCCAGCCCACAGATTCCTGAGCAGGACAGCGTGTGTGTATATGCATGCACATGTCTGTGTGTGTGTGCTCACATGTGTGTTTGTGTGCACGTGTGAGAGCCCCTTTGGGCCCTTTGAGTGTGTCAACACTCTCCATGGTGACTGGCAGCCCAGAAAGAGTATGACATAGGAATGAAAACAGGCTGTGGAGCTGGTCAGCTTTGCTCTGTAACTGGGTGACCTTGGCCATGTTTTTCCGTGAGTGTCCCAGCCTCTGTCTTCATGGAGCCTAAAGAGCGTATATGCCAGACTACTCTGAGGGAGGGAACTGCGTAGAAGGTACCCTTCACACGAAGAAGGCACCTGGAATGTGTGTGTGCCCTTCTCGCGTGGTTATCGAAATTTGTCAGAGTTTAGGGAAAGTCCTCTTGACCTGTTGGCTGAAAGGAACCTCCAAAGGTATCTTAGATT
Source organism: Bison bison bison (assembly GCF_000754665.1). NCBI lineage: Eukaryota > Metazoa > Chordata > Mammalia > Artiodactyla > Bovidae > Bison > Bison bison. The sequence goes on from NW_011494896.1 coordinate 9,710,598, forward strand.
CCACCAGACCCTCCCCCGAGGGTCTGGGCACCTTGGTGGATGGAAAGCCCACGTGGGTGAGCACACTCTTTGCTCTCTGCAAAGGCTCATTCCAGAGGTGTTCCCACAGCACCCTTCTGAGTCCCCTGCCTCAGTCTGGGCTGTGGGGCTGGTGCCTCTTAAATTCAGGAGGACTGAGAACTGTGTTGTCATTGAAGGTGTAGAACAAGGTTGCTGTTTAAATTGGGAAATTATGATAGCTGATAGCATGGCCTTTGTTCTCCAGACACCTGCCGGCTGTTCACACTGGGTCCTGCCCCAGGCTAACACCTCAGTGGCAGCCACTGGCCAAAGGTGTCCCTTTCAGGGTTTCTAGATCCAAGGAAAACTGCATTATCGTGTATTGCAGTGTTTTTCAAATTATGGGTTGTGACCCATTAGTGGGTCATGAATTTAATTTGGTGGTTCAAGATCATCGTGCATTAAAGTGAAGCAAAGTAGTCCGGTAATCCATAGAGTGGGTGAAGATATTTACATTATGTGTATTCAACACAAGTCTCATATCCAAAGTATATACATTTGACCTTGGAACAGTGCAGGGATTGGGGCACTGACCCTCTCTCTGCACAGTTGAAAATTCTGGTATAATTTAGAGTGGCCCCTCCATTTACATGGTTTGTCAATATTCCAGGCTCTGCATCTGCAGATTCAACCAACCATTGTCTAGATAGCACTGTAGCATTTGCTGTGGAAAAAATCTGTATCTAGGTGGACCTACGCCATCTAAACCCATCTAAATGCCATCTAAACCCAAGGGTCAGCTGTGTAGTAGAAAAAAGAGGAAACTCCAACAAATAAGTAAGGGAAAGACAAGCGACCTAATAGAAAAATAAGCAAAAAATACTTCAAACAGACACTTTACCAAGGAGGATATCCAAATAGGCAATAAGCATATGAAAGCATTATCAGTTATCAGGAAATTACAGATTAAACCAGCAATGAAATGCCACTATACACCCATGGGAAGGGCTAAAATGAAAAAGATAGACAATATCTAACATTGGCAAAGATGTGAAACAACTAGGCAGTAAAGAATTTGCCTGCAAGGCAGGAAACACAAATTCGATCCCTGAGTCGAGAAGAGCCCCTGGAGGAGGAAATGTCAATCCACTCTAGTATTCTTGGCCTGGAAAATTCCAGGGACAGAGGAGCCTGGCAGGCTGCAGTCCATGGGGTCGCAAAGAGTCAGACATGACTGAGCGACTGAGCACGCGTGCACGAAGCAACTAGACCCCTCATATATGGCTGATTGGAGAGTAGTTTGGAATGATGACTTTGGAAAACAGCCTGGCAGTATCAACTAACGCAGAACGTATACAACTAGCCGTTCCGTCCTTAGATACACACGTGGGACCTGCACACACCTCTCCACCCATAAACATGACCATCAGTAGCAGCATAGATAAACGGTGGGACAGCCACACAATGGAATACACTCCCCTGCTGTATCAATGGCCCTCACAAGTATAAGGCTGAAATAAAAAGCCAGGTGCAAAGAAACTTTGTGACAACATTCATCTTAAGTATGTTGCTGCTGCTAAATTCCTTCAGTCGTGT
>NW_011494896.1:9712293-9712824 GCF_000754665.1 Bison bison bison
GAAAGTGAAGTCACTCAGTCCTGTCCAACTCTTAGCGACCCCATGGACTGTAGCCCACCAGGCTCCTCTGTGTATGGGATTTTCCAGGCAAGAGGACTGGAGTAGGGTGCCATTTCCTTCTCCTCATCTTAAGTATAAAAACAGACAAAACTAATCTATATTGTTAGAAATCAGGATCCTTGGGGGAGGGGCTAGAAAATGGGCTGGGCACACGGGGGGCTTTCAAGGTGTTGATAATGCTCTGTCTTTTGATCTGAGAGCTGAGTACATGGGTGTTTTCAATTTGTGAGAGCTTATTCAGCTCTTTATCTATGATACATACACTGTGTGTATATATCCTATATATGATATATATATACACACAGTGCTTCAATAACATTGTGCTTCAATAACAGTTTATAAAATGAATGTGTAAATTATGCTATGCTATGCTAAGTCACTTCAGTTGTGTCCGACTCTGTGTGACCCCAGAGACGGCAGCCCACCAGGCTCCCCCATCCCTGGGATTCTCCAGGCAAGAACACTGGAGTG
>NW_011494896.1:9713127-9720914 GCF_000754665.1 Bison bison bison
CCGACTCTTCGAGACCCCATGGACTGTAGCCTACCAGGCTCCTCCGTCCATGGGATTTTCCAGGCAAGAGTACTGGAGTGGGGTGCCACTGCCTTCTCCATAAATTATAAATGAACAGAGAGGACTAGAGAACACAGCAGGTAGTAAGGGCAAGCACTGCTAAGTGAAACTCGGGTTACACGTGCATCCAGGCTGAGCTGAGATGTCCAATATACTCCTTCTAGTGAGTCAGACCAAAAACCAGAGAGCCACTGACGATGTGGAACCCTCTCCTTTTAAAGACGAAGAGTCTAAGGCCCAGAGACGAGGGAATTGAGAGAGAGCTGGGAGGAAAGCAGGGCTGGGAAGAACACTGACTCCAGCACTCCTCCCGACGCCACGTCTCCCGGTTCCACTGCTAGCTGCTGGGATGGCAAATTCGGCTCCGTCTGGCACCGCCGTCTCCGGGGGCAGCCCCGTGCTTTAGGTCCAAGGGGAGCGGCTGTTTTCCCACCACAGACGGACAGGGGCCCGGCCCCAGCTCCCCACAGGCCCTCCCCGCTCCTTCCTGCCTCTCCTGCCCGAACTGACCCCCTCAGAGCCCCGCAAACACCACCGCACTCAGTGGCGCTTCATTTGTGTAAAACAACTGCCGTGCCAAAGCTAGCTCACGCCTGTGGAAGTTAGAAAACTGTGAAGAGAATACATAGAGAGAGCACGATTCAACAAAGCGCTGAGTCAGTCCTGGCTTTGTGCTCTTGTTACAAAATGGTGAGTCCATTCCTCAGACCTCTCCTGCGAGGGGCCAGGGGGCGGCCAGCCCCTGAGGGTATGGAGGAGCAGGGTGGCCCTGTCCTTGCCAGGCAGGGCTTCACAGAGGAGGAGAGCGTCCTGCGGGTTTCAAAAGGCTCAGGGTGAACCTTGCACAGGGCCTAGAACCATCTGCAGTAGGAGGGTCAAGTAACATCAGGGGCTTTCCAACTGTGTTGGCTATGAGGCTCAGCACAAAACACCTGCTGCATCTCACTCGGCACCCAGCCCCGCCCAAACAGGGAAACGGGCACAGTGTGGGGTACAGCAGCCCGGGCCTCCCCAGGACCGGCATCTAGCTGGATCCTGGAGATGGGGTGCCGGAGGGGGCCTCAGAGATGGTTTCAGGGAAGCCAAGAGGTTTGAGCTAAGGATCGAAGCAAGGGAAACTGCCCAGGCAAGGTTTCTCAGGGCTGGCCAGTGGGTGAGAACTTCATTTGAGAGAAGCCATCTTGCATTCTGGAAAGTTCCATAGGGTTGAAGAAATGTGTAGTGAAGATGAGGGTCTAGAAGACGTGGGCAGGGGCCAGCTGAAGGCCTCTGTGCCCTGACCGGGCATGCCTGGGGAGAAAAGGAAGCACTGCCTGAGATTCATATACACAAGACATGCCTGTAGCCTTGGAGACGGACTCAGAGATGTAGACAGACACAGGTATGAATATTGGTGCAGTGCCAGAACTTTGTTTTACAGCATTCGCTTGTGCCATTTGCAAAAAGAAAAAAAACTTTTCTGAGCACACTTCTGAGCCAGGCCTGGCTGATGTCAGAAGCTGGAGCGATGAGAAAGACAGAATTCCCAGCCTCATCTTCCTGCCAGTGGCTTGATGGGTCAAACCCAAACACAGATTTGACGTGGTGTTATTATTCTAGGGCAGAATATCCCAAACAGTGTTTTATGATACATCAGCCCTGCAAAATGTTGTTTGGAAAAAAAAAAAAGGTTTCCATGTTGAACAATCTGGAAAGTACTGGATACTGACCCCACTCCTGGGGGTTCTCACGGCCTCTGCTGCTCTAAAGCCGCTGAGAAGCCCTGCAGGGAGGATGCCCTCCTAATGGTTCCCAAACTTACTTGCTCCAAAACACCTTTTTGCATGTCTATTGAAATCCCTCTGTATTTCCAAACTGATTTGGTGAAAGTCTATTCTAGCAAATGGCCTGAAGGCTGGTGGGGAGCTCTGAGGAAGGAGAAATGGGCTGTGCCTGGGTGCAGACACAGAGAGCTCCCTGGAAGAGGTAGATATGGGGTACACTGTAGAAGGCCCAATCTGAACCCAGCCTGGGCTCTGGGCCCCAGCAGATGCTGGGTAAATAATTAGTAAATGAAAGGGGACTTCCCTGGTGCCCAGGGGTTGGGAATCTGCCTGCCAGTGCAGGAAACTGCATCAAGATCCCACTTGCCGCAGAGCACCTAAGCCTGCACACTGCAACTACCGAAGTGCACATGCCGTAGAGCCTGTGCTCCGCAACAAGAGAAGCCTCCACCATAAGCAGCCTTGTGTACCGCAATTAGAGCGTAGTCCTCCCCCTCCCTGCTGCAACTGGAGAGAGCCTGTGGTCAGCCGTGAAGACCCAGCACAGTCAAAAAGAAAGAAATGAATGAATGGCTCTGGTGAAAAGAGCTCAGCTTCCTCTACAGACACTGGAGGCAGAAAGTCCACGCAGCCCTGGGGCTGTGCAAATGTGGCGTTGGCAGTTGGATGCACCGTCTCTTTCCTCACACTTGCACCTCTCTCTTGACTGTTTTGGAAAAGGCAACAGGAGGCAGTGAAGGCAAAGGGGCTTAGGGCCATGTACTCTGGGGCCAGATTGCCTCAAATCCCAGCTCCATCACCTCCTCGCTGGTTCCTTAGGCAACCTGACAGAACCTTTCTGTGTCTCATCACCTTCATCTGTAAAACAGGCCTAAAAGTAGCGTTTAGCTTCATGGGGTTCCTCTAGGCATGGCCTTTAGACAGGGCTGTGCAGTAAGCACCCCATCACCGCTAGCAGTCCTCCTGTGTTGGCTGCTTTCTATCATTGCCTCCCAGGCCTTTGTCCGAGCTCCCTTCCCCAGCATTTCCCAGGAGCTTGCCGTCCTTATGCTTCTGAGGGAGGCAACCTGCACATTTGTTCTCTTTCCATGAGCATCGGGGCTGTTTGAGGGAAGGCTTGGGTTCCACTCCTGGTTATTAGCCTGCAACCATTCCAGCTGGGTAAATATTTCAGATGGAGTTCAGCTCATCTATTATTAATTTACTGCAAGCAGTTGCTGTACTTTCCAGAATAGCTCTGCCTACAGTTGTTTTGTTGGCCTTGTCGAGTTCTCCTGATCTTAAACGCTTTCCAAGGGGTGTGCTGGCACTGTCCCTGCAGCCTTTGACTCCCCGGGGAAGGATGGGCAGTTGTATGAGCAGTGGGCCTGGGGTCCATGCTGGATCCTGGGTAGTTTGGACAAAGATGCTGGTGGAGTCTTGTGCTTTACACTGCTAGTTTCAGTATCGCAGCCGCTGTACATACAGCCTGGAGACCTGGGGGTCATCCTTGAGAGCATGCTCCCTTTCATGGCCTCTTGTCCAGTCAGTCACCAGGTCTTAGTGGTGCCATCTCCAGAACCTCACAGTCCAATCCCTTCTCTCTTGCGCTGCCCCCCGTCAGCTAGTCCAAGCTGCGTCTTCCCTGTCTTCCAGGTCCCAGCTTCCCCGATGGCTGAGCTACTTCAGACCCCTGCTTTGTGTTCCCAGTGAGACTCCCCAACTCCAATTCTTTTTCAATCACCTTCCAATTTTTAAATTACGTGTTTCTGGTCTGGCTTCTCTGCTGAACCATAAGACCAGAGATTGAGTTCATCTTCTTAACAAATATAAATCTCCTCCCAGGTAGCAACAGATAAGACTGTGCTTTTCCTTTCTCCTGCCCTTCTATTTTTTCTTCTTTCCTTTCTTTCACTTAATTACAGTTAAAGGGAGCCTAGTGACCAAGTCAAATTCCCTAGAGGAACCCCAAGGCCACAGTGGGAGGGAAGGAAGCAAAACAGGCAGGACCCTGAGCCCCCAACCCCTCATCAACCCAGAAGTGACCCTTTATCTCCTTTAGACATGAGTCTTATTTTAGATTTTCTTTAGAGCAAGTAAGGTGGTTATTCTGTGCTGAAAGTTTTTGAAAATGCTGATCTGTTCGTATATTCTCATTTCTCAGAGCAAAAATGTACCAAGTGTTTTGAATGTTCACTCATAAACAGAGCTTCCCTGGTGGCTCAGTTGGTAAAGAATCTAGATGCAGTGCAGGAGACCCAGATTCGTTCCCTGGATTGGGAAGATCCCCTGGAGAAGGAAATGGCAACCCACTCTAGTATTCTTGCCTAGAGAATCCCAGGACAGAGGAGGCTGGCAGGCTACAGTCCATGGCATGGCAAATAGTCAGGCACGCCTGAGTGACTAACACTTTTACACTTTCACTTACAATCAAGGAAGGTGCTATCCTCATTTCAGAGATGCAGAAACAGGTGCCCAGAGCAGTTAGGAAACTTGTCCGTGATCACACGGCCAGGGTGGTTAGTGGATCCAGAATTCCTATCTGGTATGATCAGACTCCAAACTCTTTCCACTGCCACCTGCTGCCTCTCCAAGATCCATCATCCAGGAAACAGTGGCTTCCCAAGCCAGCCTCTCCGGCTGGCACACCATGTGGCCAGAGACAGATTGTTGGGATTTAATTGGGCACTGCTTGCTCAGAAGGACAGGACCTTCATTCCTAGGGTTTCCTGGCTGTGTGGGCTCTAAGATGCTAGGCAGAGAGAAATGGATGCTGTGAAAGCCAAGCGAGAGCTGGGCTGCTCCACCAAATGGTCCTTTGTGCCTGAAATAAAGTGACTTGAGCTGGGATCTCTGAGTCCCCGATACCTTCACCACACCTGGGTCTTACTTCCCCTGTGTCAGGAGTTTCTCCCAGGGATGTCCAGGACAAAGTAACAACCCAGGAAAATAAAACTGCTCTAGATTCTACAAGAAGACAACATGTATCTTACCATGAACTTTTAGTGTCTCTCTCCTTTACCTTGTCCTCATGCCCAGGTTATTTTTACTTTAACTTGGAGGTAAAGTCTGGCTTATTTAAACAGCAGTGAAACAGAATGGAAGAAGAGAAAGCTGAGATCTTGCCCTGGGCTGCCTCAAGAACTCACCACGTGACTCCCTTTGGACTTGTCACGTGACTTCTCTAAGTCTCAGCTTCCTCACCCATCTTTACAATGAGTATGTTTGGACAAGATGCCCTTGCCCACCATGGCAAGAAGTGTTCAAAGTACTGAGTTTCCTCCTCTACTTTCCCAGATCCACTCTTATTGCTGTGTGAACTTGGGCGAGTTATGAAGGCTCTCATGGTCAGCTTTATCACCCGCAAAATGGTGTAGTGATAATGCCTATCTCACAGGTTTATTGTGGGGACTAAAAAGTAAGGCACTTAGAATGATGCCAGCACGTCATTCCTAGCTGAGTTTGCTGTTGTGGTGGTGGTTGTGATTGCCTCCACTCATGGAACGGTACGTTATGATTCTGCACTTTCGTTTGTCTAGACCATGTCCAGTGGTTAGTAGTCACACTTTTAGCTTTCATTGGCAGAGAAAACTACAGTGACAGATAGCTGCTTTGGATTCAGTAACGTTCGAACACAATGTATATTCCTCATAACACCCCTACATATATTGTGCAAAACATCAATTCCGTTACAGACAGTCCTCGGTGAGCCAACATACAGGTTCCTAGATTGTTGCAGGAATAATATGCCCTCAATTAGAAACTTCTGATCTAGGATCATTGCGGTCTCCTCCAGCATAACTCATGGCACAAAGTTAATGTTTGAACGAACAAGTGAGTGAAGGGATGGATGGATGGATGGGTGACTTTGTTGTTCATTTGCCTCTAGATTTACTTTGAGCAGAATAATAAGTGTGTATTTGTGTTCATGTGGGTATGTGTCTATGAACATTTTCAGAGAAAGCCCAAGCTATTTCTGTCCTGAGGAAGAAGATAGTCATAGTTTGCATATTCCCCTCTTTTGTAGTTTATAGGGTCATTTTTCACTGGAATCATTTCAGCTCTCTGGCCCTGACAGAAGATAAGCACCCCCTCTGCCTCTCCCAAGCCTTCCTCCTCCAACAATGAGGGCTTTGTGCTGGCAAGACTGCCTCTAGATGTCTCTTTCCCAAGGCCCCACAGCCTTCTCTGGCTTCTCTCAGGAGTGTTGATGGGGGAGGGACACAGTTAAATTCAGGGAGCAGTGCCTATGGCCTGGTGCCAACTCCACAAGTCAGGCCAGGGTAGACAACTCCCTATCTGTTCTGGGATACAGGCAGCCCGGTTACCTGAGCTGGTCACCCAGCTATCTGCAGCCAGTGCCGTGGGAATCATCAGGCTCTGGTTTCCTGGAGTCTTTTGCTCCATGCCCAGGGGAGGGTCAGAGCGAGGATCAGAGCTGGGGAGGATGGGTGGGAGATGGCAGAGGGATGGGGAGTCAGTCTCACGGTGTGAAGAATTTTACCCCATCGGCACAAGGGGCTGCTGTGGCTGCAGCCTCTTAGGGCTTCAATTCACTAATAAGATTAAAATGCCAACAGCCTGCCTCTACACACACACTTAGGAACACATTGGCCTGAGCTGCTTAATGAGTGTTAGTCAGGAATCGAAGAAAGGCCTGGGCAGGTGCCTGGCTGATGCCTTGTTGATTAGAGCGCTAAATGTGTCACCCTTTGAAAGCCAGCATTTGCTGGAGAACAAACTCTGGCTTGAGATTTCCCGGTAACCCTTACGTTCCCCACTGTTTCCAGATGTTTACAAATCATAAGCTGATCTGGGTAGGCAGGGTTACAAGGACATCTGGATAATGACAAGGACAACAATAATGACTTTTACCCCAATAGTGGGCTTCCTTCGTGACTCAGTCGGTAAAGAATCTGCCTTCAATGCAAGAGACGAGGGTTTGATCGCTGGGTTGGGAAGATCCCCTGGAGAGGGGAATGGCAACCCACTCCAGTATTCTCACCTGGAAAATCCCAAGGATGGAGGAGCCTGGCAGGCTGTAGTCCATGAGGTCTCAAGAGTCAGACACAACTTAGTGACTAAACCACCATCCCAAGAGTAAACAGTGGTTATCTAAACCTGGCTGCCTACCAGAAACACAGAGGGTTAGTTTGTTTCTTTGTTGTTTGATTTTTGTTATTTTGAAAATACAGACTCCTGGGTCCTATCCTTAGAGGTTCTTTTTCTTGAGGCCTGGAGACCCAGGAATCTATATGTTTAACAAGTACACTGGATGATTCTGATACTTCTAGCTGAGCCCTGGCCTCAGGAACTGTTACTCTGTAGAATGAGACCACCCTGGACCCAAACTGGCATCAGACTCTCCCTTCCGAAGCTGTGGCCTCAGGCCTGTTGCTCAGCTCTTAACCTCAGATGCATCATCTCTAAAAAAGGATTAGACAAAATTGTACGGCCACTATCAGTTCAGTTCAGTTCAGTAGCTCAGTCGTGTCCGACTCTTTGCGACCCCATGAATCACAGCACGCGAGGCCTCCCTGTCCATCACCAACTCCCAGAGTTCACTCAGACTCATGTCCATTGAGTCGGTGATGCCATCCAGCCATCTCATCCTCTGTCGTCCCCCTCTCCTCCTGCCCCCAATCCCTCCCAGCATCAGACTCTTTTCCAATGAGTCAACTCTTTGCATGAGGTGGCCAAAGTACTGGAGTTTCAGCTTTAGCATCATTCCTTCCAAAGAAATCCCAGGGCTGATCTCCTTCAGAATGAACTGGTTGGATCTCCTTGCAGTCCAAGGGACTCTCAAGAGTCTTCTCCAACACCACAGTTCAAAAACATCAATTCTTCGGCGCTCAGCCTTCTTCACAGTCCAACTCTCACATCCATACATGACCACAGGAAAAACCATAGCCTGGACTAGACGAACCTTTGTTGGCAAAGAAATGTCTCTGCTTTTGAATATGCTGTCTAGGTTGGTCATAACTT
>NW_011494896.1:9721014-9754734 GCF_000754665.1 Bison bison bison
TTGTTGGCAAAGAAATGTCTCTGCTTTTGAATATGCTGTCTAGGTTGGTCATAACTTGCCTTCCAAGGAGTAAGCATCTTTTAATTTCATGGCTGCAGTCACCATCTGTAGTGATTTTGGAGCCCAGAAAAATAAAGTCTGACTCTGTTTCCACTGTTTCCCCATCTATTTCCCATGAAGTGATGGGACCGGATGCCGTGATCTTCGTTTTCTGAATGTTGAGCTTTAAGCCAACTTTTTCACTCTCACTTTCATCAAGAGGCTTGAGTTCCCCTTCACTTTCTGCCATAATAAAAGAATTGAGGGCAGGGACTTGAAGTGGTAGTTGCACACCCGTGTTCATAGCTGCATTTTTTACAATAGCCGAGAGATGGAAGCAACCCAAGTGTCTGCAGTGTCCATCAGTGGATAAATGAATAAACAAAATGCGGCATAGACATACAAGGGAATATTAGGCAGCCTTTAAACAGGAATGCCATCCTGACACATATACAACATGGATGAGCCTTGACAGTATTAGGCTAAGTGAAATAATCAGTCCCAAAAGGATAAATACTACAGGATTCCACTGTAAGGCACCTCACCAGATTATAGAGACAGTAAAATGGTAGTTGCCAGGGGTTGGCTTGAGGGGTAAAGGAGGTTCATGGGTACAAGGGTTTCAGTTTTGCATGAGATGGAATGAGTTCTATAGTGGGATCTTGGTGATGACTGCACAACGAGATGAACTAATGTATTTAATGCCACTGAACTATATATACACTTACTAGTGGTAAGAATGGTGAATTTTAAGTTATACATATTTCACCTCAATTTAAAAAGAATATAGTTAATATCTTCCCTCCGGAGTCATTCTGAGAATGGCATGCTATAGCATCTGTTAAAAAACCTAACACACAGCACACACATAAAAAAAGGTTTCTTTTCTCTTCATCATTTACCTATTCCTCTCATAAACATTTTCTTCCCTGAGAGCTTTTTCATCTTTGTTTCCCTACAAAGATATGTCTGAAGGGAAGGGGAAGAGGGAACTGATGTTTGTTGATAGCTAATTATGAGTTTTTGACCCTTATTTACCCTTAAGAAGTGGGTCTTCCCACTTTACAGATGAAGAAACTGAGGCTTAGAAAGGGTAAATGACTTACCTAAGATCACAAAACTGAGACACAGCAGAGCTAAGCTTGCCTCACTGTACCCTTCTGAGCAGCTTTTAACCTACAGATGGCTGAAGAAGTTGGCTGCCGCTCTCCAAGGAGAATATGCATAAAGTTACTCTTGTTGATGGACTGTGATGTCAGTTAAGGCAGTGCAAAATCTGGTTGGACATCTCCTCCAGAGAGGAAGCAGAGCCTTGACTGAGCCAAGGTTGTGTTTGGCCCCAGCCTGTGTTGGCCGTTTGCTCAGGGCCGAGCTCCTGACAGCCCTACCTGTCCTACTATTAGGCAAGATGCAGTCTTGCTCAGCACTCCTAAAGAACGGCCTCTTCCAGAGATCGGGGTTTCTGACATCACGTGGAGTCTAAATCAGCGTCGAAACTAGCCACCTGGCCTCTTAGCCCAAGCAGGAGAGCTGTGTGCCCCTCAGGGACAAAGGGATGCTGATTCCCATGCAGCACATCTGGTGTGAGATGAAGAGAGTGAGGGAGAGCTGATGAAGGAGAGAAGTGTGGGCATCGTGTGGGCGGGACACCAGGCATGTGGTTACTGCCAAAGTCAACATTAAGGGTAAAGTTTTATGACAAATGCGTGAGCTGAATTAGACAGCAAGCTGAGTAGCTGCATTTTCAACATCATCATCATAGCAAAGTAAATAACTAAATTGGATGCTCAAATATATATTGAGTATACATAAACATCATGATGATGAGAATGATAGAGGTAAATTGAGTAGCTGAACTGGATAGTAAATTGGATCGCCAAAAAAAAAAAAAATTAAAAAATTAAAATTGTATTTATCATACCCGAATCCATGCTAAGCATTTTATGCTGATTTCCTCCATCTTCCCCTAAAAAGTCCTTTGAGGCATATACTATTATCACTGTTTTACAGATGAGGAAAACTGAAGCCAGGGGACTTAGGTGTTCAAGGCAATACAGCTAATGCTGCTCTACAATTGGAACCCAAGGTCTACCTGGCCCCAGATAATATCATTTTTACTCCAGCAGATTTAGTATGTAGTAGGTAAATCAGAGTTGATTATTCATTTTCAGAAACAAAATCATTTACTTGTTTTACAGGAGGAGTCCTTAGAAAGGCAACTCTTATACTGTGCGTTTAACATAAAACCCTGATTATAAAGATTCATTTGGGGAGAGTGGTTCCTAGAATAATCCTTCCCATCTGGGTGGCTGTAATACTGTATTGCAGAGCACTGTCGCAGGTATTATGTTAAGCGTCAATTTGACTTAGACAAAGGCTTGTCACTCTTTCCTCTACAACCATAGCACGTATTCGGTTTTTGTCAGTGGTTGAACAGCAGGCTCTGGTGCTGAATTTGAATCCCAGCTCTACCGCATACTGCCTGTACAAACTCAGGCAAGCTACTTAGCTTCTCTGAGTCTCAGTTTCTTCATCTATGTGCATTTGTGCGTGCTAAGTTGCTTCAGTCACGGCCAACTCTTTACAACCCCATGGACCATAACCCTCCAGGCTCCTCTGTCCATGGGATTCTTCAGGCAAGAATACTGGAATGGGTTGCCATTTCCTCCCCCCAGGGATCTTCCCAACCCAGGGATCAAACCCATGTCTCTTATGTTTCCTTGTCCCAGAGCATCACAGAACAAGTGAGGGATGTCACTTGTAAACTACCATGTTCATCCAATGACCTTCAGAAGATAATTTGGCTTCCTACATAGAAAGCTTTGATCAGACTAATGCGGATGGGTTCATTTCTCAGTATCAATCAGTCTACTGACTTTCTGCCATACTTCAGTCTTGTGTATACTTTCCAAGGATCTTCAGATCTCATTAACTAAACTGAGACACTGATGAATTTAAGTTTCTGGAAAAGTCAGGCCAATATCCTGACCCCAGTGTGCAGAAAACTCCCCAGATTCTGCTTCTGTGCCTAGTTTTCTTACCCTGCTCACAGGATTCTGGCGTCCTGAGCAAGCACTTTGGAAGGCCCAAGTAGAAACAGCCTCTGAGACCAGGTGGAAAGTTGGAAAGCCTCGCCTTCTTTCAGACACTAGAAATCCTCAGGAACAAAGGCAGTTGGATATTGAGATCTGGAGTTCAAAAAAGAGGTCAGGGCTAGAGACGAAGACTCAGGCTGTAGGCCCACGAGTAGAGGCAGTTGCCCAGGTAGCATGAGATGTGAGGGTGTAGCATGAGGTGAAAGACCAAGTTTACTGCAGTGATTCAGGGGAAATGAAGACCTGAGCTAGTCCACGGCAGTGGGAATGAAAGGAAAGCTATGAACATACAGTCAGTAGGATGCGATCTCTGCTGGTATGAGAGCCAGGCAACAGAGATGGGGCTGATTCAAAGTTGAGTAACTCCCAGCCCCTTCCTTGGCCCTCTCCAGGCTGAGCAGCTTGCTCCCCACTGAGGCTCCCACCGTGTCTCTTCACGGCAAACCCCATGGTATATTGTGATTTTCTCTATGTGCGTGTCAACATCCCCCAAGTTTCCACCATCCAGGTGTATCTTCACTTACTCTCAAGTCCCGAATCAGATGGGAGTATGCCCCGCTCCTCCAGCCCCTTTATGTCTCCCTCATCCTGATTCAGTTTTCTTCACAGCTCTATCCTACAAAGGTAATTGATTATTTGTTTATTGTCTGTCTACCCTGACTGGCACTGAAGCTTGATAGAGTGGGGACTTGGCCTAATTTGTTCATGACTCTGTACCTAGAGCCCAGAGACAGCTTAAGGTGCTTGGTAAACAGTAGCTAAGTGTCCCTTGGCTCCTTACTTGCCCAAGCTGAATATGTCGCATCCTCATAACCACCCTAGTCATAGCCTGGAGGCCCTTATTTGACACAACAGCCCAAAGACTGTCTGCATTGTTCTGCCCTGAATAATTAGACTGTGATTTCTCTTGATGAACATACTCTGATGAACAGGTACTGTTACATAATTTGTGGGAGAAAGTGCAAAATTAAAATGTGGATCCCTTGTTTTAAAATTAAGAATTTCGAGATAGCCATAGCAGAGCATTTAACCAGGCACGGACCTTTCCTTGTCTGCCTTGGTGGCTCAAGTAGTAAAAAATCCACCTGTGATGCAGGAGACACAGGTTTGATCCTAGGGTCAGGAAGATCCCCTGGAGAAGGGAAGGGCAACCCACTCCAGTATTCTTGCCTGGAGAATTCCATGGACAGAGGAGCCTGGTGGGCTAAAGTCCATGGGTCACAAAGAATCGAACACGACTGAACAACTAACATTTTCTTTGGCTTGCCTGGTGGCTCAGAGCTAAAGAATCAGCCTGCAATGCAAGAAACTCGGGTTCACACACACACAAGGGTCTTTATTAGTGCTGGTCTTTGTGTGACTACACGGGTCACACATACATCCATGTGGCTGGCCCTACAATGAGGACCAGATCTTAGAAGGTTGTGCATACCAATCTCAGAGTTTCTATTTTGTCATGTAGAAAATAAGGAATGACAGAAGGATTTTGAACAGAGGTGACATTTAAGTTTTGGTTTTTGGTGAAAATTTGCACAGGTATAAAGCCCTGTTAATCTCTTCCTCCTGCACCCTCCTTCCCTGAAGGTACCAAACCTAAAAGTAACCAGTGACTGTTTGGTTAATTTCCTTCCTTTTGAGGTTTGTTTTTGTTTTCTGTGTAATGTAATTAGAATCATAGTTCAGCTACAGCGTCTTGTCCTGCTTTGTTCACGTGACCATGGAGGAAGAGGAGAGGGACTTCTTAAATGCGTGCTTAGGGGAGACGGGCCTGGAAGCCAGCTTACAGAGCAGACTGGGGGTACAGAGTTGTTGGCACCAAGGACTGAGATGGAGGCATTTAAGGGTCCTGGAAGAGAGAACCAAGGAGGCCCTGGATTAAGGAAGGGATTCTGGCCTGGAGAAGTCCATGGACATAGTCCATGCCGTCCCAAAGAGTCGGACACAGCTGAGCGACTCTCACTTCACTTCACGTCACAGAGGTGAGAGTGGAAGGACAGTTCGGGAGCTGGAGTCACTCTGATGGGAGGTGACTACAGCCCCCAGACTTTTGGAATTCCCTTGACCAGTTGGGAAGGGCATCAGAATCTAGCCCTGTCTTTCAGGGATTATGCATGCTACGACAAGCATTGGGGTCATTTCTCAGACACAAGTCTTTGGTCTTGCCCTCTAGAGCTAGACTTGCCCATCACCCTCCCCTAGGGCTCAGATTCCTAAAGCTGGGCCCACCCGCTGCCACACACCACCCGCACCCGACAGCCCATGACAATAGCAAATGGGAATCCAGGGAGAGAGCAGGTGGGGTCCAGGTTCCCAGGGGTCAGGAGATGCCTGGGGGTTTAGATTTGCCCGTTTTGTCGGTAATCCCCAGTGCCTGGGCTGGCAAAGGGGAGAGTTAACATTGTCATTGGATCCTTAATTGTGCGTTTCATGAATTTTCATGTTTCCGCTTGCAAGCTTAATGTCTCTTTCTTGGTGAGTTTTTCTGTACTTGAGCATAAGAGCCTTGTAATTACAGAGTGTTGTGGATTGCAGAGGGTCATTAAAATGGATTTCATGAAATCTGAAGCCCCCCACCTTCCCCCGCTCTGCTCTGTCTCCCTCTCTCTCTTTCACACACACACACTCACACTCACACACACACAGAGCCACCACCAGCGTGTGCACACACACACACACTCACTTACAGAGCCACCACCAGCAGTCACATACAGACTCACACACAGAGCCACCACCAGCACACACACACACACACACACACACAGCCACTGCCAGCAGTCCAGTAGGCAGCGGGGAGTAACTCAGGCCAGAATCCCATGAAGTTCAGAGACTCAGGATGTGAGGACATGAATTTTCTTCCCAACGCTCTTCCTCCCTGGCTCTTGGCTCTTCTCCCAGACAGCGTACTCCCTTTTCCTCCTCCTCCCTTTCCTGAGTGAAGTCCAGCTACCTCCCTGACCCCCAGCCAACTCTGACCCCCAGGGCTGGCAGCTTTCTCAGTCATAGCAATCATAAAACAAGGAGTAGGTTTTCCTCATTGCTTCTGTACAGTCGTTAAGTGTGTCTCACTTACCTTGGCAATCGGCCTTTGCTCCCGTCTAAAAGGGTGGCTTGCTTTGAATAGGGGCCTGAAGGTCACTGAAACCAGCGAGGTGTAAGAATGCCCATTGCAGCATCTTTTTTCCTAGGACAAGTTGGTTCTCGTCGGCAGCGAGATCTACTCTTTACCTTACACTGGATCAGGGAGGGCTGGCTGGTGCTCTGAGGACACTTGAAAGAATGTGACCTGGGAGTGGAGCGCGGGGATGTGGGAGGGGGTGGCTGGAAGGCTTCCTAGAGGAGCATCGTGGTGGGATCCGTGGGGAAGGACAGCAGAGAGGGGCTGCTGCTTGCATGGCACCGTATGGTATCTGGGTTTCCATGGCATTTTCCCCACTAGAGTGGGCGGGGAGACTCCCCAGGATGTGTGTGTTAGTTTCTCAGTTGTGTCCGACTCTTTGTGACCCCATGGACAGTAGCCTGCCAGGCTCCTCTGTCCATGGGGATTCTCCAGACAAGAACACTGGAGTGGGTTGCTGTTTCCTTCTCCAGAGGATCTTCCTGACCAAGGGATCGAACCCCAGTCTCATGCACTGCAGGTAGATTCTTTACCATCTGAGCCATCTGTTGCTTGCATGGCACCTTATCGTATCTGGGTTTCCATGGCAGTTTCCCCACTGGAGAGTGGGCTCCCCTGGATGGCCTGCAGTCTAACCCGTCTCTGTGACCCCTGTGCCCAGTATGCATCCCAGCACACTGAGGAGGTGCCCAGAATGCTCCCGGTTAGACAGAGCTGACAGCCATGCACTGGATGAGTCAGCCCTGAAGAGGAAGGGAGGCCCTTCACCGCACAGGCCCAGGAAAACAGCTGCAGCTGAATCACCTGGGAAGGCTGGGCCACGCGCTTGACTGGCACAAGGCCTGTCTCAGATAGCCTACCCTGGAGTCCAGTGTCACCCTTCCAAAGTAGACCCATGCCACCCATCATCCCAGAGGAGGAGCCTGTGGAGAGGACAAGCTCTTTCTTGCCCTGAACTTTTAAACTTACCTGACACGTACATCGCCATGTACCTTGCTACCTGGGCTTCCCAGGTGGCTCAGTGGTAAAGAATCTGCCCGCCAATGCAGGAGACACAGGAGATGTGGTTTCAATCCCTGGATCGGGAAGATCCCCTGGGAAAGGGAATAACAACCCACTCCAGTATTCTTGCCTGGAGAATCCCATGGACAGAGGAGCCTAGAGGGTCACAATCCTGCTGCTGCTGCTGCTGCTAAGTCGCTTCAGTCATGTCCAACTCTGTGTGATCCCATAGATGGCAGCCCACCAGGCTCTGCCATCCCTGGGATTCTCCAGGCAAGAACACTGGAGTGGGTTGCCATTTCCTTCTCCAATGCATGAAAGTGAAAAGTGAAAGTGAAGTCTCTCAGCCGTGTCTGACTCTTCTCGACCCCATGGACTGCAGCCCATCAGGCTCCTCCATCCATGGGATTTTCCAGGCAAGAGTACTGGAGTGGGGTGCCATCACCTTCTCCGGGGTCACAGTCCATGGGGTCACAAAGAGTTGGACAGGGCCGAGCAACTGAGCACACACACACACACACGTACCTTGCTAGGTCTGTGGTGTCCACTTCAACGTGTGGATCCAGGAGCCTCCCACAGACAGTCCTTTCCTCTCCCCGGCCAGCACCATGACCTGGCCCTGCTCAAGCCACTGACATGCAGAGATGGAAGCCCACGAGAAGATCTGCGTGACCTCTCCCTTCTTTCTCTCCGCAGCACACATTGTCCCAGCAGCTCCTGAGTGCTGGGCCGTAGTCTCTAGGCCCCAGGCTGGAACTCCCCACCCCAGATGCCCACTGTGAGTGAGTGACTTAACAGGGAAATGCAGCCAGGGGTCTCCTCTGCTCCAGCGTGGTTAGGGAGGGGGCTGCCCGACCAACGCAGACAGCCCTGCTGCCTGTAGCCCTGGTTCTGTGTCTGCACGTAGGAGGGCTGACTGTGTGCTTTGCTGTGTGCTCAGTCGCTCAGTGAAGTCCACCTCTTTGCCAGCCTTTGGACTGTAGCCAGCCATGTTTCTCTGTCCGTGGGATTTTTTTTCAGGCAAGAATACTGGAATAGGTTGCCATTTCCTTCTCCAGGGGATATTTCCCACCCAGGGATCGAATCAGGGACCAAAGGACATGAGCATCCATGGATTTTGGTATCTATGGGATCCTAGAACCAGTCCTTCTTATATATGAAGGGATAACTTGATAAGGGTCGGGCCGCTGCATGTCAGGTTTGCAGCAGTGATAAAACCTGGTCCCACCCTGAAGGCGATGCAGCTAAGAGGGTCTCCTATAAAGAGGGTAGGCACGGGCTCTGAGAGCAGTCATGATGGAGATGTACAAAGTGTCTCAGCTGCAAACAGGGGGATGTTATTATTTCTATGAAAAGGATCAGGAAAGACTTTATGGGAGAGGTGATATTTAAACTAAGCCTCAAAGGATAAGAAGAAATTCACCAGCAGGAAATGTCTTTTGGGCCAGACTGTGGAAGGAGATAGGCAGAAAATAAGTGAAGAAATGAAAACAATAATAAGAGCAGCTGTATCAGCTACCGACAGAGTGCCAGCTATAGATTCTCTCATTTAGTGGTCCTTGCTACAGTGCTGTAGGTGCCCCCACTTTGCAGCTGAGCAAACTGAGGCACAGAGAGGCTCAGTAATCGGCCAGAGTCACCCAGCTAGAAGTGGCAGAGCTGGGGTTCAAAACCAGGCTTTGTTCCACAGTCCTTCTTAGGAACATTGTACTCCAGGTGTCTGAGTGCTATATTTGGAAGGCACTGGCCAGCTCTTTCCAGACGTGAACTTATTAGAGCCTCTCAGTGGCCTTTTGAAACCCTTCATGCCCATTTTACTTGTGGGGAAACAGAGGCTTAGAGGGCTTGCCCAGCTTGTCCACCTTCCACAGCTGGGCTGGGGTTTTTTTAATTTTTATTTATTTGGCTATACCAGATCTTAGTTGCAGCGTGTGGAATCTTTAGTTGTGGCATGCAAAATCTCTAGTTGCAGCGTGTGCGATCTAATTCCCTGACCAGGGTTAGAACCCCGGCCGCCTGCATTGGAAGTGCTGAGTCTTAGCCACCCAACCACCAGGGAAGTCCCTGCTCCAGGCTTGGAACCTCAGCCTCCTGCCTGGCTCCAAAGCGCCCTCCCTCCCTCCACTGCATGGCAGAACCAGCCTCTGGTTCCCTGAGTGTTTTGCACCTCTTGCTTCCTGGCTAGAAGGCCTCCTGGGCTCACCCCCTCACCGAGGAGATCACTGCCTCAGATACCCATAACAATGAGGCTGGTTCACGGGCAGGCTGGAGGAAGCTCACTTCACAGGACTGCCCTCGTAACAATTAGGCCCTGTCACACCAAGCCTTCTGAGAGGGCTTCATAAATACCTGTGCTCAGCCAAATTTATTGGCAAGCAATATTACTCACGTTTTAAAACTAAAAAGTGAAATAAATAATAACTGGCAATCTTCTGCTTCCATAATAAGCCACCTGCAGCTCCACCAGGTAGCTGGCACCTTGCTCTCCCAAACGTCACACGGCCCTGCTCTCTGCTGTAAATGTTGACATCCCTCCTTAGACAGATAGCTGGCTCCAACAGAAATCCACACATGTGCCCCTGCCTCCCTGCTACCCCAGCATCGTAAAACTGAGGCGACGGAGTTTTCCTGGGCCTGCTGGCAGCAGAGAGGAAATGACTATGAGTGTGTCTGAGTCTGTATGTGTTAGGGCAGGAGGAAGGGAAGGGAGCCAGAGAGAAGGGGAGGACAGCCAGACAGGAGATCCTCATCTGGACACTGTTATCAGATGTGGGCCCGTTTCTGGGGCACCATGGTTACCAGGGCCAGTGGCCAGTGCCATCGCTGGCCGGGGAGCATCTGAGGAACGAGGGCAGATCTGTTTTACTGTTTGATTCAGAGTTTGCCATTTTCCAATTACAAATGTATTAATACCTGAGTGATGAGAGGATGAGATGGTTGGATGGCCTCACCGACTTGCTGGACATGAGTTTGAGCAGGCTCCGGGAGTTGGTGATGGACAGGGAAGCCTGGCGTGCTGCAGGCCATGGGGTCGCAAAGAGTCGGACATGACTGGGCGACTCAGCTGACTAAGTGACTGACCTGAATGACGTGTCCTTCTGAGCACATAACATCTGGAGGCACATGACACCCTTTTGGCCCTTTCGGGTGGCGTTCACTTGGATCACTTTGTTCCGATGGTGTACCAGGGTTCTCCAGAGATGAAGAACAAATAGAATATGTATATAAAGGGACTTATACATATATATTTGGAGAGAGGGAGTGCAGGAGAGATAGACTTTAAGGAATGGAATTGGCCCACAGTTGTGGGGCTGACCAGCCTGAAATCGGCAGGGTAGGCTGGAAGTGCAGGCAGGGGTTGATGCTTCAGCCTTGACACAGCACTTCTTTCTCTGAGAAACCTCAGTGTTTGCTCACAGGGCCTTTCAACTGATTGGATGAGGTCTACCCATAGCACTGAAGATAATCTCCTTTATTAAGTCAACTGATGTTTAGATGTTCACTTACATCTACAGGACACATTCACAGCACCACCTAGGTTAGCATTTGATCGAATGACTGGATGTTATAGCCCAGCCAGGATCCCACATAAAACTGTTATACATGGTCTCCGGTGCCCCTATTTTTTCCTTTGTAATATTTTTTAGGGAGATACTTCAGGACTAGGTAAATATCCTATTTCTCATCAAATCGTTTCCCCCTCAGTTTGGCATCTATTAATGACTTTTGCTGGAATCCATTTTTACAATTACAGTTACATAAAGAGCTTTCCTTGGGGGAGGGGTTGGGAACTTGGTTTCAGGCCCCAGCTCAGTGGGTCCTGGGACCTGGGACATGTTACCCGACCCTTCGGAGCCAGGGTCCTCTCTGCTCAAATAGAGGTGACAGCACTTACCCTAAAGGCTTGGAGTGCTTACTGAATGCAATAACAGATACCAAGAAGGCCTCCCCCAGAGTTTGTGGCATTGAAATGACGTAGACGCGGCTGACTTGTCCCTGAGCCACATTGGTTAGCCAAGGGATCTGAGACCAGTGGAAAAGTCCCTTCAGCCAAATGGGATGCAGTGTCAAACCCCTCCGTTAGCACTGACCCAGCAACCTTGACCAGCTGTGACAGGAGACACCATCTGAAAAGCTCTCCCAGAGCTGGCTACATTCAAGCTGAGTCCAGAAGGACAAAAGGAGGAAAAGCGCTCCTGGTGGAGGGAGTAACCTGGGCAATGGAGGTGGGTGGGGGAGAGGGCGAGGGGTCATCTGGGAAACTTGGGTAGGTTTAGTCGCTCAGTGGTCTGCTTCTTCGTGATCCCATGTACTGTAACCCGCCAGGCTCCTCTGTCCATGGAATTCTCCACGCAAGAATGGGACTGGGTAGTCATTCCTTTCTCCAGGGGATCTTCCTGACCCAGGGATGGAATCAGCATTTCCTGCATTGCAGACAGATTCTTTACCGTCTGAGCCACCAGGCAAGCCAGGTGTTAGTAAGTTCTCCAAAAAAATCACAGAGGGAATTGCCTATTTGTATTGTCCTTTCTCCTGTTATTACTATTATGATTAGCATCGCTATTCTTAAGTAATATTTAGCCACACTCTGGTATACACATTAGAAAGCAGCTCAGTCTTCTGGGGGAGAAGCAGCATGGCATAGTTGTTATGATATGGACTCGAGCCGGAATACTTGGGTTTGAATCCCAGCTCTGCATTTTACTAATTACAGGACCGTGAGCAAAATTAACTTCTCAGAGCCTCTGCGTCCTCCTCTGTAAGATGGAGGTGACAGTAATAGTCGCTTCCTCCCAGGATTGGAGTGACAGTTAAGTGAGTTCATGTTTCTTAAGAGCTTAGCATGGTAACTGGCAGGTGCAGAGTAA
This sequence comes from Bison bison bison, assembly GCF_000754665.1. Classification (NCBI taxonomy): domain Eukaryota; kingdom Metazoa; phylum Chordata; class Mammalia; order Artiodactyla; family Bovidae; genus Bison; species Bison bison. The sequence continues at coordinate 9,733,134 of NW_011494896.1, forward strand.
GCAATGTGCTTACTTGTTGGATAAATAAGGAAGTATATTTTAGATATTTGCTCAGAAAGTTATTGTTTTCCTTCCAGCTATTCAACAACAAGCTATCAATGCTCTCATTTATCTCCAGTCTACTTACATTGCAGTTTACTTGGCTGCTCCACTGCAGAGCAAGTCACTACTGTCATAGAAAATGCAGACGATAGGGGTGGGGAGGGTCAGGAGATGTGAGTTCTGGTCCTATCTCTGCCATTACCCTGCACTGTGGCCTTGAACATGTCAGAGTCTCTGTCTAAGCCTCGATTTTCCCATCTGTAAAGTGAGAGAGTTGAACAGATGATGTCAAAGAGCTCTTCCAGCCTGAAGCCCCGAGTACTGGTGACCTGTGAGTGGCTTTTCCTAGAGGGACAGGCAGGGGACCAGCACCTACTACACTCCAGGCACTGCTGGGCTCTCTCCTCACATGCCATCTGCTGGTGGTCCTCGCAGCAGCCTAGTAAAGCAGGAATTCTATTCTCACATTGCAGTTGGAGGTGCCAGGGCTCTGGGAGATGGGGCCAGCTGGTCACTCAGCTGATAGGGATCACAGCCAGAACTCCAGCAGGACTGCCTGTCTCCAAGCATTCTCTTCCCGTTAGACTGGCTTCCTCTTGGTAGGCGTTCCACAAAGGTTTAATGAAGGAGTGAGGGAGGGAGTAAGCGAGTGAACAAAAGCATCCTTGCTCACTTATACTTGGGGAAATTTCTCCTCTATCTTGTCTTTCAAGTAGCTACACTTTGGAGCTAGACAGATTGGTTAGAATCCTGCCTTTGCCACATGCTAGCTGTGTGACTTGGGGCACATTATTTAACCTCTCTGGGACTGTTTCCTAGTCTTTAAAAGAGGGATAGTAATTCCTACTTCATACAGCTATCTCAAGGCTTGAAGAAAGAGCATGTATGAAATGTTAGTACAGTGACTAGAATCTAGATAATCTCTAAAAATAATATAACTTCTTGATTGTGGTTGTATAAGTCAGTGGTTTTCAGATCTTGAAATGTCAAGGAAAAGCCAAATTTCAAAAGAAGAGCTGCCAACTCTGTATTTTGCTGCTGCTGCTGCTGCTAAGTCACTTCAGTCATGTCCGACTCTGTGCGACCCCATAGACGGCAGCCCACCAGGCTCCGCCATCCCTGGGATTCTCCAGGCAAGAACACTGGAGTGGGTTGCCATTTCCTTCCCCAATGCATGAAAGTGAAAAGTAAAAGTGAAGTCACTCAGTCGTGTCTGACCCTCAGCGACCCCATGGACTGCAGCCTTCCAGGCTCCTCTATCCATGGGGTTTTCCAGGCAAGAGTACTGGCGTGGGGTGCCATTGCCTTCTCCGCTGTATTTTGCTAAGTAAGCCAAAAAGAACACAATTAGCATATTGTCGCACAGTTAATTGATAACGGTAACTAGAGTCTGCCCAGAACTGAGCTGGTTCTCACAACCAGCCAGCTGCTTGATTACCTCCCTCTTGCAGAGAACTGCCAGGGTCAGCCCTTTACCTGTCTGGTTTAGATACACATTTGCCAAAGTGAAGTTTGGAAACTCCTCTAAGTCAGCACCAAAAGGCTGAAACTAGCTGGGAGAGGAGGGCAGGAGATAGGTGCTGACCAGCCTAGCCTACTTGGCAGGACCCTCCAGCTCTGCCAGATGGAAATGTATCTGAACTAGGAGTCAGAAGAGGTAGTTTTAGCCTCAACTCTCCTTCCTATTTGCTATGTGACCTTGAACATGTCCCTTCTTTGCCGTGAGCCCCAGCTGACTCCTCTCCTAAATAAGGGTTACTGCAGTAGTCGTGCTGGGCCAACCTCTCAAGGTCACTGTGAAGGCTGGGCGCCACGAAGGGTGGAATGCAGATGCTAGCCTGTGCTGTGCTGCCTACACGTGAAGGGTCAGCACCGCTCTGCTATCTGACTGCAGTGAAGGCCGCCGAGGCCAGAGCTGGGAGGGGCCGGGGCAGAATCAGAGTTTGAGGGTGTGAACCCCAGAGGATGGTGAAGTCCATGTTGTCACACATGCTTTGTCCCGGGCTTCCAACCTGGAGGGTTTTACCCAATGACAGACTGGATTTGTGGGGGACATGGGTGACATGAATTGTAGGGAAGCGATGACAGAAATGAGAGTTCCAAATGAAACCAAATTCTGTTCACTGGTTTTACACTAGTTATTAAATATGTTGAGAAGGAGAAAATAGTGATTTCCCCCTTTTGAACTGAAATTGGGGTTAGTTAGAGGCTCACACCTGTGCTGTATTAAGTTGTGGGTTCAGTTAGGTATCATTACAAAATTTAATTATAAATTGCACTTCACTGGCATGTGAATGTATATTTATTTCAAGAGACAACCTTTCAAGGTAGTTCAGCCTCACAAGATAGTCAATTAAAAAAAAAAAGTGTCTACCATAACACTGGTACAACCAAGCCTGAAATGGTGCGACCACTAGCTCTGCGGGGCTATCAAAGCGGGGCTTCGGGCCTTTGTAGGGGTGCTAAAGCCGTGGGGGACTTTATAAATCTCTCCAAGTAGACAGGAGTTGCCCAAAGGATGGAGGGAAGCCAGTCTCTCTCTCAGCCCCCTCTGAACCTTACAAAGTCCTTGTGCACAGTGGGATTCCTCGCCTGAAAAGGGGTTCCATTCTTACTATCTACCCAAAGTCCAATAGTAAGTTCATACTGCTTGGCCCAATAGTAACACTTGAATGGACATAAGCAAAGATATTTGTACAAAGATGCTCCTTTGCAGCACTGTCTGTTATAACCAAAGGATGGGGACAAGCTCAAAGCAACCTGCAAGGGCTGGTTAAAGCCAGTAGGGTCACTCCATACAGGGAAATGGCATGTCCCCTTTAGAAACAGGGGTGGCCATCCAGGCATATGGATGTGAAAGGTATCCGTGATATTGTAAGTAGAGGGGGGAAAGCAGATTAGAAGGCAATATAAATAGACGGCATCTTAAAAAAAAAAAAAAGCATGTGAACACACACACATGCAGAAAACACCCATAAGGCATTAATTGTGATTCTGTGAGTAGTGGGGACACAAGGATCTTTATGATTTCCTTTAATGCTTTTCTGTGTTTTAGGTTACTCACAAAAATTGCTTAAGTACCTGCTAGAAAAACATCCTCCCTTTGGAATAACTTACAGGGTTGTTGGGAAGAGACAGAATCAACAAGTACACAATTAATTCCTAGTGCTGATGAGCGCTGGGAAGAAAATGAGATCGTTAATGTGAGAGAAACTGACTGGGGGAGGATAAGACCAAACTTGGCAGGGGTGAAGGCGGCTCTATAGAGAGGCCGCTTAATGAGACCTGAAAAATAAGAAGCCCCGAGATGAAATCTGGGCCAGGGTGTTCTAGGAAGGGGGAACAACTAATGCACAGCCCCTGAGATGGAAAAGAATTTTGTACAATAACCATGCATTGTTTCTATAATCAGAAAAATAATCATTCAGATCTGTTCGATCCATGCAAGGAAGCAGAGGACATTTTGTAATCTTCCTGTGCCAGGGGCCTGATCAGAAAGCCGTAGGAAGAAGACTGAGGCGCTGAGGGAGGGGCCCTCCAGCTACCATGGTGAATGATGCTCTAAAGGGGACTCTCCCAAGAGGCCAACTCACATTTGCCTCGCTTTCCTTGAGGCCATGTTTTCCCTTTACATTTTGACATTTCTGAAAGCAGAAGGTGTCTTATAATCAATGTGTCATTTAGACACATTGTGCTTTTTTTTCTTTTTCTCAAAAAGGCTACCACTGAATTGATGATGTCCTTACAACTGCTGGTGTCTTTGGACTGATGAAATAACTGTGGTATATGCAGGGGATGCTAAGAAGACCAGCCTTGGGAAGCGGAAGGACCTTGGTGGAGGTCGATGTTTCCTCCTAGACGGGGAGCCTGGTGGGACCACAAGGATGGACTGTGTCTTCTCCATCTCTGTGCCCCACCTCCAGGCACCAGCCGTAGCCACGCCTTGTGCAGGGCCCCGGGATGCAAAAATGCCTACAGCGTGTCCCTGGTGGACTCTCAGGGAGCAGCTAGAAAGGGAGAGGGGCCTGTAACCAGGCAAGTACAACTGTACCGTGTAAATACCAGGATAAGGAGAAGCTCTGGAAGCTGGGGGAGCCAGAGCTTTTGACTGCTTGGGTGGGAGGGGAAAGCTTCTGAAGAGATTACTGGGCAGACAAGGCATGAAGGGCATCCAAGACAAAGGGATGAAGGCACACACCAGTATCTGCAGCTAATGGTGTGGAATGTCGGTGGCCAGGCAGGGTGTACACGGACAGCACCCCTCCTCTGGAGGCTCTGCTGGACCTCGGATGCGTGTCAGAGGAACTGGAGACCTGGAGAGATATGAAGCCAAGAAGTGACATGGCGACATGCCGTGATGTCCGATATAGTAGCTATCCATCACAGGAGGCTATTTAAATTAATTAAAATTAAATAGCGTTTTTAAAAAGCCATGAGAATACTTAAGAAAAAAGTTAGATTCAAACCTCAGTTGCTCAGTCACACTGGTCACCTTGGCAAATCTCTGCAGCCACATGTGACTGGTTAGACATATGGACAGTGCAGATACAGAACGTGGGTCTTGACAGAAATTTCTTCTGGATGGTACTGCTTTCAAAGGCTCCCTTGGGGCTGGGTGGGTGGGTGGACAGATGGACAGACAGAAGAAGTAGCAGCGACCATGGTGCTTACTGTGTGCCAGGGACCACCCACCTGTTTCTCACGTGTGTTTCCTTGAGCCCTCACCACGCCCCCCCCAGAAACATACACAGGTCCACTCAGCAGGCAACTCTGGGGACCATTGATACCAGCTTTTACCCACCTTTTCCCTGATCAGATCCTGGCTTCTTCTGAATCCTGGCTCCTATTGCTAGTGTTTTCAAAGAGTGTTGGAGCCTTAGCTTTGCTAAAAAGGTCACCAACTCAACAACTCATGGTTGGCCAAGAAGGTGCTAGGTGGGCATCCCCCACATTTCATGAGTGCCATGCATCCTCGAAAGGAAGTATCTCCAAGTATCTAACCCAGGTTTCCAATTAATGACAACAGCTGTTGTCCTGTTTCTCCTGTTTAATATTTTCCCCCACAGGAAATGGAGGCTGTAGCGAGGTTGTAGCATCTACTTCTGCTTCATTAACTACACTAAAGACTTTGACTGTGTGGATCACAGCAAACTGTGGGAAATTCTTCAAGAGACAGGACTACCAGACCACATTACCTGCACCCTGCAAAATTTCTATGGAGGTCAAGAAGCGACAGTTAGAACTGGACGTGAACAACAGACTGGTTCAAAATTGGAAAAGAAGTACGTCAAGACTGTATATTGTCACCCTGCTTATTTAACTTATATGCAGAGTACAGCATGTGAAATGCCAGGCTGGATGAAGCACAAGATAGAATCGAGATTGACAGGAGAAATATCAATAACCTCAGATATGCAGATGACACCATCCTTATGGCAGAAAGTGAAGAGGAACTAAAGATCCTCTTGATGAAGGTGAAAGAGGAGAGTGAAAAAGCTGGCTTAAAACTCAACATTCAATAAACTAATATCATGGCATGAATTTCCATCACTTCATGGCAAATGGATGGGGAAACAATGAAAACAGTGAGAGACTATATTCCTGGGCTCCAAAATCACTGCAGATGGTAACTACAGCCATGACATTAAAAGATGCTTGCTCCTTGGAAGAAAAGCTATGACCAGCCTAGACAGCATATTAAAAAGCAAAGACATTACTTTGCTGACAAAGGTCAGTATAGTCAACACAATGGTTTTTTCAGTAGTCATGTATGGATGTGAGTGTTGAACCATAAAGAAAGCTGAGCACTGAAGATTTGATGCATTTGAACTGTAGTGCTGGAGAAGACTCAGGAGAGTCCCTTGGACCGCAAGGAGATCCAACCAGTCCCTCATAAAGGAGACCAGTCCTGAATATTCTTTGAAAGGACTGATGATGAAGCTGAAACTCCAAATCTTAGGCCACCTGATGCTGAGAACTGACTCATTGGGAAAGACCCTGATGCTGGGAAAGAGAGAAGGCAGGAGGAGAAGGGGACGACAGAGGATGAGATGGTTGGATGGCATCACCTACTCTATGGACATGAGTTTAAGTAAGCTCCAGGAATTGGTGATGGCCAGGGCAGCCTGGCATGCTGCAGTCCATGGAGTTGCAAAGAGTTGGACACTAATGAGCTACTGAATAACAACAACAACATACTAATATGGGCTTGTTCTGTGCTAGGCACTGTTTCAAGCACTTTCCAGACTAACTCATTTAATCCTCATAAGAACTTTATGAGTTTTCTATTCCCCCATTTTACACGTAAGAGAAATGACTGAGTCTTGGAGAGGTGCCATAACTTGCCTAAAGTCAGCCTTTGTTCAGCTAGTAAGTGGTGGTTCTAGGATTAGAACAGACACTGTCTGGCCCTGGAGTCCAGTTCGTAGCCATGGCGCTCCCATCATCAATCTTATGGAGCTAGAAGACAGCTGCTAAGGGTCTTTCCACCTGTTTTGGCTGGGGTGGTATGAGAACTTGATTCTGTGCCAGGAAACCTTGGCTGAGTGTTATGCCCAGTCATAACACAAATGCCTCACATTTGGAGGGCCCTTTATGTGATCTTTTGACTACTTCTCTGCCAGGAGTGGTCATACCGTTTTCTGGTTTACAAACCACCTTCATTTGCACGTTCTCATTTCCTCCTCACATCAACCCTGGAGGAAAGTGAGGCGAGAACTACAGTTTATTCAGTTTAATACAGGGAGACCCGGGAAATGAAGGCACCTGGTTGGGATCCCTGTGTCCCTCTGGGATGTAGTTGTTTCTCAAATTCTGCTGCTGCTGCTGCGTCACTTCAGTCGTGTCGGACTCTGTGCGACCCCATAGACGGCAGCCCACCAGGCTCCCCCGCCCCTGGGGTTCTCCAGGCAAGAACACTGGAGTGGGTTGCCATCTCCTTCTCCAGTGCATGAAAGTGAAAAGGGAAAGTGAAGTCGCTCAGTCGTGTCCAACTCTTAGCGACCCCATGGACTGCAACCTACCAGGCTCCTCCATCCATGGGATTCTCCAGGCAAGAGTACTGGAGTGGGGTGCCATCGCCTTCTCCGTCAAATTCTGCTACCATTGGTCAAAGTTTCAAAGTCAAGCCAGCATAGGAGTTGGAAAGCCATGACCCTGGGTGCCAACACTGTAGTATGCCAAGGTCAGGACACAGTCTAATAAGCAGAAATCATTTCAGAAGAACTCAGAACCTCCACTTACATTTCTGAGATGTTGCAAGACACAGCAAGTCCACAGCAAAACTACGTAAAGCCTGCCTTATCTGCATTCCCTCCACTGCACTGACAGACAATAGCTTCTCCTATGCCTCTTTTACAATATTTTCTATGCAATTTTTCAGTAATAATACTCTTTCATAGTGAAGAGTATTTATAATAAATGTGTGTGGTTTAAAGAATAATGATAAACCCTCATGTCCTCCCCAGCTAGCTTAAGCAACAGAACGTGATACTGCCTTCAAAGCCCTGGGGGCTCCTTCTCAGCCCCTCATCCCAAGGAACTGCTGTCAGCGGGTGTTGCCATTTTGGTCTGGCTTGGTCAGCTCCGGCCACTTCAACAAAACCCCATAGACTAGGTAGTTTATAAACAGAAATTTTATTTCTCAGAGTTATGGAAGCTGGTATAATTTACAAAGTCAGAGCGCTGGCAGACCCAGCGTCTGGGGAGAGCCCACTTCCCGGTTTGTAGACAGCCTTCTTTTCACTCTAAGCTTTCGTGGCAGAAGGGGTGAGGGAGCTGAGATCTCTTTTGTAAGGACACCAACCCCATTCATGACCTGATCACCTTCCAGAGGCCCCATCACCTAATTCCATCACACTGGTTGCAAACTATGAATTTTAAGGGACATTAGCATTGGTTTCAGAGAAGGCAATGGCACCCCACTCCAGTACTCTTGCCTGGAAAATCCCATGGATGGAGGAGCCTGGTAGGCTATAGTCCATGGGGTCGCAAAGAGTTGGATATGACTGAGCGACTTCACTTTCACTTTTCACTTTCATGCATTGGAGAAGGAAATGGCAACCCACTCCAGTGTTATTGCCTGGAGAATCCCAGGGGCGGGGGAACCTGGTGGGCTGCCGTCTATGGGGTCGCACAGAGTCTGACACGACTGAAGCGACTTAGCAGCAGCAGCAGCATTGGTTTATAATGTAGTTCTGTAATTTTTTTTAAAAAGTAAATATAATATGGTCCTGGACCACTTTCCACCCCTTTCAGAGGGCCCAGGTGGAATCTTGTTTCAGTTAAAAGGAGTAGAAGATTAGGGGCATTAGTGCACACACGTTGAGAGGAAGTGGGGAGGAGCTTCCGCGTACATTTTTTTATTACTTTTATTTATTTATTTGGCTGTACCGGGTCCTCACTGGGGCCTGTGAGGTCTACTTTCCCGACCAGGGATTGAACCCGGGCCCCCTGCATTGAGAACACAATGTCTTAGCCACTGGACCACCAGGGAAGTCCTAGTAAGCTTATTCCTGGAGCAGTTTGCACCGTGTCACCTGAAGCAAAGCCTCTTCCCCATGTGGACTTCTGAGCTTGGAAGGGACTGCGGTTTCCTATGGTTGTCATTTATTCTAAAGATTCTAACTGAGCACTTGTTGTGTTTCAAGCAGTGTCCTAGGTACAGGGAAGTGGTGGGAAAGACCCTGACCTCGGGGGTCTTGTCCCTGCTCCACCACTGTCTCTCCATTCTCCCTTTGTCACTGACTTACTCATCTTCAAATCTTGGGGTGGGGATAAAATCTGTTGATAAATATCAAAGTGCTTGGAAGACCTGAGGCAGATCCTGGCTGACTTGCTTGTAACCAGTGCAACCCCTGAAATGAGGTGTGTGCATCACAGGAAGGGTCTGGAACTTTGGGTACTCACACCTGCAGTTACTCTGCTCTGCCACTAGATGTCAGTGCTTTGTCGGAGGGGGTCAGGGAGCTTAGGGTGATGCGCTTTTAGACTAAAGTTGGGAAAAGTGCAAAATAACTGCTTACTGTGTCCTAGTTGCTGATCTGTTATATTTTTATGTCATTCAGTGCTCATAAAAACTGCAACAGTTAAGCATTGCTTACAGAAACTGTCATCCCCATTTTACAGACAAGGAAACTGGGTCTCAGGAAAGGGGTATAAGTGGCAGTCTCGCTTTTCCATGATCCAGCAGATGTTGGCAATTTGATCTCTGGTTCCTCTGCCTTTTCTAAATCCAGCTTGAACATCTGGAAGTTCTCGGTTCACATACTGTTGAAGCCTGGCTTGGAGAATTTTGAGCATTACTTAACTAGTTTGTGAGATGAATGCAATTGTGCGGTAGTTTGAACATTCTTTGACATTGCTTTTCTTTGGGATTGGAATGAAAACTGACCTTTTCCAGTCCTGTGGCCACTGCTGAGTTTTCCAAATTTGCTGGCACATTGAGTGCATCACTTTCACAACATCATCTTTCAGGATTTGAAATAGCTCAACTGGAATTCCATCACCTCTACGAGCTTTGTTCTTAGTGATGCTTCCTAAGGCCCACTTGACTTCACATTCCAGGATGTCTGGCTCTAGGTGAATGATCACACCATCATGGTGATCTGCTTATATTATACAAATTAAACAGTTTAATAAACTATTTTTTATCTATATCATCTAATTCAATCCAAACAGTTATCCTTTGAGGGAGAGTTTTTAATCTCCATTTAAGGATGGGGAAAGTGAAGGTCAGAGAAGTTCACTCATTTCCCAAGTTTTGGAGCTGGGATTAGAAACCAGGTCTTTCTAGCTGGAATACCACATTCTTTTCATGCTGAAATTGCCTGGAGATGATAAGGATGGGCTTCATAATGTTTTTCAATGGCTACGAGATATGACTTGTTAACTGCATTTTGCAGATGGAGCATCTGAGCCCCAGAGGGGACCCACCTGTCACTTGCCCATCGCAGCACAGCTGGAACTGGGAGAGATGGGGATGAATGCAGGCAGCAGTCCACAAGCCAGTTAATGCCTCTTTCTGCTTCTGTCACTAATGGGAGTGAGAGAGCTCCTCATTCCTAGAGGGGTGGGGGCAACTTTGAGATGACTGTCTACCAGCTCACCTGCAGAGTGACTGCTCCTAGGACACCTGTCCAGAGGTGACGGTAGCCAGGACCCTGCTTCCTACCTGGAGGTCCTCTGGCTGTGCGGAGTGGAGAACAGCACACAGCCAGGTGCCTTGCTTGAAGCAAATTCCTAGGGAGTGATGAGCAGTTGGGGGAGGAGGCTGCCAGGAGTGAGAGGCCAGGTGAAGGGTCCTGGGGGCAGAACCATGTTTGGCTTTGAGGAGAGAGGGGAATCACAAGAGTTGAGCAGAGCAGGGAGTGATGTGATCAAACAGTTTATGTGAAAGATGACTCTCACTGAGCTGGGGAGGGTGGGAGAGACGTGGGAAACCCACATGGAGGCTTTGGAAGGTGCAGACCCAGGGGTCTGGGCAGCCTGTAAGGACGGCGGACAACCCTGAGGACAGTGGATCCTGTGAGTTGAGAATAAACCCTGAGTCTTGGTCATCATGCTTCGTTCTTTGCAGCCTTCATCAGTTATAGGATAAACACCTCCCTTCTTCTCTGGGCTCAGCCTGTAGCTACCATTTCAGCCTACCTTGGGTCACCGTCTTCTTGGTTTCACTAAATTATCTGCATAAATTGAGGTTTAACTTGCTTGTGGTTGGTCTGCTAACTTATAATTGCAGTCCAGGCGGTGTTCATTCATGAAAGCCTCTTCATGTTTTATATCAGATTTGAAAGGCAAAGGAACTTGTCATGTAAGCCCAGTGAGGAGTTTCTGGGTGAGAAATATCATCTACTGTAAACCTGAAGTTGCCAAACGGTGTTGAGCCAGATCCACACATTCACTCTCCTGTAATGTCTTGGAAATGCCACACGGAGTGTTGATTTTTCTATTCTCAGCTTACAGGGCAAAATGGCGTTCACTTTTACTATTTATTTTTGGAGAAAGTTCAGGAGCAAGGAAGGAGAAATTCCTTTGGCATATTTCAAAGAGGACAAAAATACAACCTGACTTTTGTGTGGTGAAAATGTGGGAAATTTCAGTTTCTGAGTGTCTGTACTGGAGGAAGCAGGCTGAACTTTGAGTCTTGGTTCCTCGGAGCCTGGACCCAGAGAAGGGAACAGCTGGTAGGTACTGAGCTGCACTGGAAAGTCAGCAGGTAGTTTATGCTAGAAAATTCAACTTGGGGCTCCTTTCCGGGCCTCCAGGGTCGTGGACTCCAGCGGTGAGAGAGATGCTGTCTTAGTCAACCTGCCATGCCCGAAGGAAAGAACATCTCTCCAACCGGTTAACTCCTTCAGCATGGTTGGAGAAGGCAGCACAAGGTACTGATGGGGCTCCAGGCCTCTAGACTTGTGCCAGTGATGCAGCCTGCCCTTCAAATGCCAGCCCACCTTGGTTTCCTCATCTGTAAAATGGGAATACTTAGAGCCCTGTTTCAAGAATCATTGTGAGGACTCTATGAGATGATGAGTTACTCTTTGTCTAGTGTTAATTGCTCAGTCGTGTCTGACTCCTTGCAACCCTGTGTACTGTAGCCTGCCAGGCTCCATGGGGATCTCCAGGCAAGAATACTGGAGTAGGTAGCCATTCCCTTCTCCAGGGGATCTTGCCTGACCCAAGGATTGAACTCAGGTCTCCTGCTTTACTGGCAGATTTTTTTTGCCACTTGAGCCAATAGGAAAGCCCTTTATATGCAAGAGCATATAAAAATATGCTCTTTACTTAGCATATACTAAAGAAATACTAATAATTGCTAATATTAGATTTGTCACTGAAATTGTATTTAAGCATACCCAGGAACAAATTAAAAGAGTATGTGTGTGTGTGCATCTTAGAATTGGTCTTCCAAAAGAAAAAAAAAAAAAAATTAAATGTGTGAGAAAGGAACAAATTGTTCCCTTAGAGACTGGGATACCCTGGGAAATTTCCTATAAGTTGCTAAGACCATGTCTTCTCCCTGCCAAGATATTCCAGGGAACAGAGGAGAAGCCAGCCAGTGGCCCAGCTGTTGGCTTTACAGGGCCCAGGATCCATATGTTTGGCTGGGTTTGTCCTTCTGGCATCCTCGCCTTGGGGGCGGGGGGTTGCACGTCCCCAAGAGCGGCTGCCCTGGGTGCCTTCCAAACAGCTGCTTTGCTGAAAAACCAAACACAGGGGAGGTCTGAGACTCACCAGAGGAAGGGCGGATCCCAAACCCAAAGGCAAGCGATCCCAAAGCCGTGGAGGGGGAGGGGGCTCCCAGGGGCTGGCGCCCATTGCACTGGAAGTCAGTATTGACGAGCTCCATCTGGGAACCTCCCCGGCATCAACAGCACCAAAAGTTTTACCCAGAACTTTGGTGGTACATCCTCCCAGTTCATCTTCTCGTTGCATTGGCAGGCCTTTCTTAGTGACTGTGGACTCCGGGTCAGCCCTGGGCTGGCCCCCTGGGGAAACAGGGTGGTCCTGACCATAAACAGCTTGTTGATTTCTTCCCACAAGCCAGTCTGGTGCTGGGTGCTTCCCGGGGATGGTCCTCGTCACAGTAGGAAGGCTGTACCCCCAACTTTGAAGAGTAGAAACGGAGACCCAGAGAGGTCATGTCCCCTGCGGAAAGTCACACAGCTGGGAAGAAGCAATGCTGGGATCCAGATCCAGGCTCTGACTCTAAATCCACACTTGTAACCTCTAGCATGTGCGTGGTTGCCCTGGCAACATCTGGTAGAGGAGCAGAGATGGCACTCACAGGGCACTTCATATGCCGTCTCTGGGTGAAACCCAGGCTGGCCTGCCTTAGAGGCTAGCTACTGTGATGGGAACACAGCAGGTGAGAAGCAAATATCGCCAGCTGGGGCCCCTCTGAGCTTCTGCAAGTCAGATAAAGATAGTTTGCCAGAATACTGAAATAAATTGTCATAAGTGGATATTTTCTGGTACCTCCTAGGTAGATGTCTTTAAATAGCAAGCAGGACTAGAATTGCTTGACCCTGGGAAGCTACAGCTTCAGGGAGCAGTGAGGAGCAGTTTGCGCCCCTCCCATCAGGAAGACCAGCCTCAGGCAGAAAGAAAACTCCAGAGGTCGCCAGGCCCATAGCTCTCCTGGCAGATTGCAGCCCGGATGTTGGCCCTGGCAAGGCAACTCGTCTTGTTTTATAAACTTCCCAAGGCTGGATAATAACCGCCTCCTCTCATCACTCATTCTAGTTTATGAAAGAGCTCGAAAGAGTGTAAAGGAATGTGTACTTCCTCTTAAAGATAGAAGTTGTAAGTTTTATTTTTGTTGGTCGAGAAAGACTTGCTGAGTGCGGGGTGCTGCCCAGGCAGGCAGGGTGTGACAAGCAGGCGCTGGTACTGGAGCTCGGTTCCCGTTCTGTCCTGGGCACCTCACCTGACCTCCCTGGGCCTCCATGTCCTCCTGTGAAAAGGGGACAGTCCTGGCTCCCTGGAAGGGCTGCCAGCAGGACTGAAGTTTGGCTCTAGGGCTGCAGCTGTCGGGAGCTTCTTCACTGCAGCCCGGAGCCCGTTTTCCCGAGAGTGGCCTGGCCCTGCTTCCTTACTGCTCTCCCATCCCCCGTCAGGCTGGACCAACAGTGCCCTGGCTGATCCGAGATCCTGGAGATGGCTCGCCTCCCCCAGGCGGGGCTGGCTCTAAGCCTCCTGCTGCAGTTGGAGAGGGAATAGATGCAGCCCCGAGCTGGCTTCAGGCTCGGATCCTCTGACCCACCCATCTCTGGGCTAAGGCACAGCTTGGAGCTCGTGCAGGCTCTGCTCTGGGGCAGCCTGGAGCCACTGGCAGCCTCGTAAATCAGGCCCCGGCCTTTGAAGCTCCCGCAGGCTCCTGGGAGAGCCTGAGAAGCTTGATCTTCTCGCCGCAGGATCTCCCCCACCCCTGGTCTGGAGTCTGCAGGGTGACTGGGGCGTGATTTACCGAGGTCTCTGAGAGCAGCAGCCCGGCCTGGGAGAGGAGGCCCAGGCAAGAATAAGTCTGCCCCGTGACCTGGTCCCTGGTCCAGGGAGACCGTGGGAGCTACCCTGAAAGGGGGTTACCTCCCTCTGGGCCTGTGTGGGCGACACCCCCCCACCCCTACTGGAATTTGGCCCTCCTTGCTGGAAAGATTCATCTCTTCCCTTTGGCGTCCCTTCAGACAAGAAGGGGGAAGGAAGGGGCTCCAGAGCTGACTCCTGGAGGAGAGAAGGCGAGGCAGGGGGTCTGGATTTGGAGTGCGATCCAGGGCCCCGGGGCCCAGCTCCAGCATTTCCTAGGTGTGTGGCCTTGGACAGGTCTTCTCACGTTCCTGAGCTTCGGTTTCTTTTTCTGTCACTTGAGGTTAATAAACGGCACTGGTGTGGAGTTGGAGGGATGGGTAAATGAGCCAGCAGATGTCAGGCCCTCTGCACCATGACTGGCATATCCTCCGCTCTCCAAAGAGGTTCTCCCGGCTCCTTTCTCCTTCCTCGTGGGCCCAGCTCCATGCTTGGGTCACTGTGCAGGCCTGTGGTCCCCAGGCAGGGATCTGTGAATGACTCTATTGGATCAGTCTCTAGAACTCTCTGTCACTCCCCGTCCAGGAGCCGCTATCCACATGTGGCTGCTGTACTTTTGAAATATGGCCAGGGTGACCAAAGGACTGGCTTTTACCTCATTTTGGATTAGAAATTTAAAGGTAACGTGCTGCATGTGGCTCTCGGCTACTATATTGGACAGCGTAAGCCTGGCCCATGAGGAAGACTAACTTGCATGGCACTGACTTACATAATTGTGACCTTGGGCAAGCCATGCCACCTCTCTGCACTTCTCATTTCTTCATCTGTAACATATGGACTGTCGCTACAACTACATGAAGCCACGAGCTGTGCCTCATTCATAGACACACATGATCTTTATGATTATTTAGTCTTTATTGAGCTGAGAACTGAGAGAGGAGCAGGCGTGATCCCCTGTCTTTGGGACATTGTGCAGGTGTGATGCAGAGATGAGGGGGCGATTCTAGTCCTTCCCCCAGCTTTTGCTGACGTCTAAGTCCCAGGTGGCGCTAGGGGTAAAGAACCCGCCTGCCAATGCAGGAGATGTAAGGGACGTGGGTTCGATTCTTGGGTCTGGAAGATCCCCTGGAGGAGGGCATGGCAACCCACTCCAGTTTCTTGGCTGGAGAATCCCATGGACAGAGGAGCCTGGTGGCTATAGTTGATAGGGTCACAAAGGGCTGGACATGACTACATCAACTTAGCACGCAAACTAGTCCCACTCTGGCTGGGCCCTCCTTCTTCTCTGCTCTGAAGACTTTCCCGGTAGGGACCATAACTGTGTTCAGGGTCAGCACCTCCCCGTGATTTTCCATCTTAGCAGCTTGACTCCCAGAGTTTATCATCAGACAGCATCTTGTTAGAGGCTGTATCACCGTGCAGGAGAGAGAGGATGGGGCCTTGAAGGGTGCCCCAGGTTTGCGGGGTGGGGGAGAGGAAAGTGGGTCCTCTCCACCATCCTTTCAAGGTGGTTTTTAGTCCTCATACCTGTCACTTCATGGTCCCAAGGTGGCCTCCAGAGCATACGTGCTATCACCACATTTAAGATGAGAATTGGGAGATAAGTGGTGTTACGTGCAACCCTCCCCAAACCTCCCTCTGCCAAAGGACTTCCTTTTCCATCTGATTGGTTAGAAGTAGGTCACATGATTATCATTAGCTGCAAGGGAGGCTGGGAAATGGCAAAGAGAAAACAGGCTTATCTTGATGGCCTTAGCCACATCATGGTTTGTTGTTTAGGGCTGAGCACGTGGCTTTCCCGAACAAAACTGGGCTTGCGTTAGCCTGGGGAAAAAAAAGGGTCTTGGGGTGGGCCACTAATACCGCCTGCCTTGGTAACATTGCACAGTTAGTACAGCACTTCACAGTTTACCAAGACTTTTGATTTGTGAGTTTTCAAGTTTGTGAGAGAGCATAGGGATTGGAACCTCCCTATTACAGGTGAGGACAATGAGGCTTTGAGAGGTAAGGTGGCTTAGTGGGCCAGTAAGCACTAGATTCCAGTTGTCCAGACCCTCCACCTGTCTCCTGTGGATTGGAAAAATGACCCCCACTGATGACAGGGACTAAAAGTCACTGATCTTTGTACCCCAGACATCTACCTCAATGGCCAGCCACAAGTTAGGTGTTCTGTAACTGTCTCATGGATGCATTCATGAATGTATCACTTTAATGTATTAGTCCTCATGCCTGTTACTGAGGATTTTAATTCATTAACTAGATCCAGAGTGCATGGGATGGGAGTAACGGGAGTTGGCCACCTACTTTTCCTTCAAAATAAAGAAGCATCGTCCTTTCCCAGGCCTGGCTGCATGTCACTTCCTAGCAGCAATGCAAGGCCTGTGAGAGACTGAGGCCAGGCTGAGGGGACCCCTCTCATGGGGAAACGGTTCACACACATGACTCAGCCTCCTGACAACTCACTCCTGAGGCCATGAATACTCCCTCAGGGGACAGTGAGAAAGTCTGTTGGGAAAGAGATAGGGAGCAGGAGCCAGTAACCATGTGCCTAAAGAGTAAAGCTGCCTGGCTCTGTCGACCTTGATAATGGTTCAGCTCAGTAAACATCACATCCGTTACCACAAACCTGTGTTAAGAACTTGAACTCGTTACTTTGAAAGCCAGGCTGGCCGGCCAGATTGGGTGCTCCTCAGAGCAGACTGAATCCTGACTGCATTCCCAGTGAGTGGTACCACAGGGATGGGGTAATAGATTAGTGTTAGCCTCTCAGTCGTGTCTGACTCTTTGCAACCCCCGTGGACTGTAGCACGCCAGGATCCTCTGTCCATGGAGTTCTCCAAGCAAGAATACTGAAGTGGGTTGCCATTCCCTTCTTCAGAAGATCTTCCCAACCAGGGATCAAACCCACATCTCCTGCATTGCAGGCGAATTCGTTACCATCTGAGCCACCAGGAAACCAGGGATAGCATGGTTGGCTATAAAGAAAGAAAAGGACCAGCCTTTGCCTCCAGGGCTGATTGTCTTTTGAAGGAGACAGTGAAGTGAAGTGAGGTGAAGTGAAAGCTGCTCAGTCGTGTCCGACTCTTTGCAACCCCATGGATTATACAGTCATGTATATTCTCTAGGTCAGAATACTGGGGTGGGTAGCCTATCCCTTCTCCAGAGGATCTGCCCAACCCAGGATTCAAACCAGGGTCTCCTGCACTACAGGCAGATTCTTTACCAACTGAGCTATCAGGGAAGCCCTGAAGGAGACAGACACTCGCCTAAGTGACAAACACAGATTCCAGCATACTGAGCCCTCTAGCAGACATGCAGGCACTGGGCTGGGTGGGGAAGTAGGGCCACAAGTAGGAGAGTCAGGCTGCAGGTAAGAGAGGAGAAGCAATCTGAGGATGCTCCAGGAGGTTTTAAGTCTGGCTTCCATGAAAGGAGGGCATTGCAGCTGGCAGCCAGCAGGGGAAAGGTAGCCTGGATAGAAGGCCCCACGTGTGCCATGTATACGAAGGCTTGGAAGTGGGAGGGGGCGGGTGGGCAGGGAAGACTGGCATTGAGTCCAGTGTTTTTGAGAAAAGGGGGTGGAGATGACACAGGTACCAGCAAGTATCAGGATGTGAGGGGCGGTGCTGACGTCTTACACTCCTGTACTTCTCAGATCCCAGTATCATAGGAATCACCTGGGGACCTAACTGCAGGTTCTCATGGAACAGGTCTGAGGTGGAGCCTGCGATTCTGAATTCTAGTAAACTCCAGATCATGCCGATGCCACTACTCTGTGGCTCGAGCTACTTTGAGCAGTGATGCTTTAGGCAATAGAGAGGCACTGAACATTTTGAGCAGCAACATGACTGTCATCTGATTTGCTTCTTAGAAAAATCACTCCAAAAGCAGTGAGGAGGCTTCAGCAAGGTAGAAGTATGCAGACGGGGTGAGAGATTTATTTTTTTATATATCTGTAACACCTAGGATGGTGTCTGGCTCATATCAGATAATCAATAGATATATGTAAAGGAGTAGATTAGCCATTTATGATAGAGCTTTTACGTGAGAAGACAGAAAGAACAGATGACTCGAGTTGTCCTAGGCCAATAAGCCAATATTATATAAAACACTCCTTCAGGCCAACAGATTGGGAATGTGTCTTAAGGCAGCAGTTTTCTACCTTGTTTCTGGCCAAGGATCTGATTGCTTAAATGAAACCCTAAGTGGAGCCCCAATATGTGTGTCAGATAAAAAATAATTAAACGCTCTGATTGGTCCGAGGGACCCTGGACCTCACACCTCACTCTTTCCTCTTTCTTTCCTCTCTCCGTGGCTGGCAGATTCCTGCTGCATCATCAGACTCTGGAAGGCATCAGGTGCCCCCACAAAGCCAGCCCAACACCTCCCTTGCCTTCAGGCTGGGTGAGGCGGCCCTTCAGAAAGATTATGGATGGAGGTTATCTGTTTCTGGCTTGGTTTCCCCTACTGGACAGTATAGACCTGCAGGAAAGGACCATTCAAGAAGACCACCTCAGAATCCTTATGCCTGGCACAGGGACCTGATCAGACGAGGCACTCAGGGAAGAGTGATGGGCAGAGGTGGACAGGTGACCCAGCAAGTCCCAATGAACGGGCTTAAATTCTCAGGGCTCCAGACACATAACCCTGTCCCTTCCAGGCAGCAAAGACAGTGTGGGCAGCGGAGAGGTACAGAGAATAGAGCTGAGATTGTAGAGTAAGACAGTTCTGGGTTAAAATCCCACGCAGGCACTCGCTTACTGTGCAACCCTGGATAAGTCACAGGCTTCTCTGGGCCTTGGCTTCTCATCAATCAAACAGAAGTAACAGGTCCTCCAGTGGAGGGATGCAGTGGAGAATGAATGGGTTTGGGTGCAAGCGGCACCTTCTAACCCAAGCAACCCTCCTGCACGCCACCGCTGTCACGGCCCACAGCCTGCCTTTCTTGTGTGCAAGTGTCTGTATGTTGCATTTAAGTGGGATGCATCAGTCACGCTGACAAATCTCTGTGCCCCCGGGTGGTGTTCCTAACCAGTTAGAGGTTTGGCATTTATTCTCAACTGCTTGTTGTTATATTTTTCAAATAGCCGAGTATTTAAATATCATCAGTCTGATTGCTTCTAGAGATTTGTAACTTGTGCTGTGCCGGCGGGTGTTCCAGACGGCAGCTGCAGCCTCTTGGAAGGGACCAGGGACGGCAGAACAAGGAGATCGAGTCCCAGCACTGCTCCTTGCCAGCTGGGCGACCTTGAATACAACCCTTCACCTCTGGGGAGCCTTGATTCTCTCAATAATGGGAACAAATATTTGTCGAGAGCTACATCCACCTGCTCCTGTGACACTCCAATGTCTGGATATAACTGATAGCCATCATCTTCGGGAGTTGGTGATGGACAGGGAGGCCTGGCGTGCTGCGATTCATGGGGTCTCAAAGAGTCGGACACGACTGAGCGACTGATCTGATCTAATCATCTTCATGATATGGTCCAGAAATTGAACCTCTTCATGTGGGCTCCCAAATCTCAACCTTAAAATAAAAAAAAAAGAGCTGTGTGACTTAGGGCAAATCCACGCCCCCTCTGAACCTCAGTTCATATGAAATGGCAACACTTTGGCCAGCAGGGATCCCCAGGTGCATCCCGGGTGCCCAGTAGATGAGGGCCACTGTTTGTATTTACCCTTTATATATTATTGGCATTTACTTAGGATCACAAAGCCAGATCGCAGAGTGGGGTTCTGAGGCAGAACCCCACATTCCTGCCTGCCTGCCACATTTCCCTGCTTAAATGAGGATGTAAAACCTGCTTCTCAGGGCAGCAGAGGGTGAGTGAAGGGCATCTGATTATCAGGGCTGTGTAGACTCTGAAGGGCCAGTTAGGAAATGCTCTGGCATTCTGTTTTCTCTCTGTGACCCCAGGGCCTCTCCCTCTGGGAAGGTCAATCTAATTGCTTGTCAGAGACTATAAATTATAAGCCTGGACTTTCTCTAGATGGTGTTCAACATCATTCCACAAGCCTTTCCCATTTGCTTCTCAGTTCAAGGCTCTGATTTAAACACCCTTCTCTTGCATTCAGGCGAAGAAGGGAAAGGGAACAGGCTCCTTCTTCTGGCATCAGGCCGAAGGGCGTGCAAGTCAAGAGGGTTAAGGCTAAGGGGCCGGTTTCCAGCCATCTGGCCTCTCAGTGGGGCCTGGCCCTCCTGGGGGCTGGTCCCCGCTTTGTGATGCTTCCTCAGGGTGAGTACAGAGTCGGAGCCAAGCAAAGCCCTCTCTCTTAAGGGGGTTCAGGTTTCCCAAGGCCTCTGCTTTAGAGATCGCTCTCCTCTCCTCTTGGCTTTGCAGAGCCGGAGGAGGGCTGGGGCTCTGCTCTGGAAAGGTTCCAGAACACACCACTTCTCCATGCCCCTAGATGAGCCTGTGGGTCCTCAGAAGAGGCAGGGTGGCAGCACTACAGATAACGCCTCATCTTACAGATGAGGAAAGAACGGCCAAGGATGACCTGCCTGTGGTCCATCCCTTGTAAATGCAGGGCTGAGATCCAAACTGGAACATTGTTCAAAATGGATACCCTTCCTATCTTTCCGGGACATCGGGCCTTGCATCTCAGCACAGCTCTGGGCACACAGTAGTACATTTCTAGTAACTATTTCCTCAGTGAGTAGGTGAGTGGATAAATAATGATAAACGGAGATATCGGTATCCTGATGCAATAGTGTGGCTGGGGTGGAGAAATCTAAAACCTCAGGCCAGAATGCAATACCTTTTTCTTTTTTTTGATGGTTCCTCTTGTTCGTTTTTTTTTTTTTATTGAAAGATAATTGCTTTACGGAATCTGGTTGTTTATAATAGCAGTAGCAGCAATAGTAGTAGTCACCACCATGGCAGCCAAGGGCTAAGTGTGTTCTTAGCTCTTTGCGTATGTTAACTCAGTCTTCCCAACAACCCGATCTTACAGGTACAGTTATCCTCTCCGCTTTAGCTGTCAGGCATGAAGTGGTTAAATAATGTGCCCCGCTTCCATAGCTGGGGAGTGACAGAGCTGGGATTTGAACCATAGCCATCTGACTGCAGGGTCCATGCTCTTAATGGCTCTGCACTGCTACCAAAGAATGTCCTCCTCTGTAAGCTGGAGACGGTGATGACTGACACTCTCCCTGTCACAGCTTTACAGGTCTTGGTGACTTCTGAGATGTGAAAGGCCTGCACAAGGACAGTGGACAGATCTGAGGAGCTGCCTAGGAGAGGCCAGGCTGGGTCCTAGAGAGCGTGACCCACCCCCCTGCGGAGTAAAGAGCCCCACCCACCCCGCGTCCTCTCCGGGCTGGAGTCAACCTTGAAGACTGGCACCATTAACCACTGAGCTTAATTAAATTAAAATCGCTCAGTAGTGTCCAACTCTTTGCGACCCCATGGACTGTAACCTACCAGGCTCCTCCATCCACAGGATTTTCCAGGCAAGAGTACTGGAGTGGGCTGCCATTTCCTTCTCCAGGGGATCTTCCTGACCCAGGGATCGAACCCAGGTATCCCGCATTGTA